>NC_058521.1:85323243-85653243 GCF_904849725.1 Hordeum vulgare subsp. vulgare
CACCAGCCCATAGATGGAGCGCTGGAGCTTGCACACTTTGTTAGCACCCTTAGGGTCGACAAAACCTTCTGGTTGCATCATATACAACTCTTCCTTAAGGTTCCCGTTAAGGAACGCTGTTTTGACGTCCATTTGCCAAATTTCATAATCATAAAAGACAGCAATTGCTAACATGATTCGGACTGATTTCAGCTTCGCTACGGGAGAGAAAGTCTCTTCGTAGTCAATTCCTTGAATTTTCAAACACCCTTTGCGACAAGTCGAGCTTTATAAACGGTTACATTACCGTTTGCATCAGTCTTCTTCTTGAAGATCCATTTATTTTCTATGGCTCGCCGGTCATCGGGCAAGTCCACCAAAGTCCATACTTTGTTCTCATACATGGATCCTATCTCGGATTTCATAGCTTCAAGCCATTTGTTGGAATCCAGGCCCGCCATTGCTTCTTCATAGTTCGAAGGTTCACCATTGTCTAACAACATGATTTCCATTACAGGGTTGTCGTACCACTCTGGTGCGGAGCGTACCCTTCACTACTGGAAATCAGTATTTTGCCATCTGCCTAGTCTTTTCCGTCTGCTAGCTGATGGCAAAGATTGTCTTTGTCGTCAGCTTCAGCAAAACAGACGGCACAGTACTGGCTGATGGCATACAGTCTTTTTGCCATCTGTCACCTCTTTGCCGTCTGCTAGCGGACGACAAATAGTCAGAGGCAGACGGCAAAGATGTAGATAGGCCCACCTGACCGCGGGGTGGCTAGGTCAAACAGGAGTCGGACCTTTGCCGTCTGCTAGCGAATGGCAAAGGGTCTGGAGGCAGACGGCAAAGCGCTAACTCCGTTAACGGCTCCTTCCCCCCCCCCACCCCGCCCCTCTCTCTCTCTGTAACGGCTCATCCCCGCGCACCCCTCGCTCTCTCTCCCCACCCTGCGCGCTCCTCTCTTTGTATCGGCCGCCAGGACCACCGTCGCGCGGCCACCCCCGTCGCGTCGCCGCCCCTGCCGCCGCCCCTGTCGGCCCTGTCGCCCCCGCCGCCGCCCCTCTCTCTCTCTCCCCACCTCGCCCCCGCTGCCGCTGCCGCTGCCCCACCACCGTCGCGCCGCCGCACCTGGCGCCCCCGGCGCCGCCCCGCCACCCCCACCACCCCGGCCCCTCCACAGCCGTCCCTCTCGGTGAGCCCCCACACCCCCACCCCCACCCCCCACCCGCATTATTTTTTACTAGTTTTTTTATTTTTAGTAGTTTTAGTAGTTGTTATTGTTAGTAGTTTTAGTGGTAGATTTAGTTAGGTTAGTAGTTTTAGTTAGGTTAGTAGATTTAGTTAGGTTAGTAGTTTTAGTTAGGTTAGTAGATTTAGTTAGGAGGAGAAGAGGAGCAGGAGGAGGACAAGAAGAGAAGAAGAAGAAGAGGAGTAGGAGGAGGAGGAGGAGGAGAAGAAAAAGAAGAAGAAGAGGAGAAGAAAAAAATAAGAAGGAGAAGAAGAAGAAAAAGAAGAAGAAGAGAAGAAAAAAATAAGAAGGAGAAGAAGTAAAGAAGAAGAGAAGAAGAATAGAAGAAGAAGAGAAGAAGAGAATAAGAAAAAAATAAGAAGGAGAAGAAGAGAAAAAAGAAGAAGAAGTTTATTTTTTATTGTTTGGTATTTAGTGGTAGCTAGATTCTTTTTTAGTTACTTAGTGGTAGATTCTGTTTTTGTTATAGTGGTAGATTCTGTTTTTGTTATTTTTTTGCTGTTTATTGCTATCTAGGTTTAGCGATAGGTTTAGTTAGCTTGGTTAGTTAGGTTAGTTAGTTAGTTAGCTTACTAGAAAGAATAGGAAGAAGAAGAAGAGGAGGAGGAGGAGAAGAGGAGAAGAGGAGGAGAAGAAGAAGAAGAATAGGAGGAGGAGAAGACAAAAAGAAGATCACATGTTTGGTATTTAGTTTTTTGGAATTAATTAGTAGTTTTAGTGGTAGATTCTGTTAGTTAATTAGTAGATTTAGTGGTAGATTCTGTTAGTTTATTCGCCCATCATTATTGCTTAGGTTCAAGACTACTTCAAAGAAGATCACATGTTATTTTGTTGAAATCAAGTCTGTCAAAATAATGTATCGTCTATATTTATTGGTACCGGAGCAAAACAGGACAACTTAAATAATATTGCCATCCTCAAATGTAGAAAATATCGAAAAGTTTTATATAAACTGAAAAGTAGTATAGGTAACCTGGAAAGTCCTCTGGACCAAAAGGGCAACTTCTGGACCTGCGAACTTTGCGTGGTAGGTGCATGTCCATGCAGCAGGGTAATTTCCCCAACAATGACATAATTAGTCCATTTAGCTCCAAAATACCATAATAAGCTGAAAATGGCATAAGAACCTTGGTTAGCTCGTTAGTATCATATACTTAGCTTGTTTTCCTCTAAAATGGGATAATTAGCCCATTTAGCTCAAAAAGACATAATTAGGTAATTTAGCTCCAACAAGAGGAGAAGAGGAGAAGAAATAGGCAAAATGAAAAGAAAGAAGAAGAACAAGAAGAAGAAGAAGAGAAGAAGGAGAAGGAGGAGGAGGAGGAGAAGGCCAAGGACCTTCTATCCTTCTCCTCCTCCTCCTTCTTCTTGATTTCTTCTTCTTCTTCTCCTCCTCCTCTTTCTTCTCCTCTTTCATATTATCCTTGCTTTAATTAACCCTACAATGACATAATTAGTCCATTGAGCTCCAAAATACCATAATAACCTCAAAATGGCACAAGAACCTTGGTTAGCTCATGAATAATATATACTTAGATTGTTTTCCTCTAAAATGACATAATTGGAATATTTGTGTTGATCGGGTGGATTTACATGTGATAGTTGTCTCTTCGTTGTGAGGTCTGCTGTGCGAAGACCTGCCCGTGCGTTGTACGAGCTCCGCCCCTGCATTCGTGGGTCAGTACAAATTTCATCTCCTCCCCGCCCCTTCATTTACTGTGGCTCGGTTTCCGGATGAAACTTTCTAGATTTAGGTAATTCAATTAATTTATCAGTATGCGTGACCAGTATGCGTCTCCCGTTCGAAAGGGCGACATCTATAAATATGCATGTCTTTGCATATTTATAACCTCCATCCTTTCCAATTGTCCAACATTATCCATGGACAGCCCGAGTATGTGTACATTAGGTTCGTTTTCCCGTATGTTGTGCTCTGGATCCGATGCGGAATTTCGTCAGTGCCTCCCTGTTGGTCTCCGGATGCACATCCTCTCTGTTTATTGCGGAGACGTGTATCAGGAGAACAACGGGGAGGTGCTGCCGAAATTTTGTGTTGGATCCGGAGCAGAGCATGGGAAAACGAACCCAATCTACACATACTCGGGTGGGATTAGGACCTATCTTTACCTATTAGCGTGTAGGTTGCCTGGACGTAATAAAAATGGCGAACCTGATTAACCGATGAATATAAATGCTAAATTATATATAAATATATTTCTTCTGTCTTTAGTAGCTACGCAAGATGAGTGATCGTGCATGGATGTATAACGGTCACCCTAGTCAGAAAGAGATGACGAAAGAATGGTTTTTAAAAACAAAGGAATTTGTGAAAGCCGCATTCGCAAATGGCCAGGAAAGAAAGTATTGCCCCTGTCCTGGATGCGACAACTATAAAAAGACGACAGAGGCTGTAATGATTAAACACCTGCAGAGGAGGCATTTTAAGCCTAATTATATGGTGTGGCCATTTCATGGTGAGTCTATACAACGCACAAGAGCTGAGGTGGTCCGTCGTCGCACGGACGAGCATGGTACTGGGATCGAAGACATGGTGCAAGACTTTGATGATGCTCAGGATTCGGAAGATGAGATGGAGGAATCTGCAAAGGCCTTTTATGAAATGTTGGAGTCTTCAAAACGTCCTCTCCATGATCACACTGAGCTCTATCAGCTGGATGCAATTGCACAAGTAATGGCTCTGAAGGCTCAGTTCAACTTGGGAAGATAATGCTACGACGCGATGATGACACTATTTGGACGTTTCCTACCCAAAGGCCATGTCATGCCTGCAAACCTGTACTAGTCGGAAAAAATACTTCGTGTACTTAAGATGCCCTATGAGAAGATAGATGCATGTGAGAAAGGATGTGTCTTATTTAGGAAGGAGTATGCACACTTGGACTATTGTCCCAATTGCGAGTCTTGCAGGTATCTCGTGGTAGACAATGGTATGGGTGAGAAGAGGCAGACCAAAATCGCAGTTAGTGTTCTTCGGTATATGCCAATCGTACCAAGACTTCAACGTCTTTTCATGGTCGAAGAGACAGCCAGACAGATGACATGGCACAAATTGGGCAAAAGAACCGAACTAGATGCGGATGGGAATAAGATGATGGTACACACATCGGATGGGGAAGAGTGGAAACATATCGATGGATTGCATCAGGATAAAGCGGAAGATCCAAGGAATCCTCGAGTCTGCGCCGCCACGGATGGTTTTAATCCCTTCGGCATGACGGCAACCCAATACAGTTGTTGGCCTGTATTTGTCATTCCACTCAATCCCCCCCCAGGGCAGATTCTGCAAAGAAAGAACATATTTCTGACGTTGATAATTCCAGGGCCCAATTATCCGGGGAAGAATATGAATGTGTACCTGCAACTGCTTAAGGATGAATTGGAAGAAGCTTGGGAAAATGGGGTCAAGACATACGATGCCGCTAGAAAAGAAAACTTCAAAATGCATGTGTGCTACATGTACTCTATGCATGGCTTGCCAGCGTATGCGCTATTCTCTGGATGGTGTGTGCATGGAAGGTTCACGTGCCCCCAATGCAACACAACTATTCAGTTTCATTGGTTGCAGGAGGGTCGGAAGTTTTCTTGCTTTCACTTGCATAGACAGTTCCTGGATCCAGACCATCAGTTCAGAAAAGACAAGAAGAACTTTACCAAAGGTAAAGTTGTCAAAAACTTGGCACCACCTACGTTCACAGGCCAACAGATCCTGGATCAG
The DNA here is from genome assembly GCF_904849725.1 of Hordeum vulgare subsp. vulgare. Lineage (NCBI taxonomy): Eukaryota > Viridiplantae > Streptophyta > Magnoliopsida > Poales > Poaceae > Hordeum > Hordeum vulgare. The sequence continues at coordinate 85,328,208 of NC_058521.1, forward strand.
TTAAACGCCCTCGAGCCTGATCCAGAGCGTCCAGGGTATTTCAAGGGGTACAGTTCAAAACATGCCTGGACTCACAAGCCATGCTTCTGGGATCTGCCTTACTTCAAAGACCTCCTTCTTCCACACAATATCGACATGATGCACACTGAAAAGAATATTGGAGAGGCTATTGTTGGTACATTGTTCGACATAGATGGGAAGACAAAGGATAATATTAAGGCTAGGGTCTATCAAGAGACACTATGTCATAGACCGTTACAAAACATGCGAGAAGGCAAAGGAAAGCAGAAGTGGTCGAAGCCAAAGGCCTGGTTCAATCTTGAAAGGCCAGCTATGAGGGAAATTATCTTGGGGGTCAAAATGCACTTGATGTTCCCCGATGGGTATGCAGCGAATCTAAAGAGGGGAGCGAGTCTTGAAAAATTAAAAATATTTGGTCTCAAGAGTCATGATTGGCACATATGGCTAGAGCGGGTAATGCCGGTGATGTTACATGGCTTTATTCCTGAGGATGAATGGCTAGTACTGGCGGAGCTGAGCTATTTCTTTCGTGTTCTTTGTGCGAAAGAATTGTCGCCTGGCATGGTAGAAGACATGGAGGAGTTTGCACCGGAGTTGTTGTGCAAGTTAGAGAAGATCTTTCCACCGGGCTTCTTTAATCCAATGCAGCATTTGATTTTACATCTACCGACCGAGGCAAGATTGGGTGGGCCCGTGCAAGATCGTTGGTGCTATGCAACTAAGAGGATGCAGAAGACCCTTCGAGCTAAATGTAAAAATAAGCGTAGAATTGAAGTATCGATGGCTGAGGCATTCATCACTAAGGAGGTGGCAAACTTTGTGACAGCACACTAGGAAGCCAAAAATCATCATTTGCATAATCCGAAGCCTCGGCAGAATGATGGAGACCATAAAAAAGGTGGGTCCAACCTCAGCCTATTCAAAGGGAAGCTCGCACCAGCCGGTGCTTCGAAACCAATAACGTTGGATGTCAAAGAATGGCGGAACATTTCGTTGTATATCTTCAACAACCTAATAGAAGTGCGGCCGTACATCGAGTGAGTTCTCGACACATTTTCCCGTAACTTCTAATTCATTTGAAATGCTCTTATTCCCGGATATTTCAAACATCTGTTACGTTGCCAAATTCTCGGATGGAGCGGTGATCGAAAATGATTTCGTCGAAGAGTATGAGCTTCTGTCAAAGACAGGAGGCGGCTATCCCGGTTTCATCTCTTGGTTCAAACAAACGGTAATTATCAATAATGGACCATTTCATTCTTGGTCTAACTTGCGGCTAATGCAACAACCGTTTCGTATTAAACTTGTAGGCTAATTCAGAGTCTATGGACGCCGAATTGAGACAAGTCGCTAATGGTTTTGACTACAAGGTCCGTTCATTTGAGAAATACAACATCAACGGGTATCTCTTTCGTACCTTTGGCAAAGAGCTATCTATGCCCGACCGGAAATCTACAAATTGTGGTGTCTCTGCTATCGGCGAAGGTGTTATCGAGTATTATGGAAGAGTTGAAGCAATTTATGAACTTCAATTCTATGGTGAAAACCCACCGAACGTCATAGTCTTCAAATGTTATTGGTTCCAGCCGAAAAAGACTAGAAGGACTCATGAACATATAGGACTAGTCGAAATCAATACAAACACCCATTTAGATGTTCCCGATGTCTATATTACGGCTCAACAGGCGACCCAAGTTTTCTATCTACCGTGGGCATGCCAAACGGATAAGAATCTGGAAGGTTGGTATGTTGTTTATGAAGTGCCACCACATGTTAGACCACCTCTCCCAAATGAACAGGATTATGAACCTCACATTAACCCAGACACATATGATGGAGAATTCTTCCAAGAAGCACGTCTTTCCAAGAAACGTTTCAAGAACCGCCGTGCTTCATCCAAGAACATGGAAGTAGACAGCGACAATGAATCCGAGTCCAGCCCTGAGCCGGAACCAGAAGACCTGGAACTCGTAGAGGTTACTGATGCGGATGACCTGTCAATGCTTCAACGATTAAAGGAAGGCCTTTCACAACTTCACGCCGTTGAACCCGATGAGCACGTCATTCATGAAGACATGCCTGATAGTGATGATGATGATGCATTTATTGATGATGATTATTAGTTTGTAAGATTCACAACTTAAATTATATATATATTAATATTCATTATTCATGTACATATTATTATTCATGTCAGTCATTCAATTTTTTTATGTTGTACTAATTTCTTTTAATCTTTATCATGGCAGGTGTTGAAAGATGGTGGGCGCGGGTCCAGAGCGCTCGACGGGTTCTTCCCAGGCGCCCCGCACGAGGGGTGGTACTTCCCTTCCACCCCTATCTCTCCGTAGAGCCTTGGCAAACAGTCTTTCGACACCAGCCGGGGGTTCTTCTTCGTCAGCGGCATTGCCCACTGGTAGAGGTGCTGGTCGGGTAGGGAGGAAGGGGAAGGGTACAGGGAGAGGTGGTGGCCTCGGAAGATCCAGGAGGACTGTTGAGCCGTCCTCGCCACCACCACCAGCTCATTCACCCGAGCATAGGACTAGTATGGTCGACCCGTTTGCGGAGGAGGCTACAGGGACTCCGGTCTAGGAGCCTGGTGTTCCCGGGCATTCGTCCCATGAGACTCCGGTCCAGGAGCAGCCTCGGGTCGAGGTGCATTCGGCCAAGGAGCAGCCGGAGGAGACTACGGTTTCGGAGGCTTCACCCGACGTGGAGAGGCCCGGTTGGGAGCCTTGGCCGGATCATACCGAGTTGCCGGATTGGACCGAGGGTCCGGGTGGCTCAGGGGGCGGGGATGGCGGTGATGAGCTTACGGATAGTGAGGGCGATGTGGAGGTGGACGGGGCCACCGTGTACAAGCGTGGTAGTACACGTCCCCCGGTCGCCCCGGCTACCCGCGAGCAGAGGCCGGTGATTAAACCTGAAGGAGATAGGTAAGTACATTTACCCTTTTGTTAGCTTTTGCCTTCAAGTTTGTTCAAATATCTAATGTGCTGACCTTATCATACTACAGGGGATGGGTACACCCTCTTGGAGTCCGCAGGCCGAACTCCGTCCTTGGTGTGCTTTGCCGGACTAATTTCCCGGGGTTTGTCACGTTGACTGGTGAGGGTCAGGTTCCTACACTAGGATTTACCTGGGAGCACTACCAGGCTGCGCAGGCCCCGCCGGAGGAGATTATAGATGGTCTCTTGTGCCACACGAGGGCCGAGATGGTGATCAAGAGCTTTTGGGTAAATTATCCTTTTACAGAATCTAAAATTAAGCATATACCTAATTATTGTACTAATCGGTGTTTTCACGTTTGATTGCAGACCTTCTATAGGTGTGAGGATGGATATGAGGAGGAGGCGGCCAGGGTTCTCGAGGTCGAGTGTAGGCGGTTACTACAGAACTTGCGCCACGAGGCTCGGCCGCAGGCTATTCGAGATTACTACACCACACATGGTATTAAGAAGGAGAAGAAGGATTGACGCGGAAAGTTTCTGAAGAAGGAGCAATACATGAAGGTAATTACCTATTCTTAAGTCCTTCTACGTAGTTTTCTTGATTTCATTCATAGGCGTAGCGCTAAGAATTCTTTCTAATAACTTACAGGTGCCCCCGAGATGGTGTGCGGATAAGATGGATTGTTGGGAGGCGTTGGTTGATGAGTGGTGCACAGGCAGCTGGCGAGCCGTCCACGAGAATGCGAAGGATCGGCATAGCCAAATGGTTGGTGTGCCACACCATCAAGGCAGCGCCAACTTACTTCAGTTTGGACGAAACTGGGTACGTGATTTGCTTCATGATTCATGCAATTCATTCTTGAGGCTAATATTTTGTTCCTCTCTTTTAGGGGCATCACAATAAGACTGAGATGCCACACTTGTACGACCTTTATGGCATGGCCCATACTGCCTCGTACAAGAAGGCGAAGGCATTCTCTGAGTCTGACCTGGATGATCCCAGTAACTTCACCAACATATCATCCCACCAGAAGCTCGTGGCATACAGGGACGCGGGGAAGGCTACAAAAGGGGATGAGTTTAACCCTAGCGAGGAACGTTTGGATCCAGAGCTGGTGATGATATCTGGTGGCGGGAGGCCCCATGGCTCGATAGCCATTGGAGATGGGATAATACATTGTCCACTCACTCTTTCGGAGATCAAGGCGCGCCAGTCGAGCAGATGTCCTGAGATAACGCCTCGTCCACGGCCAGTCGAACTTGCCATTGAGGTTAGTTGTACGGACTAAGAACACTTCCATACATTTCATTATGTGTGTCACCATAGATCATTACTGTGGTAATGAGGAATGGTTTTTCAGGCTGCTCTTCAGAAAGAGAGAGCGGCAAACCAGGCTGCTCTTGAGAAAGAGAGATTGGCAAGCCAGGCTGCTCTTCAGGCTGCTCTTGATGAGAGGGACCAGACCACGGCACGATTGCTTGAGGAGGAGAGGGCCCGGAATGAGGCAGGTCAACGGGCCCTGTACGAGCTTTTTGTGGTATGTTTTTTTCACATTAGCCAAATCATGTGTGTAATGTCTGTTTCAATACTAACTAATACGACCCACTCTTCAGGGTCTGTGCGAGAAGAGCGGTCAAGTCCCTCCGCCGATGCCCGTCTTCTCTTCGATTGGCATGGTGACTTTCATTATAAACTAGTATTAATAAATGAGTGTCATCATGCTAACTGAGACATTACAAAATATCTTTTCTGCAGAATAACTCCCGAGCGGCATTGCATGACCCTTCTCCAGGGCAAACGTCTCCAAACGAAGCTAGCGCGAGCAACCATGGTGTTTCTCGTCCTTGATGACCACTACGGTAAGTTTCTCCTCCATACTTAGCTTGTTTTCCTCTAAAATGAGATAATTAGCCTATTTAGGTCCAATAAGACATAATTAGGTAATTTAGCTCCAACAAGAGGAGAAGAAATAGGAAAAATGAAAAGAAATAAGAAGAAGAAGAAGAAGAAGAGAAGGAGAAGGAGGAGGAGGAGGAGGAGGAGGAGGAGGAGAAGGCCAAGGACCTTCTAGTCCTTCTCCTCCTCCTTCTCCTCCTTCTCCTCCTTGATTTCTTCTTCTTCTCCTCCTCCTCCTCTTTCTTCTCCTCTTTCAGATTATCCTTGCTTTAATTTCCCCAACAATGACATAATTAGTGCCTTTAGCTCCAAAATACCGTAATAAGCTCAAAATGGCATAAGAACCTTGGTTAGCTCATTAATATTATATACTTAGCTTGTTTTCCTCTAAAATGGGATAATTAGCCCATTTAGCTCAAAAAGACATAATTAGGTAATTTAGCTCCAACAAGAGAAGAGGAGAAGAAATAGGAAAAATGAAAAGAAAGAATAAGAAGAAGAAGAAGAAGAAGAAGAAGAGAAGAAGGAGAAGGAGGAGGAGGAGGAGGAGGAGGAGGAGAAGACCAAGGACCTTCTATCCTTCTCCTCCTCCTCCTTCTCCTCCTTCTCCTCCTTCTTCTTGATTTCTTCTTGTTCTCCTCCTCCTCCTCTTTCTTCTCCTCTTTCATATTATCCTTGATTTAATTAACCCAACAATGACATAATTATCCCATTTAGCTCCAAAATACCATAATAAGCTCAAAATGGCACAAGAACCTTGGTTAGCTCATGAATATTATATGCTTAGCTTGTTTTCCTCTAAAATGACAGAATTGGAACATTTTTCTCAAAAAAGACATAATTAGGTAATTTAGCTCCAACAAGAGGATAAGAGGAGAAGAAATAGGCAAAAGGAAAATATAGAATAAGAAGAAGAGAAGAAGAAGAAGAGAAGAAGGAGAAGGAGGAGGAGGAGGAGAAGGCCAAGGACCTTCTAGTCCTTCTCCTCCTCCTCCTCCTCCTTCTTGATTTCTTCTTCTTCTCCTCCTCCTCCTCTTTCTTCTCCTCTTTCATATTATCCTTGCTTTAATTAACCCAACAATGACATAATTAGCCCATTTAGCTCCAAAATACCATAATAAGCTCAAAATGGCACAAGAACCTTGGTTAGCTCATGAATATTATATACTTAGCCTATTTTCCTCTAAAATGACATAATTGGAACATTTAGCTCAAAAAAGAGATAATTAGGTAATTTAGCTCCGACAAGAGAAGAAGAGGAGAAGAAATAGGCAAAATGAAAACATAGAAGAAGAAGAAGAGAAGAAGAAGAAGAGAAGAAGGAGAAGGAGGAGGAGGAGGAGGAGGAGGAGGAGAAGGCCAAGGACCTTCTAGTCCTTCTCCTCCTCCTCCTTCTTCTTCTTGATTTCTTCTTCTTCTCCTCCTCCTCCTCTTTCTTCTCCTCTTTCATATTATCCTTGCTTTAGTTAACCCAACAATGACATAATTAGCCCATTTAGCTCCAAAATACCATAATAAGCTCAAAATGGCACAAGAACCTTGGTTAGCTCATGAATATTATATACTTAGCTTGGTTTCCTCTAAAATGACATAATTAGCCCATTTAGCTCAAAAATAAGGAGAAGGAAGAAGAAGAATAAGAAGAGAAGATAAGGAGAAGGAGAAGAAGAAGAAGGAGGAGGAGAAGAAGAGAAGAAGAAGGAGAAGGAGGAGAAGAAGGAGAAGGAGCCCTCCTTCTTCTCCTTATTCTTCTCTCCTTCTTCTCCTTCTTCTTCTCTTCTTTTTTCTTCTTCTCCTCCTCCTTCTCCTTCTCCTTCCCCTTCCCCTCCTCCTCGTCCTGCTCCTCCTCCTCCTTCTTGTTTTTCTTCTCCTTGTTCTCTTCTTGCTTCTTCTCTTTCTTCTTCAATTTAGCTTATTTGTCATATATATGTTGTTGTTCTTCTTCTTCTGACTTTCTTATTCCCATTTTGCAGATTGGATGTACTACATGCATGGAAGCTCGCGTTGGAGTGCTTTAGTTTCCGTTTTTATTTTAGTTGATGAACAATGTGGAACTATATGTATATGTATATATGGATGAACAATATATGTGCAACTATATGGATGTATATATGGATGAAACTTTGTATGTGTTGGTTCTTTTGATATATGGGATGTACGTTGATGAACAAATGGCATTGATGAGCTTTATATGTATATCATATATGTGTTGTGACCTACTTATCATATATGTGCTATGAATTATATGTATATGTGCTGTGAAATAGAAAAAATAAACAAAAATGTGACAATATAGGCTCTTTGCCGTCTTCCAGCTGATGGCAAAGGCATTTGCCGTCAGCTGACCGATGGCAAAGGTGCCACGTGGCGCCCAGCTGTGCAACCTGGGCAGTAGCAGCTGGCCATATAGTCTCTTTGCCGTCAGCCTCCAGGGGGCAGACAGCAAAGAAGAGGGAACAGCGGAGGGGGAGGAGGAGGCAGACGGCAAAGAGTGGAGAGAGGGGGGAGGGGAGGACCCGGCAGACGGCAAAGATGGACGTGGAGGCAGACGACAAAGATGGAGGGGGAGGGGAGGGGAGGAGAAGGCAGACGGCAAAGATGGACGGGGATGCAGACGGCAAAGATGGACGGGGAGGCAGACGGCAAAGGCTCCGTTAACCCCTAACGGAGGCAACGCGTGTCTGCTGCCGTCTCAAGAGCTTTGTCGACAGCTCCTGAGGAAAGCTGACCGCAAAGAGCTTTGCCGTCCGCCTTGCGCGGGCATACGGCAAAGAAGGTCCTATGCCGTCGTAGGCTGACGCAGAAATTTTGCCGGCCGTGACAATCTTTGCCGTTTGTGGTATTGTCTTTGCCGTCCGGGATATTGTCTTTGCCGTCTGTGATGGCAGACGGCAAAGAAGGTGATTCCTGTAGTGCTTGTGGACCTTCGAGGTTCCGTAATAACTTGATCCGAAGCTTCATGATCATTATCATTAACTTCCTCTTCAGTTGGTGTAGGCGCCACAGGAACAAGTCCCCGCGCAGCGCTACTATCCTGTTCGAGAGGGGGTGTAATTACCTCATCAAGTTCTACCTTCCTCGCACTTACTTCTTTCGAGAGAAACTCTTTCTCTAGAAAGGATCCGTTCTTCGCAACAAAGGTTTTTCCTTCGGATCTAAGATAGAAGGTATACCCAATAGTTTCCTTAGGGTATCCTATGAATACGCATTTCTCCGCTTTGGGTTTGAGCTTTTCTGGTTGAAGTTTCTTCACATAAGCATGGCAGCCCCAAACTTTAAGAAACGACAACTTAAGTTTGTTGCCAAACCATAGTTCATACGGTGTTGTCTCAACGGATTTAGACGGTGCCCTATTTAAAGTGAATGCTGCAGTTTCTAATGCGTATCCCCAAAATGATAGTGGTAAGTCGGTAAGAGACATCATAGATCGTACCATATCTAATAAAGTGCGATTACGACGTTCAGACACTCTGTTGCGTTGCGGTGTGCCAGGCGGCGTCAGTTGTGAAACGATTCCACACTTCCTTAGGTGTGTGCCAAACTCGTGACTCAAATCTTCTGCTCCACGATCAGATCGTAGACACTTAATTTTTCTGTCACGTTGATTCTCGACCTCACTCTAAAATTCCTTGAACTTTTCAAATGTATCAGATTTGTGTTTCATCAAGTAGATATACCCATACCTACTCAAATCATCGGTGAGAGTGAGAACGTAATGATAGCCACCACGAGCTTCAACGTTCATTGGACCACACACATCAGTATGTATTATTTCCAATAAGTCGGTTGCTCTCTCCATTATTCCTGAGAATGGAGTCTTAGTCATCTTGCCCATGAGGCACGGTTCGCATGTGTCAAATGATTCAAAGTCAAGAGACTCTAATAGTCCATCAGTATGGAGCTTCGTCATGCGCTTAACGCCCATATGACCAAGGCGGCAGTGCCACAAGTATGTGGGACTATCATTATCAACTTTACATCTTTTGGTACTCACACTATGAATATGCACGATCGAGATTCATCAAGAATAAACAATTCACCAGCGGAGCATGATCATAAAACATATCACTCATATAAATAGAACAACCATTATTCTCTGACTTAAATGAGTAGCCGTCTCGCATTAAACATGACCCTGATACAATATTCATGCTCAAAGCTGGTACTAAATAACAATTATTAAGGTTTAAAACTAATCCCGACGGTAGATGTAGAGGTAGCGTGCTGACGGCGATCACATCGACCTTGGATCCATTCCTGACGCGCATCGTCACCTCGTCCTTGGCCAGTCTCCGCTTATTCCGCAGTTCCTGCGTTGAGTTGCAAATGTGAGCAACAGCACCGGTATCAAATACCCAGGAGCTACTACGAGCGCTGGTAAGGTACACATCAATAACATGTATATCACATATACCTTTAACGTTGTTGGCCTTCTTGTCCGCTAAGTATTTGGGGCAGTTCCGCTTCCAGGGACCCTTTCCCTTGCAATAGAAGCACTCAGTCTCAGGCTTGGGTCCATTATTTTTCTTCTTCCCGACATCTGGCTTACCGGGCGCGGCAACGACTTTGCCGTCTTTCTTGAAGTTCTTCTTACCCTTGCCCTTCTTGAAACTAGTGGTCTTGTTGACCATCAACACTTGATGCTCTTTCTTGATTTCTACTTCTGCAGACTTGAGCATCGAGTACAACTCGGGAATGGTCTTCTCCATCCCTTGCATGTTGTAGTTCAGCACAAACGTTTGTAGCTTGGTGGGAGAGACTGGAGAATTCTGTCTATTATAGCATCATCCGGAAGTTCGACTCCAAGTGAAGTTAGACGACCGTGTAACCCAGACATTTTGAGTATGTGCTCACTAACGGAACTGTTCTCCTCCATCTTACAGCTAAAGAACTTGTCAGACACTTCATATCTCTCGACACGGGCATGAGCTTGAAAAACTAGCTTCAGCTCTTGGAACATCTCATATGCACCGTGTTGCTCAAAACGCCTTTGGAGCCTCGTTTCGAAACTATATAACATGCCACACCTAACCAGAGAGTAGTCATCACTCCGCGTTTGCCAGACGTTCAGAATGTCCTGGGCTGCTGCGGGAGCGGGAGGGTGACCTAGCGGTGCATCAAGGACATAAGCCTTTTTAGCTGCTTCAAGGATGAGGTCCAAGTTGCGAACCCAGTCCGCATAGTTGCTACCATCATCTTTCAGCTTGTTTTTCTCTAGGAATACGTTGAAATTGAGGTTGACGTTGGCCATCTACAATATTTATAAAGACAATTTTTAGACTAAGTTCATGACAATTAAGTTCATTTAATCAAACTAAGTATGAACTCCCACTTAAATCGACATCCCTCTAGTCATCTAAGTGATACATGATCCATGTTGACTAACCCGTGTCCGATCATCACGTGAGACGGACTAGTCACCATGGTGAGCAACTTCATGCTGATCATTTTCAACCATCCGACTCATGTTCGACCTTTTGGTGTCTTGTATTCGAGGTCATGTCTGTGCATGCTAAGCTCGTCGAGTCAACCTAGGTGTTTCGCGTATGTAAATCTGGCTTACACCCGTTGTATGCGAACGTTAGAATCTATCACACCCGATCATCACGTGGTGCTTCGAGACAACAATCCTTCGCAACGGTGCACACTTAGGGGAATACGTTCTCGAAATTTTAAGAGGGATCATCTTATTATGCTACCGTCGTTCTAAGCAATAAGATGAAAAACATGATAAACATCGCAATGGAATCAAATAGTGACATGATATGGCCATTATCATCTTTGCTCTTTCGATCTCCATCTTCAGGCATCGCATGATCATCATTGTCACCGGCGTGACACCATGATCTCCATCATAATGATCTGCATCATCGTGTCTCCGTGAAGTCGTCACGCCAACTATTATCACTACTACTATAGCTAACCGTTAGGAATGAAGTAAAAGTAGTAAGCACATGGCGTTGCATCTCATACAATAAATTAAGACAACTCCTATGGCTCCTGCTGGTTGTCATACTCATTGACATGCAAGTCGTGAAACCTATTACAATAACATGATCATCTCATACATCATACATGCAACATCACAACTTTGGCCATATCACATCACATGTCAAACCCTACAAAAACAAGTTAGACGTCCTCTAATTGTTGTTGCAAGTTTTACGTGGCTGATTTGGGTTTCTAGCAAGCACGGTTTCTTACCTACGTGACACCCACAACGATGATATGCCAAAGCTATTTACCCTTCATAAGGACCCTTTTCATCAAATCCAATCCGACTAGAGTGGGAGAGACAGACACCCGCTAGCCACCTTTATGCACGGTGTGCATGTGTGTCGGTGGAACCAGTCTCACGTAAGCGTACGTGTAAGGTCGGTCCGGGCTGCTTCATCCGACAATACCGCCGGAAAAGAATAAGACTAGTAGCGGCAAGCAATTGACAAATCATCGCCCACAACATTTTGTGTTTTACTCGTGCATAGAATCTACGCATAGAAAACCTAGCTCAGATACCACTCTTGGGTTACGTAGCATAAATTCAAAAAAAATCCTACGCATATTTAGATCTTCCTATGGAGAGACCAGCAACGAGAGAGGGGTGAGTGCATCTTCATACCTTTGAAGATCGCTAAGCGGAAGCGTTGCTAGAACGAGGTTGATGGAGTCGTACTCGTGGCGATTCAGATCGCGGTGTGATTCCGATCTAGTGCCAAACCATGGCACCTTCGTGTTCAACACACGTGCAGCCCGGTGACATCTCCCCCACCTTGATGCAGCAAGGAGGAGGGAGAGGTTGGGGAAGATCTCCGGCAGCACGACGGCGTGGTGTCGATGGAGAGATGAGGTCTCCCGGCAGGGCTTCGCCAAGCACCGTGGGAGAGGAGGAAGAAGGGGGGCAGGGCTGCGCCGAGAGAGAGAGAAAATTGTGTCTCCAAAAGCCCAAAAGTACCCACTATATATAGCAGGAGGGGAGAGGGGTGCCACCCCTAGGGTTCCCACCCTAGGTGGTGCGGCAGCCCCCCCATATGGGAGGTGCGGCGGCCAGGGCAAGGGGGAGAGGCGGCGCACCCCTAGGTGGGCCTTAGGCCCACCAGCGCCTAGGGTTTCCCCCCCTCTCCACCTCCTTCGCCTTGGGCTGAGTGTGGGGGGCGCTCCAGACCACCTAGGGGCTGGTTCCCTCCCGCACTTGGCCCATCTAGCCTCCCGGGGTCGTTGCTCCCTTCCGGTGGACCCCCGGGGCCACCTCCGGTGGTCCCGGTACGTTACCGGTGACGCCCGAAACACTTCCGGTGTCCGAAACCATCCGTCCTATATATCAATCTTTACCTCCAGACCATTCCGGAGCTCCTCGTGATGTCCGGGATCTCATCCGGGACTCCGAAAAACTTTCTATAACCTCGTATAACAATTCCCTATAACCCTAGCATCATCGAACCTTAAGTGTGTAGACCCTACGGGTTCGGGAGACAGGTAGACATGATCGAGCACCTCTCCAGCCAATAACCATCAGCAGGGTCTGGATACTCATGGTGGCTCCCACTTGCTCCACGATGATCTCATTGGATGAACCACGATGTGAAGGATTCAATCAATCTCGTATACAATTCCCTTTGTCTGTCGGTATAGAACTTGCCCGAGATTCGATCGTCGGCATACCTATACCTTGTTCAATATTGTTACCGGTAAGTCTCTTTACTCGTTCCGTAGCACATCATCGTGTGACTAACTCCTTAGTCACATTGAGCTCATGATGATGTTCTACCGAGTGGGCCCAGAGATACCTCTCCGTCACACGGAGTGACAAATCCCGATCTCGATTCGTACCAACCCAACAGACACTTTCAGAGGTACCCGTAGTGCACCTTTATAGTCACCCAGTTACGTTTTGACGACTGATACACCCAAAGCACTCCTACGGTATCCGGGAGTTGCACAATCTCACGGTCGAAGGAAAAGACACTTGACATTAGAAAAGCTTTAGCATACGAACAATACGATCTAGTGCTACGCTTAGGATTGGCTCTTGTCCATCACATCATTCTCTCAATGATGTGATCCCGTTATCAATGACATCTAATGACCATGACCAGGAAACCATGATCATCTCTTGACTAACGAGCTACCCAACTAGAGGCTTGCTAGGGACACATTGTGATCTATTTATTCACACATGTATTACTGTTTCCTGTTAATACAATTATAGCATGAACAATAGACGATTATCATGAACAAGTAAATATGATAATAACCATTTTATTATTGCCTCTAGGGCATATTCCCAAGAGCAAACTCTCTTTGTTAGCACCTGCACACAAAAGAGCAAACACTTGCACCCAACGCTATCAAGAGGGTTATCAAGCCCCTTGAACTCATTATGTAGCAACATGACCCAAAACGGCCATGTCTCTGTGTATCTATACTGTACCAAGATCATGTTGGCACACATAGTACATCATTGTATATATCAAAGTTCAATGACAACTACTTTCTTACATCGAAATCTTATATATAGTTGTTTATTACAATAAAGTCGCTATGAGCCAACTCATGAGATAAAACTACCGCGAAAGACGTAGACACCAGCGAGTGCATCAGACTCAAATGGCATATCACCAAGCGTATAAATTGTCCTCACTCCAGGTCAAAATAATTCTCCGCAACATGAGACGTTGCAGCCGTGTAGGTCAAGATTTTGAATATGTCGACAAGTCACAATAGAGAAAATGTAAAATCATCCTCTACACTATATGCATATATGGCAGGTGGGGCTGTGAGTTTAAGTTTAGCAAAAAGCTGATTTTTTTCTACAACAAAGGGGGAAAAGCAAAATTATTACTACAGGTTTGTTGTTAATGAGAAGGTTCCACCAATCAATTCCCATACCCACAGTATTAATAAACCCACACCATTGTAATTAATTGTGTTGGGATTTCCTGATAGTTCCAAGTCCAAAGGCTCAAGTTGTCCATAACTAGGGACACGACTAATTGATTAGGTTATATAGAAATCTCATATAGACCATACCTTGTGGTGAAAGCTGTTTTGGGTACATCATCACAAATTTTCAACTAATGATACCCTGATTGAAGATTGATCTTGGAGAATACCCTGGCTCCAACTAGCTGGTCAAATAAATCGTTTATCATTAGTAGGGGGAGCTTGTTCTTCATAGTCACCTCATTCAGTGCATTATAATCAACTACCATCCTCAAGGTTTTATCCTTCTTCTCTACCAAGATAACTCGGGCTCCCCAAGGTGACTAACTTGGACGAATATATCCTTTGTCCAATAACTCCTTGATCTACTTCTTGATCTCCTCGAGATCGTTAATGGGCATCTCATAGGGTATCTTGGATATTGGGGTTGTCCCGGGAAATAACTCAAGAATGAACTCAATTTCTCTATCTGGTGGCATGCCTCACAATTCCTCTGGAAATACAGCGGGGAAGTCTTGTACACCTCACACTTCCTCCCGAACACTCCCGTGAGGGAAATCACCCGAGTACTCTTTGGTGTGTGCCTCGATACATAACTAATCATCTTCTGCCTAGAGGTGGCGAGAAAAATCGACTTACGAGCACAATCGATGTGTCCTTCATACTTGCTCAACCAGTGCATACCTAGGACTACATCCAATCCTCGTGACTCTAATACGATGAGGTTAGTGGGAAATTCATAGTTTCCCATGTTGAGGTTCATCATGTGACATCCTATCCCTGCGATCAAGTTGGCTCCTCGGGAACTGATCTAGAGGGGTCTACTAAGCATTGTAGAGGGAAACCCGTACTTTTCCACAATTACCCTTGATATGAGTGAATGTGTTGCACTAGAATCAAAAAGTAACAATACAGGATGTGAACTTAATAAAAACTTACCAACGACTCCTAGGCAGTTATTGGAGTAATGTACGGTCATCCTGCACTTGAAACATGTGGCTTGACTCAAATCCTTCGGTGTGGATGTGGTACGGTGATGATTGCCTTTTCCTCTGTTGCCATTCTTGAAGTTGTTGTTTTCATGACGATTGTTCCCATTTCCTTCATGGTTATGACCTCGATGAGTATGTACTCCAAACTTACCGGGCCCAGATCCGGTGTTCCCTGAATAAGGGGAGTAATGGGGCTTGTGCTGAGCTCCAGAGTTGTATTTCCCCTATCCATACTTTCGCTTGCGTTCTCGATCAACTGCAACTTTCCCTCCAGAATAAGGGCCTTGTCTACTAGCTTGTGGTAGTTGTCGAAGGTGGCAACCGCCAACTGAATTCTCAGCTCATCATTGAGTCCATAGATATGTCTCCGTCATATCTATAATTTTTTATTGTTCAATGAAAATAGTATACAATTTTGACATATTTTTGGCAAAATTATATATGATTTATTGGACTAACATATTGATCCAGTGCCAAGTGCTAGTTCCTGTTTGTTGCATGTTTTTTGTTTCACAGAATATCCATATCAAACTATCGGTGCACTATAGACTGGGGTCCCTAGTGCCCCAGACTTGTGCATGGGCGCAAAGAGCCCGTGACGGCAGGGTATGGAAGGATCCAGACAAGATGCACCCCCAAGATTTCCAAGGCCCCGGCAAGCCTGCCTTTTCGGAAAGATAACCACGGCCACACCCGTTTAGTGGACGTGATGAATGCACCATTCACAAGACCTTGGCAAGCCTCCCTCCCAGGGATGACAACCGAAGCCCCCGGCAAGATTCATTGCAGGGATGAAGACCCAAGGCCCCGGAAAGCTCCCTTGCCGGGATGACGAGGCTAGGCACTAAAGGGCGACCGCCCTTGCCAGAGTGCCACTGCCCCCAAGTTCCAGCGCGTTCTGCATGCGCCAGCGCCGCGTCCAGGTGTCGAAACACCTGGACACATGTCTTCACCATCACATTGCTGACAAGGACAAGACGTGCATTTAATGCACCTGGCAGCGGTAGATGGATAAGCACCGCTCTAGGTTCACTGTAACTTCTCGTGAACCTACCACCGAGCACTGTAGGTGCACCCTTTTTCTTATAAAAGGAGTCCCATAGCTCATTCACAAGGGGTTAGACTCTTTGGAGATTGGCTAGAAGACGGTTATCATCAAACACTGTAACAAACAACAAAACGCTTAATACAACCAAAGGAGCAGGACATAGGGTTTTACGCGTAAGCGGCCCGAACCTGGGTAAAAAGGCTTGTCGGGTGCCGATTGTTAGCTCTACTCTTGACGTTGTCTTTCCCCGCCCTACGATCACAAGGGTTTCATGTTGATTCCCATAGGTGTTGACCTTGCATCGCCGGCATCTTCGGCGCTCCAGGTAGGGGGTGCGGAGTGGTGTGTGAATCAGAGCATGCTCGGCACCGGATTCTTAGAAGTTTGGGCACTACGCCGCGTTCCCCCGGAAACGGGGTACCGCGCCGGACGCTCTATGCTGCTATGGCTTCCCAAGGCCTGCGCGAGCGCCAGGAAGGGAGGCGGAGGCTCCAAGAGCAGCGTCGTCCGGCCGATGCGTCGCTCGGGGTCGACGCATAGCTGTCAAGGGCGTGTCCGGGCGCTTCACGGAAGCCTCAGCGCATACTCCGCCGGACGCACCTCCGCGGAGCGATGCATAGTTTTTGAGGATGCGCCACACGGTCCCGAAGCCCCGAAGCGCACTCCAGCACGAGTGTTGCGCCCCCGAGAGTGTCACATCATCGCTCAAAGACGCGGTCGGGGGCTCTGCAAGCACGGCCTAGCAAGATAAAAGCAAAGGGGTTACACACTGGCTGGCTTTTTCTCCAAGCGACGGTCACGGACCGTCGGCAAGAATTCATTTCCGTAGAAAAGGTCGCCAGGAGCATTGATTTCTTGCTTGCCGAGGGATTTGACGCCCTGGCAAAAGATTCAAGCGCCTCATAACCACGTCATGGACAGATAAGTTTTTAAGCTTAAGATTGAGATCTAAGGTAGATAGATTTTTTTTCTTTTCCCTTTGAAAGTTTCCAATCTTTGTGTGTGGAGTTTGCACGTACTAGGTCCTTCCCAAAGTTTAGGGCACCTTGTCTTTGTTTCAAACTTGTTCAAACGACCTGAACGGCCACAGAGCGCCTTCAAACAGTTGCGAACCTGATCAACAGAGCAAGCGGCTACGTAGCACCCGATTTCGTCTCAAGCTGCGCTTGGCGATCTCCATGGTTGCACTGAACACAGCAAGGAGCCTTGCCAGTAGTTGCCCGCAAGCTCCTAGATTATGCAAAGGCAAATCATACAAAGAACGGAATCAGAAAAAGGGAAAACAGTCTTTTCATTCATTCGAATGGATACATTGGGCTTCACTTACAAAGCGTCATTATCCTAACCTAAAGACTCTGTCTTTTGATGAGGATCAACCTACGTGGAGGAATTGGAGTTCATGAAGACGAGGCGCGGCAAGGCCTGCGGTACATCCACGATGAATCCACTAGTGTTGTACCGATGGAAGCGGTTTTGGCCTCATCAAGCCGCGAGAAGGGGGCGATGGATCCAGTTGAGATGCCCCCCTCCGTGGTGGGGCAGGAGCGTGACCGGGCCGCGTTAGTGCAGGAAGCACTCAGTCCTAGCCGGGGGAATCGCCATCCGATTCAATTCCCTCGGGCTTGTGGCTAGGCCCGGCACCGTCACCGCCGCCATCCCCCTCATCACCGTCGCTCCAGGCGGAGCTCCCAATGCCGCTCGAGCAACCTTCGCATCAGCCGAGAAGCACACATGGCGTCCTTAAAGCAACATGGAGGGCCGTGATACGTCCATTTTGCATCATGCTTTCATATTGATATTTATCGCTTTTTGGGCTGTTATTTCACTTCAGGTACAATACTTATGCCTTTTCTCTCTTATTTTGCAAGGTTTACATGAAGAGGGAGAAAGCCGGTAGCTGGAATTCTGGCCTGAAAAAGGAGCAAGTTTGAGATGCCTATTCTGCGCAACTCCAAAAGCCGTGAAACTCAACGTGGATTTTTTTGGGATTTATAAAAAATACTAGGCCGAAGAAGTGCCAAAGGGGCGCCAGCAGGTGGCCACAAGTTTGCTAGGCGCGGTCACCCCCTGGCCGCGCCTAGGGGGCTTGTGAGCTCCCTGCTAGCCCACTGGCCCCACTCTTTTGCTACAAGAAGGGTCTCGGTCTGGAAAAAATTAGGAGGAGGCTTTTCGAAGGATTCGCCGCAGCCACGAGGCGGTACTTGAGCACAACCAATCTAGAGCTCCGGCAGGACGATCCTGTTGGGGAAACTTCCCTCTCAGAGGGGGAAATCGTCGCCATCGTCATCACCAACACTCCTCTCATCGGAGGGGACTCATCACCATCAACATCTTCATCAGCACCATCTCATCTCCAAACCCTAGTTCATCACTTGTAACCAATCTCTGTCTCGCGACTCCGATTGGTACTTGTAAGGTTGCTAGTAGTGTTAATTACTCCTTGTAGTTGATGCTAGTTAGATTACTAGGTGGAAGAGTTTATATTCAGATCCTTGATGCTACTCATTACCTCTCTAGTCATGAATATGATTATGCTTTGTGAGTAGTTAATTTTGTTCCTGAGGACATGGGATAAGTCATGCTATAAGTAGTCATGTGAATTTGGTATTCGTTCGATATATTGATGTGTTGTATGTTGTTTTTCCTCTAGCGGTGTTATGTGAACGTCGACTACATAACACTCCACCATTATTTGGGCCTAGAGGAAGGCATTGCGAAGTAGTAAGTACTTGATGGGTTGCTAGAGTGACAAAAGCTTAAACCCTAGTTTATGCGTTGCTTCGTAAGGGGCTGATTTGGATCCACTAGTTTAATGCTATGGTTAGACTTTGTCCTAATTCTTCTTTCTTAGTTGCGGATGCTTGCGGGAGGAGTTAATCATAAGTGGGATTCTTGTCCAAGTAAGGGCAGTATCCAAGTGCCGGTCCACCCACATATCAAACTATCAAAGTAACGAACGCGAATCATATGAACATGATGAAAACTAGCATGACAGAAATTCCTGTGTGTCCTCGGGAGCGTTTTTTCCTCCTAAAAGAGTTTGTCCAGGCTTGTCCATTGCTACAAAAGGGATTAGGCCACTTTGTTGCACCTTTGTTACTTTTGTTACTTGCTACTTGCTACGAATCATCTCACCACACAACCACTTGTTACCTCTAATTTCAGTGCGTGGAGATATTACCTTGCTGAAAACCACTAATCAGATCCTTCTACTCCTCGTTGGATTCGACACTCTTACTGATCGAAAGGACTATGATAGATCCCCTATACTTGTGGGTCATCAAGACTCTTTTCTGGCGCCGTTGCCGGGGAGTGAACCACATTTGGTAAGTGGAACTTGGTAAGGAAACATCCTTTGAGGGGCTTGTTCGGGGTATCTTCACCTCGAACGGAAGCACAAATAGTTGCTCCTCAACCTGCTGCACCTACTGAAAATATTTGCTTTGAATTTCCTTCGGGTATGCTTGAGAAACTGCTGGCTAATCCTTTTACCAGAGATGGAACATCACATCCAGACTTGCATCTAATCTATGTAGATGAAGTTTGTGGTTTATTTAAGCTTGCAGGTTTGCCCGAGGATGATGTCAAGAAGAAGGTCTTTCCCTTATCTTTGAGCGATTAGGCATTGACATGGTATAGGATATGTGATGATACTGGATCATGGAACTACAATCGGTTGAAATTGGAATTTCATCAAAAGTTTTATCCTATGCATCTA
Source organism: Hordeum vulgare subsp. vulgare (assembly GCF_904849725.1). Classification (NCBI taxonomy): domain Eukaryota; kingdom Viridiplantae; phylum Streptophyta; class Magnoliopsida; order Poales; family Poaceae; genus Hordeum; species Hordeum vulgare. Next base: position 85,347,775 of record NC_058521.1, read on the forward strand.
GTACATCATGATCGGAATTAAATTTTCAATTTTTGGCCTCATGGCAGAAAAAGCATCGCTCAATCTTGGGGGAGGCTTAATTCAATGTTATATTCATGCCCCAATCATGAGCTCTCGAGAGAAATTATCATTCAGAACTTCTATGCTCGGCTTTCTCATGATGATCGCACCATGCTTGACACTACTTGTACCGGTTCTTTTATAAAGAGAGATATTGACTTCAAATGGAATTTATTGGAGAGAATTAAATGCAACTCTGAAGATTGGGAGCTTGAATAAGGTAAGGAGTCAGGTATAAATTTCAAGTTTGATTGCGTAAAATCCTTTGTTGAAACAAATATGTTTAGTGATTTTAGAAGTATGGACTTGACTCTGAGATAGTAGCTTCATTGTGTGAATCATTTGCTTCTCATATTGATCTCCCCAGAGAGAAGTGGTTTAAATATCATCCTCCCTTAGAAGTCAATGTAGTTAAAACCAATCCAGTTGAATAGAGAGACATTGCCTATAATGATCCTGTTGTTCTGAGTTCTTACATTCAGAAACCACCTTTCCCTATTAGGATAAAGGATCATTCTAAAGCTTCAACTGTGATACGTAGAGTCTAAATTAGAACACCTACACCCCTGAGAAAATTAGAGTTGAACCTAGTATTGCTATTATCAAAGATCTCCTGTCCGATGATGTTGAGGGACACAATATTCACTTCTGTGAAGATGCTGCTAGAATTCCTAAACCTCACGCTAGAGACAAACATAGGCCTGTTGTGGCACGCCTGTTGTTTCTGTTAAGATAGGAGATCATTGCTATCATGGTTTATGTGACGTGGGTGCTAGTGTTTGTGCAATACCTCAATCCTTATATGATGAAATTAAAGACGAGATTGCACCTATTGAGATAGAACCTATTGATGTCACAATTCAGCTTGCCAATAGAGATACTATCTGCCTTGTGGGAATTGTTAGGGATGTTGAAGTCTTGTGTGGTAAAACGAAGTATCCTCCTGGTTTCCTTGTTTTTCTACCACACAAGATAGCTTTTGTCCCATCATATTTGGTAGACCTTTTCTCAATACTGTCAATGCTCATATTGACTGTGAGAAGCAAACTGTCACTGTTGTCTTTGAAGTTGTGTCACATGAGTTCAATTTCTCCAAGTTTGGTAGACAACCTCATGAAAAAGAGTTGCCTGGTAAGGATCAAACTATTGCCTTAGCTTCTACTGCCGTGCCTCCTACTGATCCTTTAGAGCAATACTTGCTTGAGCATGAAAATGATATGCATATGGATGAGAGAGAGGAGATAGATAGAGTTGTCTTAGAACAATATCCTATCCTTAAGAATAATTTGCATGTTGAACTGCTTGGGGATCCACCCCCACCAAAGGGTGATCCTGTGTTCGAGCTTAAACAGTTGCCTGATACTCTTAAGTATGCTTATCTTGATGAAAAAGATATATATCCTGTTATTATTAGTGCTAGCCTCTCAGAGCATGAAGAAAAGAAGTTATTAAAAACTTTGAGGAAACACAGTGCTGCTATTGGATATACTCTTGATGATCTTAAGGGCATTAGTCCCACTCTACGCCAACACAAGATCAAAACTGATCCTGACTCCAAGCCAGTTGGTGATCATCAATGAAGATTAAATCCTAAGACGAAAGAGGTAGTAAGAAAAGAAATACTAAAGCTCCTCGAAGCAGGTATTATCTATCATGTTGCTCATAGTGATTGGGTGAGTCCGATGCATTGTGTCCCTAAGAAGGGAGGCATTACCATAGTCCCTAATGATAAGGATGAATTGATCCCACAAAAGATTATCACTTGCTATAGGATGGTGACCGATTTTAGGAAATTGAATAAAGCCACTAGGTAAGATCATTACCCTTTGCCTTTTATCGACCAAATGCTAGAAATACTGTCTAAACACACACACTTCTGCTTTCTAGACGGTTATTCTGGTTTCTCCCAAATACCAGTTGCACAATCTGACCCGGAGAAAACCACTTTCACCTGCCCTTTCGGTACCTTTGCTTATAGACGTATGCCTTTTGGATTATGTAATGCACCTGCCACCTTTCAAAGATGTATGATGGCTATATTCTCTAACTTTTGTGAAAAGATTGTTGAGGTTTTCATGGATGACTTCTCCGTTTACGGGTCTTCTTTTGATGATTGCCTCAGAAACCTTGATCGGGTCGTCCAGAGATGTAAAGACACCAATCTTGTCTTGAATTGGGAGAAGTGCCACTTTATGGTTAATGAAGGCATCTTCCTACGACATAAAATTTCTGAAAGAGGTATTGAAGTTGATAAGGCTAAGGTTGATGCAATCGAGAAAATGCCATACCCCACCGATATCAAAGGTATAAGAAGTTTCCTTGGTCATGCTGGTTTATATAGAAGGTTCATTAAAGACTTCTCTAAGATTTCTAGGCCTCTTACCAATCTCTTGCAAAAGGATATTCATTTTAATTTTTATGATGATCGTGAGGAAGCCCTCGAAATACTTAACAAGGCTTTGGTAACTGCACCTATTATTCAACCACCTGATTGGAACTTACCTTTTGAAATGATGTGTGATGCTAGTGATTATGCTGTTGGTGCTGTCCTAGGGCAAATAGTTGATAAGAAATTGAATGTTATTCACTATGCTACTACGAAAAAGGAATTTTTAGCAGTCGTGTTTGCATGTGAAAAGTTCAGGTCTTACATAGTTGATTCCAAAGTCACTATTCACACTAATCACGCTGCTATTAAGTACCTCATGGAGAAGAAAGATGCTAAACCTAGACTTATCAGATGGGTTCTCTTGCTACAAGAGTTTGATTTGCACGTTGTCAACATGAAGGGTGTTGATAACCCAGTAGCAGATAACTTGTCTAGGTTGGAGAATGTTCTTGATGACCCACAACCTATTGATGATAGCTTTCCTCATTGGCAATTGAATGTCATCAACACTTCACGTAGTGCACCGTGGTATGCTGAGTATGCAAACTATTCCGTTGCCAAATATATACCACCTAGTTTCACATACTAGCAAAAGAAGAAATTCTTCTTTGACTTGAGACATTACTTTTGGGATGATCCTCACCTTTATAAGGAAGGAGTAGATGTGTTATTAGACGTTGTGTATTTGAACATGAACAGGGACAGATCCTACAGAAGTGTCACTCCGAGGCCTACGGAGGACAACATGCGGGAGATAAAACTGCACACAAGGTATTGCAATCAGGTTTCTATTGGCCCACTCTCTTCAAGGATGCCCGTAAGTTTGTCTTTTCTTGTGACGAATGTCAAAGAATATGTAATGTCGGTAAACGTCAGGAAATGCCTATGAACTATTCACTTGTCATTGAACCATTTGATGTCTGGGGCTTTGATTATATGGGACCTTTTCCAAAATCCAACGGGTATACTCACATCCTAGTTGCTGGTGATTACGTCACTAAGTGGGTAGAAGCTATCCCCACTAGTAGTGCTGATCACAACTCTTCTACTAGGATGCTTAAAGAAGTTCACTTACCTCTTGAGCTAGAGCATAAAGCTTATTGGGCAATCAAAGAGCTCAACTTTGATTTCAAACTTGCTGGTGAGAAGAGGTTATTTGACATTAGCTCTCTTGATGAATGGAGAGCTCAGGCATATGAAAATGCCAAGTTGTTCAAAGAAAAGGTTAAGAGGTGGCATGATAAGAGGATACAAAAGCGTGAGTTCAATGTAGGTGATTATGTCTTGCTATATAATTCTCGTTTAAGATTTTTTGCAGGCAAGCTTCTCTCTAAATGGGAAGGTCCCTATATTGTTGAGGAAGTACATCGTTCCGGTGCTATCAAGATCAACAACACAGAAGGTAATTGTCCGAGAGTTGTAAATGGGCAGAGAATCAAGCATTATATCTCTGGTACTCCCATAAATGTTGAAAGTAGTATTATCAATACCATAACTCCGGAAGAATACCTAAGGGATATTTATCACCCTGTTTCAGACTCCAAAAATGAAGAGGTATGTGATTCGGTAAGAATACAGATTCCAAAACTTTTCCAGTACGAATTTTTCTCCGTTTTGGAATATTTGAAAAAATAAGAAAATGGGAAGTAGGCCGAAAAGCGCGCGAGGAGGCGACAAGCCTGCCAGGCGCGGGCCCACCCCCTGGCCGCGTCTGGGCGGCTTGTGGCCACCTCGTGTGCCTCACGGACTCCGTTTTCGTGCAGAGTACTCCTTCTGGTCTGGAAAAAATCATTATATATTCTCCCGTAAGGTCTGACCCTCATATCACACAATTTTCCTCTGTTTTCGTTTCGAGTCTATTTTCTGCCGCAGATTTAGAGCAAGGATGTTGTCTCAGGAATCTGTCGGGGAGAACAATTTCCCTCAAGTCTATGAAGAAGTAGATGCTGATCTGAAAAGAGTGGAAGTCACGGAAGCCAAGGGAAAAACTAAGGACGATAATCAGGCGTGGGACAAAGTACAATCTGTGTTCAACAATGAAAAAGTTGAAGTAGTGGATTTCCTTCAACCCTATCTCCACCTACAGTCTCCATCCTTGATTGAACTCTTGAGGTTTTGTGAAACAACTCGTGTTCACAATACTTTTCTCACCCGTGAAATTACTTTGCTGGAGAAGCAAATCACAGATCTTCAAAGCATAAATCGAAGATTGGTGGCCCACTTGGAATCAAAAGACAAAACAGCTCCATCACCTCCAAAGGAAGACAACTAAGCATGGGTATGGGCAATCCCCTTGGCTTGTGCCAAGCTTGGGGGAGTTGCCCCGGTATCGTATCACCATCACATATTTTGCCTTTACCTTTGTTTTAGTTTGTTCCTTTTCAGTTTTAGGCTTGAGTTTTGCTTTGTGTCACCCCCGATGTATTCGAGCTCATGAGCCATATAATAAAGAGTGTCTTAGTTGAAGGGCCTTGCCTCTTGCCATGATCAAAAGATTGAGAAAAGAACAAAAGCATGAAAGATCATGTAATGATCTTATGGGAAGTGATAGCTTCACATATAAAAAGAATGTTGATTGAAACTTGTTGAGGGTAGACAAATGTAGACCTTGATCACTGATGCTATTAATAGGAAGTGATAAAGAAGGAGAGGTTCACATATAAATATATCATCTTTGACACCATCTATGATTGTGAACACTCACTAAACTATTACATGCTTAGAAGTAGATGTTGGACAAGGAAGACAACATAATGAATTGTGTTTGCTTGGTTCCGAACAATGTTACATGATTAGAGATCCCTTAGCATGTGACGATTTCTTCCACCTCATATTAGCCAAAGTCCCGCACCAAGTAGAGATACTACTTGTGCATCCATAAACCTTCAACATAGTTTTGCCATGAGAGTCCACCATACCTACCTTTGGATTGAATAAGATCCCTCAAGTAAGTTGTCATCGGTGCAAGCAATAAAAATTGCTCCCTAATATGTATGATCTATTAGTGTGCGGAAAATAAGCTTTCTACGAACCTGTGATGAGGAAGACATAAAAGCGACAGACTGCATAATAAAGTTCTGTATCACAAGAGGTAATATAACGTGACGTTCCTCCACACTAAGAGGGCACGCATCCAAACCTCAAAAGCGCATGACAACCTCTGCTTCCCTCTGCGAAGGGCCTATCTTGTACCTTTATTTTTTGCCCTTGAAAGAGTCATGGTGATCTTCACCAATTCCCTATTTTGCCTTTATCTTGGCTAACGTCATATGCTGGGGAAAGATCTATATTCATATGTCAACCTGGAGGTAAGTATTCATGAATTATTATTGTTGACATTACCCTTGACATAACCAGTTGGGAGGCGAAACTATAAGCCCCTATCTTTCTCTGTGTCCACCTGAAACTTTGATCTCATGAGTACCACGTGAGTGGTAGCAATTGTAGAGAACGAAAAGATGACTGAGTATGTGGATTTGCTTTACAAGCTCTTATTTGACTCTTTTTGATGTTGTGATAAATTGCAATTGCTTCAATGACTAAAGGCTATCGATTGCTAATTCTCGGTAAGGTTCTTGATCCATAGTTTACTTTGTGAAGGAATTGTCACTTTAGCATGAGAGATTATATGTTGGTATTGTTGTTCTGATAATGATCATGATGCCTGCATGTTCATATCTTGTTTCGTCGACACCTCTCTCTCTAAACATGTGGTCATGTTTATTGATCTAGGCTTTCGCTTGAGGACAAGCGAGGTCTAAGCTTGGGGGAGCTGATACGTCCATTTTGCGTCATGCTTTCATGTTGATATTTATCGCTTTTTGGGCTTTTATTTCACTTCACGGTACAATAGTTATGCCTTTTCTCTCTTATTTTGCAAGGTTTACATGAAGAGGGAGAATGCCGGTAGCTGGAATTCTGGCCTGAAAAAAGGAGCAAGTTTGAGATGCCTATTCTGCGCAACTCCAAAAGCCGTGAAAATCAACGTGGATTTTTTTGGGATTTATAAAAAATACTGGGCCGAAGAAGTGCCAGAGGGGCGCCATCAGGTGGCCACAAGCCTGCTAGGCGTGGCCACCCCCTGGCCGCGCCTAGCGGTCTTGTGGGCTCCCTACTGGCCCACTGACCCCCCCTATTTTGCTACAAGAAGGGTTTCGGTGTGGAAAAAATCAGGAGGAGGCTTTTCGGAGGATTCGCCGCCGCCACGAGGCGGAACTTGAGCAGAACCAATCTAGAGCTCCGGTAGGACGATCCTGCTGGGGAAACTTCCGTCCCGGAGGGGGAAATCATCGCCATCGTCATCACCAACACTCTTCTTATCGGAGGGGACTCATCACCATCAACATCTTCATCAGCACCATCTCATCTCCAAACCCTAGTTCATCACTTGTAACCAATCTCCGTCTCGCGACTCCGATTGGTACTTGTAAGGTTGCTAGTAGTGTTAATTACTCCTTGTAGTTGATGCTAGTTGGATTACTTGGTGGAAGAGTTTATGTTCACATCCTTGATGCTACTCATTACCTCTCTGGTCATGAATATGATTATGCTTTGTGAGTAGTTACTTTTGTTCCCGTGGACATGGGATAAGTCATGCTATAAGTAGTCATGTGAATTTGGTATTCTTTCGATATTTTGATGTGTTGTATGTTGTTTTTCCTCTAGTGGTGTTATGTGAATGTCGACTACATAACACTTCACCATTATTTGGGCCTAGAGGAAGGCATTGGGAAGTAGTAAGGAGATGATGGGTTGCTAGCGTGACAGAAGCTTAAACCCTAGTTTATGCGTTGCTTCGTAAGGGGCTGATTTGGATCCACTAGTTTAATGCTATGGTTAGACTTTGTCTTAATTCTTCTTTCGTAGTTGCGGATGCTTGCGAGAGGGGTTAATCATAAGTGGGATGCTTTTCCAAGTAAGGGCAGTACCCAAGCGCCGGCCACCCACATATCAAACTATCAAAGTAACGAACGCGAGTCATATGAACATGATGAAAACTAGCATGACAGAAATTCCCGTGTGTCCTCGGGAGCGTTTTTCCTCCTATAAGAGTTTCTCAAGGCTTGTTCCTTGCTACAAAGGATTGCGACACTTTGTTGCACCGTTTTTACTTTTGTTACTTGCCACAAAGCCACTTGTTAACGATAATTTCAGTGCGTGCAGATATTACCTTGCTGAAAACCTATTGTCAGATTTTTCTGCTCCTCGTTGGGTTCGACACTCTTACTTATCGAAAGGACTACGATAGATCCCCTATACTTGTGGGTCATCAGGCCGCCTCAGGAGCAAGCCCCGGGGAAGACGGAGGCGTTGGAGTAGCGCTCCGCCTCCCCCGACCTCGACCTCCACGACAGCCGCGACCCCTCGCCCTCCCTCTACCACGGGCGCTCGGGTCGTCTTCCGCCTCGGCGCCCCAGAAGTTGTGGCATGATTCGAAAAGGATCCCCTCGCCGCCCTGACGACCGACATTGGCCGACCCTGTCCCCTAACCATGGTTAGGGTCGAGTGCCACCAGCAGACAGAAGAAGATTCTGAAGACTAAGGCATAAGAGTTGGTGGATTCACGAGAACTTGGGTGAGCAAAACCCCTCGCAAACCCTCCCAATTTGTAGGACGGTCCGCGGGGGCTAGCGTCCCTTACTCCAGAAGACACCACCCTTCTCGCCCAATCGCTCGAGCTCACGGGCGAACATGGTATCACCATGCCACACCAATGCATGCACGGGCGGGCCCAACCACTATTGCGCCTTTCAAGGCCACACCTGCCACCTCTCCATCCATAACTGCACATGCCACGCGCGTGGTAGAGGCGTTTCAGGAGGCGTAGAGGCCACTCCGCGCACGACCTCCCACTTCGCGCATCCAATGCGCGTCGTTGGGAAATGCAACCGCGGGCAGATCCTGCCCCGAAGGCCCGTGCACCTCTTTGGGGCTCGCCCAACAAAGCTTTGCACGCGTGTGTTTCCTAGGCCCGGGGGCTCCCGTCAGTGCACTAAATACTGGAGTCCCTAGTTCCCCAGACTTGTGCACGGGCGCACAGAGCCCCTGACATCAGGGTATGGCAGGATCCAGACAAGATGCACCCCCAAGATAACCCAGGCCACGCCCGTTTAATGGATGTGATGAACACACCAAGCACAAGATCTCGGAAATCCTCCCTCGCCGGGATGACAACCAAAGCCACCGGCAAGCTTCCTTGCCGGGAAGAAGACCCAAGGCCCCGGCAAGCTCCCTTGCCGGGATGACAAGGCTAGGCACTGGAGGGCGACCGCCCTTGCCATAGTGCCACAGCCCCCAAGTTCCATCGCGTTACGCATGCGCCAGCGCGGTGTCCAGGTGTCGAAACACCTGGACACATGTCTTCACCAGCACATTGCTGGCAAGGACATGACGTGCATTTAATGCACCTGACAACGGTAGATGGATAAGCACCGCTCTAGGTTCATTGTAACTTCTCATTAACCTACCATCGAACACTGTAGGTGACCCTTTTGCCTAAAAAAGGAGGCCCTTAGCTTATTCACAAGGGGTTAGACTCTTTGGAGATTGGCCAGAAGACGTTTATCATTAGCCACTTTAACAAACAACAAAAGTCTTAATACAACCATACGAGCATGACATAGGGTTTTACGTGTAAGCGACCCGAACCTCGGTAAAAAGGCTTGTCGGGTGCCTATCATTAGCTCTGCTCTCGAAGTTGTCTTTCCCAGCCCTACGATCACAAGGGTTTCATGTTGATTCCCATAGGTGTCTACCTAGCATCGCCGACACAAACGAATTCCAAATGCGATAAATATTTATGGTGAATTATTTTGGAATATATGTGACTTTTGGGAGTTGGAATCAACGTCAACGGAGGCGCAAAACCTCCACTAGATACCAGGGTGTGACCCATACCCCCTGGCGTGCGGTGGTGGTTAGTGGCCACCCCGTAAGTCGACTGCGGCTCTTCTTCGGAAGCAATAAATATAATCTACAGAAAAAATCATGTAAAAATTTCAGCCCGATCGGATTTTCTGTTCTCCAGATATTTGAGAAACGTTGAAGGGCCAGAAAACAAGAACGCGGAACAGAAGAGAACAAGAGAGGGAGATCAAATCTCGGAGGGGTTCCTACCCCTCCACTGACATGGAAGCCACAGACCAGAGGGGTACTCTCCTCCCATCTAGGGGGAGGCCAAGGTAGAATAAGAAGGTTGGGGGATCTCTCCCCCTCTCTCCCGGTGGCGCTGGAGTGCCGCCGCGGTAAGGAGCATGACGGCGATCTACATCAACCATCTTGCCTCCATCAACACCAACTCTCCCCCTCTATGCAGTGGTGTAGCACATCTTTTCTTGTTGTAACTCTCTACTTAAACATCGTGCTCAACACTACATACTATTTCTCAATTATATGTGGCTATCCTATGATGTTTGAGTAGATCCGTTTTGTCCTATGGGATAATTGGTGAAATTGCTATGATAGGTTTAATTTGCTTGTGGATATGTTGATGTCATTTGGTGCCCATCATATGAGAGCGTGTGTGGATCACACCATAGGGTTAGTTGTATATTGATAGGACTATGCATTGGAGGGCTAGAGTGACATAATACTTCTTCCTAACATAGAAATTGATGCATATGAGAGTGAATGGGGGCCAATATATATCTTAATACTGTGGTTGGGTTTTGCCTCAATAAATGTTAGTAATTGCGGATTCTTGCTAGTAGTTCCAATCATAAGTGCAAAGAATTCCAAGTAAGGGATGACATGCTAGCAGTGGCCTCTCCCACATAAAAACTTGCTATTGGTCTAGTATCATAGTCAATTCCCTAGGGACAAATCTTGTGCTACAAAAAGCTAGCTACTACACTACTATATTTATTATCTTGCAATTTATTTATAGTTTTATTATCGCAAAGTACTTCTAGTTTTACTCTTGTTTTAGGTAATGCAAACGTTAAGTGTGCGTAGAGTTGTATCAGTGGTCGATAGAACTTGAGGGAATATTTTTTCTACCTTTAGCTCCTCGTTGGGTTCGACTCTCTTATTTACCGAAAAGGGCTACAAATGATCCCTATACTTTTGGGTTATCATCCATCTAGGAACTTCTCGTGATTGGCTGTATCATCAACCACATCATCGGGAGCATATCTGGTCAACATGTTGAATTCCTCTACTCACTGGGCCACCAAATGGTTACCCTGGTGTAAGTTGTGGAACTCACGCTTCTTCAGGCTCATGGCTCCAACAAAGACATGTGTAGCGCAGAAAGCCTGCTTGAACTGATACCAAGCCACACCGGCAATGGGATATGTGGTGGTGTAGTTCTCCCACCAAGAAGTTGCGGGTCCTTCTAGTTGGTGTGGGGCAAAACACACCTTCTTTTCTTGAGTGCAACCGGCGATGATCAAATCTGTCTCCATCTTGTGGAGCCAATCATGGGCCACAATGGGCTTAGTGCTACTGGAAAAGGTGGGTGGATTCAGCCTCAAGAAATGAGTGAGGTTGTCTGCCTAGGGTGGGGGGAGTTGTTGTTGTTGTTGTTGGCCTGGTTCTGGATCAGAATTGAATCAAGGTATTTTCAACTAGATCACTTCCATGAGCTCCGAGGGAAATTTGGTAGCGGGTCACGTCTCGGAGGCATGTGGTGTTTTTGTGTGATGAGAATTAGAATATAACAAGGTTCTAAAGAGAGAATAAAGCTACCCATATGCATGCAATAATCATTAACACACCAAAGATTCATTCATTTATTCCACTCAACAAGGTTCCAACTCGAGATACAACTCGTATGATAAAACGTAACTTCGGATTAATTGATCAACAAGAAAATAAAGGTAACATGGCATTCATGACTAAGGGTTCTCCTCAGAACTCCATGGCGGTACATCCTAATCTGTTGCTCTCCTCTTAGTCACCCTCGTTGCCCATGAAGGGGCTGATGTCGCCCTTTGGGTGAAGGTTTTCTCCCTTGTATAGTTTCTCCTCCAGAGTTAAAATATAAGTTTTCCTGTTCTTGATCCTTTGAAGAACGTCCTTAACTTCATCTTCATGATCATAGTGGGTTTCACAGGCTGCATCCTCCAGTCCTAGTTCACGAAAGATCAGTTGTCTCACCATCTTTTTGCTCCTACGTAGCTCCGTCTCCAGGGTCCTGATGTGCACCTCCAAGTCTTGGACGAAAGAACGGATGGATTCGTCATTCATGGTGTGCACGATCTCTCTATCTGCAGACCCGCGGGAGATCATGACGAGGGTTAATCCGATGGGGTCGCCTCGCTATGTCTCCCTAATGTATCCAAGTGCACTATGAACTGCTATGTTCCTGCCGATATTCCTAAGGTCCGTGCGAAACAAACTTGAAGGTGATGGACTCCGTGTGATGTCCTAAGGTCCTTCTAGGTATGCGCACCTCAATCATGTATTGAGCTTCTGTCGTAAGAACCATAACACGATTCCTAGTGATAGTCGGTAGAGCAATCCTCTACTCCTTAATGATCTGCACTAGCCACATGCCAAAAGGCATCGTCTCATCAGACTAACCAAACTCCATGATTAGGACTAGGGTGAAGGTGGCCATATAAAAGGCTGAAATTTGGAGAACAGTTAGAAAATGAACAGATGAGAAAAATAGGAATTAAAACATAGAGTAACATGATTTCTTCCTAAGGGTTTTTCCAATTCTAGAGGTGACTTCCTACGACGAGTGTATGCTCTGATACCATATGTGTAGCGACCAGACCCAAAACGGTCAAGTCTGTGTGTATCTATACCATCCCAAGATCATACTCGCACACACAACACATCAATGTATATATCAAAGTGTGGGAAATATGGCGTAGAGGCAATGATAAAATATTTATTATTATATTTCCTGTTTCAAGATAATCGTTTATTATCCATGCTATAGTTGTACTGAATGAAAACATAAATGCATGTGTGGATATATAGACAAAACTATGTCCCTAGTAAGCCTCTAGTTGACTAGCCAGTTGATCAAGGATGGTTAAGGTTTTTTGACCATATGCAAGTGTTGTCACTTGATGACTGGATCACATCATTGGGAGAATGATGTGATGGACAAGACCCAAACTATAAATGTAGCATGTGATCGGGTCATTTTGTTGCTATTGTTTTCTACGTACCAAGTATTCGTTCCTATGACCATGAGATCATGTAACTCACTGATACCGAAGGAGTACCTTCTTTGTATCAAACGTCGCAACGTTACTGGGTGACTAATAAGGTGCTCTACAGGTATCTTCGAAGGTGTCCGTTGAGTTAGCATGGATTGAGACTGGGATTTGTCACTCCGTGTAACGGAGAGGTATCTCGGGGCCCACTCAGTAATACAACATCACATATAAGCCTTGCAAGCAATGTGACTAAAGTGTTAGTCACGGGATCTTGTATTACGGAACGAGTAAAGAGACTTGCCGGTAACAAGATTGAAATAGGTATAGGGATACCGACGATCAAATCTCGGGCAAGTAACATATCGAAGAACAACTACAAGCAAAGATTCTCACGGCCGGCAAAATTTCTGCGTCAGCCTACGACGGCGTAGGACCTTCTTTGCCGTCTGCCCCCCCCAAAGCGGACGGCAAAGCTCTTTGCCATCAGCTTTCCTTAGGAGCAGTCGGCAAAGTGCTCGAGATGGCAGCCGACAGGCGTTGCCTCTGTTAGGGGTTAACGGAGGCTTTGTCGTCTGCCTCTCCCTTTATCTTTGCTATCTGTCTACCCCTTTATCTTTGCCGTCTGCCTCCTCCTCCTCCCCCCCAACTCTTTGTCGTCTGCCTCCCCCTCCATCTTTGCCGTCTGCCTCCTCCTCCCCTCCCCCCTCCACTCTTTGTCGTCTGCGTCTCCGCCCTCCACTCTTTGTCGTCTGCCTCCTCCTCCCCCCCCTCCTCTGTGCCCTCTTCTTTGCCGTATGCCCACCCTGGAGGCTGACGGCGAAGAGCCTATATAGACACCCGAGGAAGCACAGCTGGGTGTCATGTGGCACCTTTGCCAGCTGCCAGCTGATGGCACAGGTCTTTGCCATCAGCTGGCAGACGACAAAGAGCCCATATAGTACCTGTTTTTTTGTTTTATATTATTTCATAGCACACATATATATATATATATTTGACAGCACATTTATATAATCCACCACACATATATGATATATAGTTCACCACACATATACTTGCCAACACATATATATAATTCACCACACTTATATGATATACATATAAATCAACGTACAACCCCATATATCGAAAGAACCAACATACAAAGTATTGCACTGTTTATCCATATATATATATACATATAGTACGACATTGTTCATCAACTCAAATGAAAACTAGATGATATACATATAAAGTTCATCCATCGACATTGTTCAACTCCATGAATGCCAGCTTCCATGCATGTAGTATATCCAATTTGCAAAAATGTGAATAAGAAAGTCAGAAGAAGAACAAAATATGATGGTTTTTAGCTAATTATGTCATTTTTAGCGGAAAACAAGCTAAGAATATAATATTCATGATCTAACCAAGGTTCTTATGCCATTTTTAGCTTATTATGGCATTTTGGAGCTAAATGGGTTAATTAAAGCAAGGATAATATGAAAGAGGAGAAGAAAGAGGGGGAGGAGGAGAAGAAGAAGAAATCAAGAAGAAGGAGGAGAAGGAGGAGAAGGAGGAGGAGGAGAAGGACTAGAAGGTCCTTGGCCTTCTCCTCCTCCTCCTTCTCCTTCTTCTCTTCTTCTTCTTCTTCTTCTTCTTTCTTTTCATTTTGCCTATTTCTTATCCTCTTCTCCTCTTGTTCGAGCTAAATTACCTAATTATGTCTTTTTGGAGCTAAATTACCTAATTATGGTATTTTGGAGCTAAATGGGCTAATTATATCATTGTTGGGTTAATGAAGGCAAGGATAATATGAAAGAGGAGAAGAAAGAGGAGGAGGAGCAGAAGAAGAAGAAATCAAGAAGAAGGAGGAGAAGAAGGAGAAGGAGGAGGAGGAGGAGGAGGAGGAGAAGGCCAAGGACCTTCTAGTCCTTCTCCTCCTCCTCCTCCTTCTCCTCCTTCTCTTCTTCTTCTTCTTATTCTTCTTCTTTCTTTTCATTTTGCCTATTTATTCTCCTCTTCTCCTCTTGTTGGAGATAATTTACCTAATTATGTCTTTTTGGAGCTAAATGGGCTAATTATCCCATTTTAGAGGAAAACAAGCTAAGTATATAATATTCATGAGCTAACCAAGGTTCTTATGCCATTTTGAGCTTATTATGGTATTTTAGAGGAGAAGAAGAAGAAATCAAGAAGAAGGAGGAGAAAGAGGAGGAGGAGAAGGACTAGAAGGTCCTTGGCCTTCTCATTCTCCTCCTCCTTCTCCTTCTCTTCTTCTTCTTCTTCTTCTTCTTCTTTCTTTTCATTTTGCATATTTCTTCTCCTCTTCTCCTCTTGTTGGAGCTAAATTACCTAATTATGCCGTTTTTGAGCTAAATGGGCTAATTATCCCATTTTAGAGGAAAACAAGCTAAGTATATAATATTCATGAGCTAACCAAGGTTCTTATGCCATTTTGAGCTTATTATGGTATTTTGGAGCTAAATGGGCTAATTATGTCATGGTTGGGTTAATTAAAGCAAGGATAATATGAAAGAGGAGAATAAAGAGGAGGAGGAGGAGAAGAAGAAGAAATCAAGAAGAAGGAGGAGAAGGAGGAGAAGGAGGAGGAGGAGAAGGACAAGAAGGTCCTTGGCCTTCTCCTCCTCCTCCTCCTCCTTCTCCTTCTTCTCTTCTTCTTCTTCTTCTTCTTCTTTATTTTCATTTTGCCTATTTCTTCTCCTATTCTCCTCTTGTTGGAGCTAAATTACCTAATTATGTCTTTTTGGAGCTAAATGGGCTAATTATCCCATTTTAGAGGAAAACAAGCTAAGTATATAATATTCATGAGCTAACCAAGGTTCTTATGCCATTTTGAGCTTATTATGGTATTTTGGAGCTAAATGGGCTAATTATGTCATTGTTGGGTTAATTAAAGCAAGGATAATATGAAAGAGGAGAAAAAAGAGGAGGAGGAGGAGAAGAAGAAGAAATCAAGAAGGAGGAGAAGGAGGAGAAGGAGGAGGAGGAGGACTAGAAGGTCCTTGGCGTTCTCCTCCTCCTCCTCCTCCTCCTCCTCCTTCTCCTTCTTCTCTTCTTCTTCTTCTTCTTCTTCGTCTTCTTTCTTTTCATTTTGCCTATTTCTTCTCCTCTTCTCCTCTTGTTGGACCTAAATTACCTAATTATGTCTTTTTGGAGCTAAATGGGCTAATTATCCCATTTTAGAGGAAAACAAGCTAAGTATATAATATTCGTGAGCTAACCAAGGTTCTTATGCCATTTTGAGCTTATTATGGTATTTTGGAGCTAAATGGTGTAATTATGCCATTGTTGCGTTAATTAAAGCAAGGATAATATGAAAGAGGAGAAGAAAGAGGAGGAGGAGGAGAAGAAGAAGAAATCAAGAAGAAGGAGGAGAAGGAGGAGGAGGAGAAGGACTGGAAGGTCCTTGGCCTTCTCCTCCTCCTCCTCCTCCTCCTCCTTCTCCTCCTTCTCTCCTCTTCTCCTCCTCCTCCTCCTCTCCTTTTCTCCTCCTCCTCCTCTCCTCTTCTTCTCCTCCTCCTCCTCCTCCTCCTCCTCTCCTCTTCTCCTCCTCCTCCTCTCCTTTTCTCCTCCTCCTCTCCTCTTCTTCTCCTTTCACTGGAAATTTCGGCATGACATGTCCCAATTCAAATATCACGTGTCCAAATCACATGTCCACATATGACATGTCCACTTCAAATTTTCATATAATAGGAAGAACAATATAGAACTTGAAGAAAAATGCAAGAGCCTTTTTTCTTTGCAATATTTGGAACTAGTGGTAATCAATTCTGTTTTTCTTCTTTAAATAGCCTATATGAAACTTGAAGAAAAATTTGCAACCTTATAAGAATTAACCTAAGTAACTTAACCTAAGAACCTAATAAAAATTAACCTAAGTAACTTAACTAAATTAACCTAAACAACTTAAAGTAAGAACCTAATAGCAACAAGAACCTAATAACAATAACCTAACTAAATTAACCTAAGTCACTAAACTTAACTAAATTACCCTTATCAAAGAGGCAAAGAGAGGAAAGGAGGGCCGGAGGACTTACAAGTGGCTAGGGGAGACGTCAGCGACGAGGTGGAGCTCGGGGGAAATGCCGACGACAAGGTGGACCAGGGGCACGAAGACGAGGGGGCGATGGTGGAGCAGGGGGTCATAGGGAAGAGGGGCGCTGGTGGAGCAGGGGAACGGAGAGGAGGGGGCGGTGGTGGAGCAGGGGCACGATGGTGGAGGAGGGGGGTCACAGGGAGGAGGAGGGGCGAGCTCCGGCGGCGGGTCGCGGGGAGGAGGGAGGAGGGAGGACGAGCTCCGGTGGCGGTGCAGGGAGAGAGTCAGGGCTGTGGTGAGCCGTTACAGGGGGAGAGAGGGGGTGGGGTGGGGGTTGATGACGTTAGGTCTAGTGGGCGCTTTGCTGTCTGCCCCCGACGGCAAAGGGGTAACAGGCAGACGGCAAAGAGGTGGACTGTTATGGGTTAGAGGGCAGTGTGGGGTGGGTTCTTTGTCGTCTGCCTGCATGTGCTTTGTCGTCAGCTGGAAGACGGCAAAGAGGCAGCAGATCGCAAAGACACTCTTTGCCATCAGCCTGCTCTTTGCCGTCAGGTTTTGGGTAGCTGATGGCAAAGAGTGTCTTTGCCATCAGGCAGCAGACGGCAAAGAAGCAGCAGATGGCAAATTCTTTGAATCTAGTAGTGAACACAGATAATGGTATACAGGATTATATGAATCCTTGGCACAGAGGTTTAACCGATAATATCTTCGTAGAATATGTAGGATCCAATATGCACATCCAGGTCCCGCTGTTGGATATTTACCGGGGAGTGTCTCAGGTCATGTCTGCATAGTTCTCGAACCCGTAGGGTCTGCAGACTTAAGGTTCAGTGATGTTTCGGTAGAGTTGAGTTATAGGTGCTGGTGACCAAAGGTTTGTTCGGAGTCCCAGATGAGATCATGGATGTCACGAGGGTTTCCGGAATGGTCCGGAAATGAAGATTGATATATAGGATTGCTTCATTTGGCTTCCGGAAAGATTTCGGGCATTGCCGGCAGTGTACCAGGAGTGACAAATGGGTTCCGGGTTTTTACCGGAAGGGGCCACCCACCTGGGGGAGAACCTAATAGGCCCATGGGTGGCTCACCAGCCGTTGGTGGGCTGGTGAGGCCAGCCCAATAGGACTATTTTGGCCAAGGGAAAAAATCAAAGGAGAAAAAAAAGAAGGAGGTGGGAAGGAAGGAAGGGACTCCACCTTCCAAACCTAATTAGAGTAGGAGTCCCTCCTCTTCCCATCGGCCGACGCCCTTGGGGCTCCCTTGAGCCTCAAGGCTAGCCCCTCCCCTCCTACTATATATACTAGAGGTTTTAGGGTTTTTGAGACACTACTTTGCCACGTGCAACCCTAAACCTCTACTTCGTAGATCTTCCTCTAGATCGGTTTTCTGCGGAGCTCGGGCGGAGCCCTGCAGGAATAGATCGTCACCATCACCGGCGCGCCGTCACGCTGCTGGAGAACTCATCTACTTCCTGTCTCTCTTTCTGGATTAAGAAGGCGGAGATCGTCATCGAGCTGTAGGTGTGCTAAACGCGGAGGTGCCGTCCGTTCGGTGCTAGATCGGGACGGATCGTGGGACGACGGTGATTTGAATCACGAAGCTGTTCTACTACATCAACCGCATTTATTAACGCTTCCCGCTTAGCGATCTACAAGGGTATGTGGATCTGATCTCCCTCTCGTAGATGAACATCACCATGATAGGTCTTCGTGTGCGTAGGAATATTTTTGTTTCCCATGCAATGTTCCCCAACAGTGGCATGATGATCTTGGTTCGTGCGTTGATGTAATCTCGAGTAGAACACAAAAGTTTTTGTGGGATTTGATGTTTGATTTGCAGCCCTCCTTAGTCTTTTTTCTCGATTCGTCGGTATTGTTGGATTGAAGTGGCCTGGACCAACCTTACTCGTATGCTTATACGAGACCGGTTTCATTGACTAACATGCAACTTGTTGCATAAAGATGACTGGCGGGTATCTGTTTCGTCAACTTTAGTTGAATCCGATTTGACCGAGGCGGTCCTTGGAGAGAAGTTAAATAGCAATTTGCACATTACCGTTGTGGTTTTGCACAAGTAAGATGCGATCATACTAGATACCCATAGCGGCCATGTAAAACATGCGACAACAAATTAGAGGACGTCTAAATTATTTTTGCAGGGTATGCATGTGATGTGATATGGCCAAAGACATGATGTGATATTTTGGATGTATGAGATGATCATGTTGTAATAGTTAAATATTGACTCGTACGTCGATGGTACGGCAACCGGCAGGAGCCATAGGGTTGTCTTTAAACCAACGTTTGTGCTTGCAGATGCGTTTACTATATTGTTAGGTTGTAGCTTTAGTAGTGAAAGCATAGATAGCATGAGAACCTCGATGGCGGCACGATGATGGAGGTCATGATGATGGAGATCATGGTGTGGCATCGGTGATGATGAAGATCATGCCGGTGCTTTGGTGATGGAGATCAAGAAGCACAAGATCATGGCCATATCATGTCACTTATGAATTGAATGTGATGTTAATCCTTTTACACACCTTGATTTTCTTAGAACGACGGTAGCATTATAAGGTGATCTCTCACTAAAATTTCAAGATGAAATTGTGTTCTCCCCGACTGTGCACCATTGCGATAGTTCGTCGTTTCGAGACACCATGTGATGATCGATTTTGATAGACTCAACGTTCACATACAACGGGTGCAAAATAGTTGCACACGCAGAACACTCGGGTTAAACTTGACGAGCCTAGCATGTATAGACATGGCCTCGGAACACAAGATACTGATAGGTCGAGCATGAATCGTATGGTTGATATGATCAACATAGAGATGTTTTCCACTGAAACTACACTCAACTCACGTGATGGTCGGACTTGAGTTAGTGAATTTGGATCATGCCACACTCAATTATCTAGAGGGATGTCTATTTGAGTGGGAGCTTATTATTAATATGATTAGCTAAACTTTAATTGTCTTGAACATAGTCTAAGTAAACTTTGCAATATTTTTATGTTATAGATCAATGGCTCGCGCAGTAGCAACCCTGAATTTCATTACGTTCCTAGACAAAGCTAAGTTGAAAGATGATGGTAGCAACTTTGTAGACTGGGCTCATAATCTGAGGCTTATCCTTCAAGCTAGGCAAAAAATTATGTCCTTGATGCAATGCTAGGAGATGAACCACCCGCTACGGCTGATCAAGATGTTTTGAACATTTGGGAAGCGCGTAAGGAGGACTACTCAGTAGTTCAATGTGCAGTCTTGTATGGCTTAGAACCGAGACTTCAACGATGCTTTGAATGTCATGGAGCATATGAGATGTTCCAGGAGCTGAAGTTTATCTTTGAGAAGAATGCCCGGACCGAGAAGTATGAGACCTCCGATAAATTATATGCTTGCAAAATGGAGGTGAATTCGTCTGTCTGTGAACATGTGCTCAAAATGTCTGGGTACTCAAACCGTCTAGCTGAGCTGGGGATTCGACTCCCGCAAGAGGCTATCACCGATAGAATTCTTCAATCACTGCCACCTAGCTACAAGAGCTTTGTGTTGAACTATAACATGCAAGGTATTTATAAGTCATCCGGCGAGTTATTTGCGATGTTGAAAGTCGCGGAGTCAGAAATCCGAAAAGAACATCAAGTGTTGACGATCAATAAGACCACTAGTTTCAATAAAAGCGGCAAAGGCAAGAAGGGTAACTCCAAGAAGAGCGGCAAAACTGTTGCCCCTCCGACGAAGAAACCCGAGGCTGGACCTAAGCCGGAAACTGAGTGCTATTATTGCAAAGGGATGGGTCACTAGAAGCGCAACTACCCCAAGTATTTGGCTGATAAGAAGGCGGCCAACGCCAAACCAGGTATATGTGATATACATGTTATTGATGTGTACCTAACCAACTCTCGTAGTAGTGCATGGGTATTTGATACGGGTTCTGTTGCTCACATTTGCAATTCGAAGAAGGAACTGCGGAATAAACAAAGCCTGGCGAAGGATGAAGTGACGATGCGCGTGGGAAATGGTTCCAAGGTTGATGCAATCTTCATCGGCACGGTCTCACTTCAGTTACCATCAGGATTAGTTATGAACTTAAATAAAGCATGAACATTATATCTAGATATTGTTTATTGCGAGACAGTTACTCATTTAAGACAGAAAATAATGGTTGTTCCATTTTTATGAGTAATATCTTTCATGGTCAGGCAATCAATGTGAGGGGTTTGTTCATATTGAATCTTCAATGTGATGACACACACATCCATAACATCGAGACCAAAAGATGTAGAGTTAACAATGATAGCGCCACCTTTTTGTGGCAGTGCCGTTTAGGTAATATTGGTGTAAAGCGCATGAAGAAAGTCCATGCTGATGAGCTTTCGGAGTCACTTGATTTTGAATCACTTCACACATGCGAACCATGCCTCATGGGCAAGATGACTAAGACTCCGTTCTCTGGAATAATGGAGCGTGCAAGTGACTTGTTGGAAATCATACATACTGATGTGTGCGGACCAATGCGTGTGGAGGCGCGCGGAGGATATTGTTATTTTCTCACCTTCACTGATGATTTGAGTAGGTATGGATATATCCACTTGATAAAGCACAAGTCTGAAACATTTGAAAAGTTCAAACAATTTCAGAGTGAAGCTGAAAATAGTCGTAGCAAGAAGATCAAGTTCCTATGATCTGATCGAGGGGGCGAATATCTGAGTTTCGAGTTTGGTGCTCACTTAAGACAATGTGGAATCATTTCACAGTTGACACCGCCTGGAACACCACAGCGTAATGGTGTGTCTGAACATCGTAATCGTAGTATGTTAGATATGGTGTGATCTATGATGTCTCTTACTGATTTGCCATTATTGTTTTGGGGCTATGCGTTAGAGACAGTTGCATTCATGTTAAATAGGGCACCATCAAAATCCATTGAGACAACACCATATGAGCTATGGCATGGCAAGAAGCCAAAGTTGTCGTTTCTGAAAGTTTGGGGATGCGATGCTTATGTCAAAAAGCTTCAGCCTGAAAAGCTGGAACCCAAAGTGGAAAAGTGCGTCTTCATAGGTTACCCAAAAGAGACAATTGGTACACCTTCTATCTCAGATACGTGGGCAAAGTGTTTGTTGCTAAGAACGGAGCTTTTTTGAGAAAGAGTTTCTCTCGAAAGAATTGAGTGGGAGGAAGATAGAACTTGATGGGGTTGTGGAACCTCTGCTCCAACAAGATGGTGGCGCAAGGCAGAGGGAAATCTTTGTCGAGGCAACACCAGTTGAGGAGGAAGCTAATGACGATGATCATGAAGCTTCGGATTAAGTTACTATCGGACCTTGCAGGTCGTCAAGATCACGTACTGCTCCTGAGTGGTACGGGAATCTTGTATTATCTATCATGTTGCTAGACAACAATGCGCCTGCGAATTATGAAGAAGCAATGGTGGGCCCAGATTCCAACAAATGGTTAGAGGCCATGAAATCCGAGATAGCTTCTATGTATGAAAACAAAGTGTGGACTTTGGAAGTATTACCTGAAGTTCGTAATGTTATTCAGAACAAATGGATCTTTAAAAAGAACATGGACGCGGACGGTAATGTGACCGTTTATAAAGCTCGACTTGTGGCAAAGGGTTTTTCACAAGTTCAAGGAGTTGACTACGATGAGACATTCTCACCCGTAGCGATGCTTAAATCCGTTCGAATCATGTTAGCAATAGCTGCATTTTTCTATTATGAAATCTGGCAGATGGATGTCAAAACGGTGTTCCTTAATGGATTTCTTAAAGAAGATTTGTATATGATGCAACCCGATGGTTTTGTCAATCCAAAGAATGCTAATAAAGTATGCAAGCTCCAGCGATCCATTTATGGACTAGTGCAAGCATCTCGGAGTTGGAATAAGCGCTTTGATGAGGTGATCAAGGCGTTTGGGTTTATACAAGTTGTTGGGGAATCTTGTATATACAAGAAAGTGATTGTTAGCTATGTAGTGTCTCGAATATTATATGTGGATGACATATTTCTGATTGGAAACAATGTTGAGTTTTTGGAGAGCGTAAAGGATTACTTGAATAAAAGTTTTTCAATGAAGGACCTAGGAGAAGCTATTTACATATTAGGTATTAAGATCTATAGATCTAGGTCGAGACGCGTGATAGGACTTTCTCAAAGCACATACCTTGAGAAATTTTGAAGATGTTCAAACTGGAACAATCCAAGAAAGGGTTCTTGCCCGTGTTACAAGGTATAAAGTTGAATAAGACTCAATGTCCAGTGACTGCAGAAGATAGATAAAACATGAGTACCGTCCCCTGTGCTTCGGCCATGGGGTCTATCATGTGTGCAATGCTGAGTGCAAGACTGGACGTCAGCCTGGCCATAAGTATGGTAGGCAGGTTTCAAAGTGATCCAGGAGTGGAACACTGGGCGGCGGTCAAGAATATTCTGAAGTACCTGAAAAGGAATAAGGAAATGTTTCTCGATTATGGAGGTGACGAAGAGCTCGTCGTAAAGGGTTACGTCGATGCAAGCTTTCACACTAATCCGAATGACTCTAAGTCTCAAACCGGATATGTATTAATTCTCAATGGGGGTGCGGTAAGCTGGTGCAGTTCCAAGCAAAGCATCGTAGCAGATTCTACATGTGAAGCGGAGTACATGGCTTCCTCGGAGGCGGCTAAGGAGGGTGTCTGGATGAAGCAGTTCATGACGGATCTTGGAGTTGTGCCGAGCGCACTAAATCCAATAACTCTATTCTGTGACAACACTAGTGCCATTGCTCTAGCCAAGGAACCAAAGTTTCACAAGAAGACCAGACACATCAAACGACGCTTCAATCTAATCCGCAACTATGTCGAAGGAGAGGACCTAAATATTTGCAAAGTGCACAGGGATCTGAATGTTGCAGATCCGCTGACTAAACCTCTTCCATTAGCGAAGCATGATCAACACCAGAACTGTATGGGTGTTAGATTCATTACGTTGTAAATCACATAGAGATGTGAGACTAGATTATTGACTCTAGTGCAAGTGGAAAACTGTTGGAAATATGCCCCTGAGGCAATGATAAAATAGTTTTTATTATATTTTTTTTGAAGATAATCATTTATTATCCATGCTATAATTGTATTGAATGAAAACATAAATGCATGTGTGGATATATAGACAAAACCATGTCCCTAGTAAGCCTCTAGTGGACTAGCCAGTTGATCAAGGATGGTTAAGGTTTTCTGACCATATGCAAGTGTTGTCACTAGATGACTGGATCACATCATTGGGAGAATGATGTGATGGACAACATACAAACTATAAACGTAGCATGTGATCGTGTCATTTTGTTGCTATTGTTTTCTGCGTGTCGGGTATTCATTCCTATGACCATGAGATCATGTAACTCACTGACATCGGAGGAATACCTTATGTGTATCAAATGTCGCAACGTTATTGTGTGAATATAAAGGTGCTCTACAGGTATCTCCGAAGCTGTCTGTTGAGTTAGCATGGATCAAGACTGGGATTTGTCACTCCATGTGACGGAGAGGTATCTGGGGCCCACTCGGTAATACAACATCACATATAAGCCTTGCAAACAATGTGACTAAAGTGTTAGTCGTGGGATCTTGTATTACGGAACGAGTAAAGATACTTGCAAGCAATGTGTCGGTAACAAGATTGAAATCGGTATAGGGATACTGAGGATCAAATCTCGGGAATGGTATACGGGATTATAGGAATCCTTGGCCCACAGGTTCAACCGATAAGATCTTCTTAGAATATGTAGGAGCCAATATGGACATCCAGGTCCCGCTGTTGGATATTTACCGGGGAGTGTCTCAGGTCATGTTTGCATAGTTCTCGAACCCACAGGTCTGCACACTTAAGGTTTGGTGACGTTTTGGTATAGTTGAGTTATAGGTGCTGGTGACCGAAGGTTTGTTCGGAGTCCCAGGTGAGATCAAGGATGTCACGAGGGTTTCCGGAATGGTCCGGAAATGAAGATTGATATATAGGATTGTTTCATTTGGCTTCCGAAAAGATTTCGGGCATTGCCGGCAGTGTACTGGGAGTGACGAATGGGTTCTGGGTTTTTACCGGGAGGGGCCACCCACCCGGGAAAGAACCTAATAGGACCATGGGGTGGTGCAGCAGCCCTTGGTCGGATGGTGAGGCTAGCCCAATAGGACTATTTCGGCCAAGGGAAAAAATCAAAGGAGAAAAACAAATGGAGGTGGGAAGGAAGGAAGGGACTCCACGTTCCAAACCGAATTGGAGTAGGAGTCCCTCCTCCTCCCTTCGGCTGACGCTCTTGGGGCTTCCTTCAGCCACAAGGCTAGCCCCTCCCCTCCTCCTATATGTACTAGAGGTTTTAGGGTTTTTGAGAAACAACTTTGCCACGTGCAACGCTAAATCTCTATTTCGTAGTTCTTCCTCTAGATCGGTTGTCTGCGGAGCTCGGGCGAAGCCCTCCAGGAATAGATCGTCACCATCATTGGCGCGCTGTCGCGCTGCTGGAGAACTCATCTACTTCCCCGTCTCTCTTGCTGGATCAAGAAGTCGGAGATCGTCATCGAGTTGTACGTGTGCTGGACACGGAGGTGCCGTCCGTTCAGTGCTAGATCCGGACGGATCGTGGGACGACGGTGATTTGTATCACGAAGCTGTTCCACTACATCAACCGCGATCTACATGGGTATGTGGATCCCATCTCCCTCTCATACATGAACATCACCATGATAGGTCTTCGCGTGCGT
The DNA here is from genome assembly GCF_904849725.1 of Hordeum vulgare subsp. vulgare. Lineage (NCBI taxonomy): Eukaryota > Viridiplantae > Streptophyta > Magnoliopsida > Poales > Poaceae > Hordeum > Hordeum vulgare. Next base: position 85,373,126 of record NC_058521.1, read on the forward strand.
AGGAAACTTTTTGTTTCCCATGCAACGTTCCCCAACACAAAGTTCAATCACAATTGCTTTATTACATCAAAATATCATATAGAGTTATTTATTACAATAAAATAACTGAACGTCAACTCATGAGATAAAACTACCGCGGGAGGCGTAGATGCCAACAAGTCCAGACGACTCTAAAGGCATATCCAGAAGTGTAGAACCTGTCCTCACTCCTAGTCGGAATAATACTCTACAACGTGAGACATTGCAGCTATCTAGGTGATACTCGTGACCTGCGTTGGGTTTTCCGCAAAGAGTAACGGGCTATCACAACACATAGTGGGTAAGTATTTCCCTGAGTTATGAAACCAAGGTTTATTGAACCAATAGGAATATCAACCACAACTGTCTTCAGTGGCTGCACACAAAAGAACAAACAACTTGCACCCAACGCGGGCAACAGGGTTGTCAATCCCCTTGGTCTCGTTATATTCAAGCGAATGAGGTGTGTAGATAATTGTAAGAGTGCAAAATAAAATATATGGCACAAAGATATTGTAGATTTTAGAAATATGTTGTGAATAGACCTGGGGGCGATAGCTTTCCCTAATAGCATCTTTCACCAAAATAGCACATGGTGGGTAAACAAATTACTCTTGCGCAATTTATAGAAGAGCAGATAGTTATGTGATTTTCACGGCAATGATCATGTAAATATAGGCATCATGTCCATCAAAAAATAGGAAGACTCCTACCTGCACTTATTACTAATACTTCACTTCAAGAGCGTTTCAATTTTTGGCTCTCTATGAATTAAGCTCATGACAAACGAAGTAATGCATGGAGTAAGATGACATGATGTAGATAAAGTAAACTCAGCTGTTTCCCTGCTTGACTTCCTGGTAGTTATTGGAGTAATGTCCGGTCATACTGCACTTGAAACACATGTCTTGACTCAAATCTTTTGGTGCGGAGGTGGAATGGTGATGATTGCCATTTCTTCCGTTGCCATTCTTGAAGTTGTTGTTGTCATGACGATTGTTACCATTTCCTTCATGGTTATAACCTCCATGAGTATGTCCTCCATGGGTGTGGTCGTTATGTCCTCCAACCTTACCGGGCCTAGATCCGGTGTTCCCTAAATAATGGGAGTACGGGGCTTTTCCTGAGCTCCAGAGTTGTACTTCCCCTATCCATACTTCCGCTTGCGGTTCTCGATATGCCACTTCTTTCCCTCCGGAATAAGGGCCATGTCTACCAGCTCCTAGTAGTTCTTAAAGGTGGCAACTATCAACTGAATACTCAGCTCATCATTGAGTCCCTTGATTCGTCTTCTCCTTATCCATAGTTTTTGATTGTTCAGTGCCAATATTACACAACTTTCACATATTTTTGGCAAAATTTATATTATTTATTGGAATAACATATTGATCCAATGCCAAGTGCCAGTTCCTGTTTGTTGCATGTTTTTTAATAGAATATCCATAACAAACAAAGTCCAAACACGATAAAAATTTATGGAGAATTATTTTGGAATATATGTGACTTTTGGGAGTTAGAATCAAGTTCAATGGAGGCCCACGATCCCCACTAGATACCATGGCACGACCCATACCCCCTCGCATGCGGTGGTGGTTAGTCGCCACCCCAAAGTCAGTTGTGGCTCTTCTTCAAGTGCAAGAAAGATAATTTATGGAAATAATTGTGTAAAAATTTCTGCCTGATCAGAGTTACGGATCTCCAGATATTTAAGAAACGATGAAGGGCCGGAAAACACGAACGTGAAACACAAGAGAACATGAGAGAGAGATCCAATCTCGGACGGTCTCCTGCCACTCCGCCGCCATGGAGGCCATGGACTAGGGGGCACTGTCCTCCCACCCAGGGGAGAGACCAAGGAAGAAGAAGAAGGAGGGGGCTCTCTCCCCCTCTCTCCCGGTGGCACCAGAGTGTCGCAGGGGCAAGGAGCATGATGACGACCTACATCAACAATCTTGCTGCTGTCAACACCAACTCTCTCCCCCTATATGGAGTGGTGTAACACCTCTTTTCGCGTTGTAACTCTCTACTTAAATATTGTTCTCAACACTACATACTATTTCCCAATTATATGTGGCTATCCTATGACGTTTGAGTAGATCCGGTTTGTCCTATGGGCTAATTGGTGAAATCGCTATGATTGTGTAAATTTCCTGGTGGCAATGTTGCTGTCCTTTGGTACCCATCATAAGAACATGCATGTGGATCACACCAGAGGGTTAGTTGTATGTTGATAGGACTATGCATTTGAGGGAAAGAGTGACATAATACTTCTTCCTAACATACAAATTGATGTATACATGATGACCGGTTGATGGATATACTTCTCGCCCCTCGTTTGTTCCCCCAAGTGGAAGGTGGAGATGTAGTCAGTAGCAGATTTCCCTTACACAGGGACTATAAGGTTTATCGAACAAGGAGGACTCCGAGGATCAACAAGTAGGTGTCCGCTGCACTGGCGCTAGCAGAAGACGTGAACCTGCACACACAACTAATAACTTTGCCCCCAACGAGTACATAGAGGTTGTCAATCTCTCCGGCCTTGTAGTTTTCAAAGGATCAAAACAGAAGCGAGAATAGTGATAGTGATTGCAACGGAAAAGTAAATGAAAGCAGTAAATGGTGGAGGTGTAAGCAATGGTGGTAATATGGACCTGAGTCACATGATGTTCACTAGTGATGTATCTCTCCCAAAAGTCGATAAACAATTATGCATGGGTAAACAAATTACAGCTGGGCAATCGACAGAATCATACATGCACCGCAATGTTAATTATGCTACTTGAAAGTTAGAGGCTCAATAGTAATGGGCAGTACACCAAGACAAGTAGACCGTTTATTCATCAACATCTACTTACTAATCATCCACCTTGAGATATCTATCTAGAACATCTCGCTGGTATTAAGTTGCGAGCCCCACCCAAAGTGTAAACTCAAAGCAACGGACAACTACATTAACGAACTTTGCGTAAGGTAAGCAATCCTTGCAACCGCAGTCACAAGCATCGTTGTTTTCTCCATGGTGGAAACAACACATCCCCTAGTCGCATGTTTTTTTCACTCAAGCTAGATATCAGGGGGCATGAACCCACAATCATGCATAACGCTCCCTTTTAGAGTTACATATACTATGCGACCAAAGCAATAAAGAGCAACAAAGAACATGCAAGAATCACTAAAGAACATAATATAAAAGGATAATAAAATATATATATATCATCACAATCTGAACATAATCTCATAATCCATCGGATCCCAACAAACCAAGGATAGCAATAGCAGGAAAATTACATAGGTGCCTTGATCATGTAGGGCAGCTCACAAGGGCTAATCAATGAAACACAAGATTGGAGAGAAGACATCACATAGCTACTGGTCATGGACTCATGGTCCAAGGAGGACTACTCATATCACGTCCGGGAAGTGTCCATGGCGGTGGAGAAGCTCCCGAAGGTCAATCCTCCCTCCGGTAGGGTGCCGGGAAGAGGTCTCCTGACACTCCCGATGTCGGAAGCGCTGCAGTGACGGAACGATGGAGAAAATCACGATTCTAGATATGATGGAATGGTTTCCGATCGGAGGGGTAAATTTATGCCAAAGGAGAGCGTCAGAGGAGGTGGGGCCCACCCAGGCAACCTGTGGGTGCGGCTAGGGGCTAGGCCGCGCAGGGAGGACGCCTGGGCAGCCCCTGTCTCCCCTCTGGCCCATCTTTGGTGCTCCGGAAGCTTCCGTCACGCTGATTTTTATATATTTTTCTCGGGATTTTTGGGACTCTGGAAATTTGGGTAAAAGTCCCTGCAAAAAAATTCAGCAGACATAAACTAGCACTGGGTGCACTGATTTAGTAGGTTAGACCAAATACGTGTAAAAAGATATAGAAGTGTAGCAAAACATATAACAATATCACCCAAACTATCATGGAACAAGCAGAAATTATAGATACGTTTGGGACGTATCAGCATCCCCAAGCTTAATTCTTGCTCGTCCTCGAGTAGGTAAATGATAACACAAATAATTTTTGTGGTGACATGCTAACACACATATAAGAACTTCAAACTAAAGCAAGTAAGATATGAAATTCAAGTCAAGACAATAACAAGCAAGAGTCCATACCTAGTATTCAAAATAGCAAAGTAAGAACATAATGGTGCAAGAGCTCTCGCTGTCCGTGACTCGAATGTCTCCAAATGGTGTCTGCGTGCAAGAAGTCGGAGATGGGTTTAGAGCATAAAATATATTTTTTAATTGAGATCTCAATCTACTAAACTTCACACTTGGTCTCCCTCGGAATCTTATTTTGACTCATCCCCACACCATTAGTCAGGCACAAGTCAAAATGATCCTCTCCCTTTCGACTTTGAGCACTCATGCAATGGATGAGCGAAAGCAAGATATGTTGGCACTTAGGATGGCAAATAGAAAAATGATGGGTAAGGAAGACAAAAAGGTGTGAATGGCTCACTTCAATGAGGACAACCATAGGCGAGAGAAAGCCAAATGATCTATATGATGTGAGCAGTAGGGATAGCCATGCAACGGATGCACATATGAGCTAAAGTAAGCTCTCCAATGGAAATAGTGGGGGTGCATCCAACTTGCTTGCTCATGAAGACCTAGAGCTCATTTGAGGAGGCTCATCGTTGGAATATACAAGCCAAGTTCTATAGTGTAAGGGTCCCCACATAGTTATGCATGAATGATAATCTCTATGTAGTACAAATATAACAATGGAGTTCGAGTGTGGATCTTTCAAAAGGAATAGTAGTGTTGCCCCTTCTCTCTTTTTATTTATTTTTCTTTTTTGTTGTGGCCTCTTTGGCTCTTTCTATTTATCTCTCATTTCTCCTCTTTGGGATCTTTTCATTTGTCCTCTTTGGGATCTTTTAATTTGTCCTCTTTGGGATATTTTCCTCACTTAAGGGCAATACTCTATGTTTTACAAGAATAAAAATAAGATCATCACACTTTATGAGAAGTACTCACATAAAGACAAATGAAAACTATCATGATGTATGCAAATGTATGCCTCTGCCAATGTAGCAGGATATGCAATGAAACTAGCGTGTCATGTAGCAATAATAAGGGCAAAGCCCAACTAGCATGCGGCTCCTCGATCAAGAAAAAGCATGTATGACATGAAGATCAAGTCATGAGATGGTGGATGTTGCATGACAATGTATCTCGGAAAGGCTATGGAAATGCCTTAATAGGTAGGTATGGTGGTTGTTTTGAGGTAATATGTAATAAGGCTTATGATGATAGAGTGTATCATGCGAAGGGTTTGGATTCACCGGTGAAGTTTGCACCAACTCTCAAGATGAGAAAGGGCAATGCACGGTACCGAAGAGGCTAGCAAAATATGGATGGTGGAAGTGGCAACAATCAAATACTCACATTAGTCCTAAGAACTCATGCACTTATTATCGGTAACTCTCTATCTAGTTAGGAGATTCACAAAGAGACAAGTACCCCGAGGAGGAGTGTTTGGGGGTTAGGTTATCCTTGCGCATCCTCGACCCATGGTAACATGAGGGTACTCTATATATTGCAACCCCTCCAGAGGTTAGTGATCAATCCAGTAGCTAGAGTTCTCAAGTAATTTTAACTTTTTGAAAAAAGCGCAGATTTCCCAAAATACGACACCTATCACTAATAGGCTCAAACTCTTGGCACCAATAGTCCAAACATTAGTCAAATCAATACCTCAAAACTATTGCAAGTTACTATTTTACTTAAATAGCAACCTCAATTACCTACTCATTGTAGTGACCCGACCTGATACGGCCAAGTCTATGGTGTTTCTATACCATCCCAAGATCATGTTGGTACACACACAGTACATCAATGTATATATCGAGAGTGCAATCACACAACTTTATTGATCGGATCTCATATCGAGTACTTTATTACAATAAAGAGGCTGAAGGCCAAGTCATGAGATAACTAAACGAACACTAGCAGAAGCTTCAAAGGTAGTTGAGTCAATCTGACTCCAGGGCATATCACCGAGCGTAGATCATGACCTCACTCCTGGGTTGAAAATTACTCTGCAACATGACACGTTGCAGCCGTTTAGGTCAGCATATTGAATATGATGGCAAGTCACAAAACAGGGAGGTGAAAAAGTACCATCTATACTATATGCTTATAAGGCAGGTGGGGTTATAAGTTTTTAGCGGAAAGCAAAGTTGTCTCCTACAACAAGAGAGGGCTAAAAGAAAAATTTTACTACATTGTTGGTTCTTAATGAGATGGTTCCACCAACCATATCTCATACCCAAGTTGTCAATAATACCCACATCATTAATATTATTTGTGTTGAGAATTCCAGATAATTTCAGTTCCTTCGGCTCAAGTTGTCCATGACCATGGACACGGCTAACCGATCAGTTTAGGGTACTCTGCAGAGTTTTGCACACTTTCCCCACAAGATTCGATCGCCTCTGGTGGATTCCTCGCACTTCAAGTTGTTTGAGAACCGGATAATCAAAACATGGTCTTTCAACGGGTTCCTCTGAGCCACTGTCGGTGTCCATCCAATCCTACCATTCTTCTACATCTCGTAGCACCGCCTGTCCAGAGTCACCACGTTGTCCAACCAAGCCAGAGCCCATAATGACTTGTGGCTGTGCAGGTAAGCCTTGGGTCTTGAAGCATCCATCCATCTCTTCGTGCCTGGGTGAAGCTTTCCGCAAGATGTCATGGTACTTCCCCATGCATCCCGGGTCCTCCGCTGGTTTTCCCCAGGGAACCCATCTGAACCGTCCTTCACCCAGAGGTGTTTGCATAACGATGTCTCGAAAAGTCTTGAAATATCCGGTCTTGATTATAAATTCTCACAACACTCGTGATAAACACTCATCCAAAACCCCGTCTACTGAAAGCATAGCAGAATAAAATTTATCGTCCAGGGCTAAGTAGCAAGGGTGATGGGTGCCTACCACATGATACTACATCAAGAACCTATTTTTCTGAGTACCTCCTTTGCATGCAATAGGTGAAGGAGGTAGGACCATATGCATATAAAACATAGGTAAAGCATAATCAACGTGACTTGCCTTGTTGACCACTGTCGAACTCGAGCGCTTCTAGATAACAAGCTTTGCACTCTAGATGATCTAACGAAACAATAATTTCACACAATAAGCATCACAACAACAAGTAATCAAAATAAAGAAACAAACAAAAAGAAGCTAGAACATAAGAGAGAACAATTGTCCTACAAGAACCAAAATGGAATCTATTTTGTTGAAAACGCCAATATAAAACATCCTAAAAAATCTGAAATAAAACCTACTGATAAATAAGATCAATAGTGAAGAGTAGCAAAAAAATCAACTAAAAAACTATTTTAAACTCCACATATATACAAAACAAGATTAAAACCAAATCTGTTTAAATTCAAAATTTTAATTTTCACACATGGTCAAATTTTATATCTACAGAAACTACATAAAATTTGTGATCCAATTCAAAAAGAATACCCTCATTTGTAGTTATAGAATAAAAGTTATAGGGATTCCAAATCTTGGATCAAATCTGTTTCAGAACTAAAAAACAGAAAAAAGAATAAAAGCCTATGCTACGTGCTAGATTTCTATTGGCTGGAAGCTGTGCGCATTTTAGGCTAACTATCGGACGAACGCAAATTAGAGAGAACCTATTTGGTTAAAGTTTAACTAACAGAAAACCTTGGTCTTTTAAACAAAACCGAAAAGGTATTTTCCTACTCTAATCTAAAGCGTATGTTGGTGATCTAACGGTGGGGGAGAAAAGGGGAGCTCTTACCGTGGCTGGCAGAGTGGAATACCGGCGAGGTGCTCCTGTCAAAGGGTGGTGGCGGCTGGGGGCGGCTACGGTGGCGGTCCGAGGCGGTGGAGGGGTGCGGCCGGCAAAGAGGAGTCTCCGGCAGGCCCTGGTGGCGTCGGGGTGGCGCCTGGGGCGATGGGGGGCGCGGCAGGGGGCTCCTCGAGCTTCGGCCTGGCGCTATTCCGGCGAGGTGGCTGGCGGCGGCTAGAGGGGAGGAGAGGTCGGGGTGGTGGGAAAACCGGAGTGCGAGGAAGGGGCTGGTACTTATAGGGGCCTCGGGGGCGACGGGAGGGAACGGGATCGCGAGATCAGGCACGGGATCCGGCGAGAACCGTTCCTGGAAGGCATCGTGCGCACGGATGGAAGGTGACGGGAAGAAGAAGAAGAAGTGAATCGGGCGTGATATGATTTCCCATCGGGCCCGGGTTGCCTTCCTAATAAAATGATTCGTTTCCTTTTTATTAAAACACGAAGGAAAGCTACAAAAAGGAAATAAATATTTTTTCCAAAAATATAAGTATTATATATCAAAATGATCTGAAAAATATTTCCCACCACGTGGAAATTTTCTTTTTCACAAAATAAAAACTTAATAAAAATTTATTTTTTAAAAATCCAATAAAAATCTGAATTTTGGCCTTTAAATTTTTGGCACTCTTTTTCTACTGAATTTTATATTTTTGGGGTGTCATGCTACCTCCTCTCTTTCTTGCTTGGCAAGTATTTGTCAGGAAAATTTGTTGGTGAAATTTTCTTGTGCCAAAATAGAATTTCAAATCGAAAACCGAAAGAAAAATCAAAATGCGACATTCATTCCAATAAAATGCATAGATGCTTAGATACAATTGTAAAACATTCCAAATTGAAAATTTGGGATGTTACAAACCTGCCCACCTTAAGATGAATCTCGCCCTCGAGATTCGGGTTGGCTATAAAATAGGTGTGGGTGGTCTCGACGAAGATCTTCTTCCCGGTCCCACGTGGCTTCTTCCTCGGTGTGATGACTCCACAATACCTTGCAAAACTTGATGATTTTGCTGCGAGTAACTCTGTTGGCAGTGTCGAGAATCTTGACGGGCTTCTCCTCATAAGTCAGATTACTGTCAAGTTGTATGGCCTCTAGGGGCACTATGTCTCTCAACAGAATATCAGCCATCTCAACATGCCATTTCTTAAACTGGGAAACATGGAAGACATCGTGAACTCCGGACAATCCTTCCGGCAAGTCCAGCTTGTATGCAACTTCCCCTCTTTGTTCAAGAATTTTGTAGGAGCCAATGAATCGGGGTGCTAACTTCCCTTTTACACCAAATCTCTTGATTCCTCGAAGTGGGGATACACGAAGGTACGCTCAGTTTCCCACTTCGTATGTTACTTCCTTGTGTTTGCTATCAGCATAACTTTTCTGTCTGGATTGAGCTATCTTGAGTCGGTCAAGAATTAGTTTGACCTTCACTTCAGAATCTCGGATAAGGTCGGGACCAAAAAGTTTCCGGTCTCCAACACCATCCCACATCAATGGCATTCTGCACCTCCTTCCATATAAAGCTTCGAAAGGGGCCATCTTCAGACTGGTCTGATAGTTGTTGTTGTATGAGAACTCAACGTAAGGCAAATTGTCGTCCCAGCAAGAACCATAGTCTAGTGCACAGGCTCTGAACATGCCCTCTAGAAACTGATTGACTCTCTCGGTCTGTCCATTGGTCTGCGGGTGAAAAGCAGTACTGAACTCTAATCTCGTTCCCAAGGTTATCTGTAGTTGATGCCACAACTTTGACGTGAATTAGGTTCCTCTATCTGACACGATACTCTTCAGAACTCCATGCAGATATACGATCCTGGTCATATATATCTTGGCTAGCTTAGCACTCGTGTAGGTAGTCTTCACGGTAATGAAGTGAGCTACCTTGTTAAAACGATCGACAACTACCCAAATAGAATCATAACCTGAACGGGTCCTGGGTAATCCTGTGATGAAGTCCATACCAAGCTTCTCCCATTTCCACTCGGGTAGCGGAAAAGTTTGAAGTAATCCTGCTGGATTCTGATGCCCGGCCTTTACTTGCTGAAAAACATCGCATATTGCTACAAACTCTGCAATATCCTTCTTCATTCCTGTCCACCACAAACTTTCCTTTAAATCCATATACATCTTGGTGTTGCCTCGATGTATCGAGTACGGGGAATCATGGGCTTCCTGAAGTATCAACTTCCTGAGTTCAGGATTATTGGGCACATACATACGGTACTCAAACCATATAGTTTCGTGTTCATCCTCACGAGAACCTTTAGACTTCCCGTCATTCATTCTTTGCTTTATCTCAGCTATCTCTTTGTATGACTTATGTGCTTCACAGATTTATCTGGTCAAGGTAGACTGAATCTCCAGCGTGGCTACATATCCTCTTGGAACTATCTCCAACTTCAGCTCTCTGAGATCGTCGGTTAACTCCTGGGGTAATCCCCCCGCTATGAGCGTGTTCACATAACTCCTTTTGCATGAAAATATATTTCAGGATCTTGTGATTAGTGTAAATGTCACAGCTATTCCCGTTAAGGAAGTGTCTCCAGGTCTTGAGAGCGTGCACTACGGCTGCTAACTCCAAATCATGTGTGGCATAGTTCAACTCATGATTCCTGAGCTGTATGGATGCATAGGTTACAACTTTCCCTTCTTACATGATTACTCCTCCAAGTCCTTGACGTGATGCGTCACAATATACCTGGAAGTCCTTCCGAATGTTCGGCAATATCAGCTCTGGGGCTGTAACCAAACGTTTCTTCAACTCTGTGAAACTGGCTTCACAATCCTCGGTCCAATTATACTTGGGCTCCTTCTTTAACAACTCTGTCATGGGCTTGGCAATCTTCAAAAAATTCTCGATAAACCTCTGGTAATATCCAACAAGTCCGAGAAAACTGCGGATCTCCTTAACTGAGGTGGATGCTAACCATTCGGTGACTGCTGCAACCTTGGCGAGATCCACTGCTATTCTGTCTCCTGAAATAACGTGTCTGAGGAACCCGACTTCCTTCAACCAAAATTCACATTTGCTGAACTTCGCATATCGCTGATGCTCTCGAAGTTTCTCCAAAACTAGACGCCAGTGTTCCTTGTGTTCTTCCTTGTTCTTGGAGAATATCAGTATGTCATCGATGAACACCATGACAAACTTGTCCAGGTATTCCATAAATACCTTGTTCATCATACTCATAAAATATGCAGGAGCATTAGTCAAACCAAATGACATGACTTTGTACTCATATAGACCATATCTTGTGGTGAAGGCTGTCTTGGGTATAACTGCTACTACAACAAAAGACCTTCCAACGGCGCCAGAAATAGGCACGTCGACGGGAGAATACTTGGCTTGATCTTTCTGCTGTGGCTACGCCTTATGGGACTTCCTAGGCAAGTATGCAAAGGATTTCCCCCGTGGCCTTGGAGCCTTGCGTTGGTGTTCCCTCGAAGCAGAAAGGGTGATGTAGCATAGCGGTGGTAAGTATTTCCCTTAGTTTGAGAACCAAGGTATCAATCCAGTGGAGGAGTATCTCAAGATCTTGCACAAACACAAAAACTTGCTCCCAACGCTATGAAGGGGTTGTCAATCCCTTATAGATTGTTTGCCAAGTGAGAACTGAAAGCAACAAAGTAACAAAGCAAAGTAAAAGCGGAGATGTAAACGATGGATGTGAATAGACCCGGGGGCCGTAGTGTTTACTAGTGGTTTCTCTCATGAAAGCAAGTAGACGGTGGGTGAACAAATTACTGTCAAGCAATTGATAGAACCGCGCAAAGTCGTGACGATATCCATGCAATGACTATTTCTATAGGCATCACGTACAAAAAAGTAGACCGATACTGTGTGCATCTACTACTATTACTCCACACGTCGACCGCTATCCGTCATGCATCTAGTGTATTAAGTCCATAATAACAGAGTGACGCCTTAAGCAAGATGACATGTTGTAGAGGGATAATCTCAAAACAATGATAAAAACCCCATATTTTTACCCTTGATGGCAACTACTTGATGTGTGCCTTGTTGCCCCTACTGTCACTGGGAAAGGTCACCACATGGAAGAACCCAAAACCAAGCACTTCTCCCATTGCAAGAATCATAGATCTAGTTGGCCAAACAAAACCCAAGACTCGGAGAGACTTACAAGCATATCAAATCATGCATATAAGAAATCAGCAAAGACTCAAATATATATCATAGATAATCTGATCACAAATCCACAATTCATCGGAACTCGACAAACACACCGCTAAAGAATATTACATTGGATAGATCTCCATGAAGATCATGGAGAACTTTGTATTAAAGATCCAAGAGAGAGAAGAAGCCATCTAGCTACTAACTACGGACCCGTAGGTCTGAAGTGAACTACTCACGAGTCATTGGAGGGGCGATGGTGATGATGAAGAAGCCCTCCAATTCCAAACACTACAGGAATCAACTTCTTTGTCGTCTGCCATCACAGACGGCAAATAGTAAATCCCGGACGGCAAAGAGAATACCACAGACGGCAAAGAATCTCACGGCCGGCAAAATTTCTGCGTCAGCCTATGACGGCACCGTACCTTCTTTGCCATCTGTCTCCCCAAAGCGGATGGCAAAGAGCTTTGCCGTCAGCTTTTCATAGGATCAGTCAGCAAACAGGTCGAGACAGCAGCCGTCGGGAGTTGCCTCCATTAGGGGTTAACGGAGGGTTTGTCGTCTGCCCCCCCCCTCTTCTTTGCCGTCTACCTCCCCCCTCTTCTTTGCCATCTGCCTCCTGCTCCTCCTCCCCCCTCCACTCTTTGTCGTCTGCCTCCTCCTCCTCCCCCCCTCCTCTGTGCCCTCTTCTTTGACGTCTGCCCACCCTGGAAGCAGACGGTAAAGAGCCTATATAGACACCCGAGGATGCACAGCTGGGTGCCATATGGCACCTTTGCCGTCGGCCAGCTGATGGCACAGGTCTTTGCCATCATCTGGCAGACGGCAAAGAGCCCATATAGTACCTGTTTTTTTTGTTTTATATTATTTCACAGCACATATATATATTTGACAGCACATTTATATAATTCACCACACATATATGATATATAGTTCACCACACATATACTTGCCAACACATATATATAATTCACCACACATATATGATATACATATAAATCAATGTACATCCCCATATATCGAAAGAACCAACATACAAAGTTTTGCATAGTTTATCCATATATACATATACATATAGTTTGACACTGTTCATCAACTCAAATGAAACTAGATGATATACATATAAAGTTCATCCATCGACATAGTTCAACTCCATGAATGCCAGCTTCCATGCATGTAGTATATCCAATCTGCAAAAATGTGAATAAGAAAGTCAGAAGAAGAACAACCTATGATGTTTTTGAGCTAATTATATCATTTTAGCGGAAAACAAGCTAAGAATATAATATTCATGAGCTAAATGGGTTAATTATGTCATTTTTAGCTTATTATGGCATTTTGGAACTAAATGGGTTAATTATGTCATTGTTGGGAAAATTAAAGCAAGGAGAATATGAAAGAGGAGAAGAACGAGGAGGAGGAGGAGAAGAAGAAGAAATCAAGAAAAAGGAGAAGAAGGAGGAGAAGGTCCTTGGCCTTCTCCTACTTCTCCTCTCCTCCTCCTTCTCCTTCTTCTCTTCTTCTTCTTCTTCTTTCTTTTCATTTTTCCTATTTCCTCTCCTCTTCTCCTCTTGTAGGAGCTAAATTACCAAATTATGTCTTTTTGGAGCTATATGGGCTAATTATGCACTTTTATAGGAAAACAAGCTAAGAATATAATATTCATGAGCTAACCAAGGTTCTTATGCCATTTTGAGCTTATTATGGCATTTTGGAGCTAAATGGGCTAATTATGTCATTGTTGGGGAAATTAAAGTAAGGATAATATGAAAGAGGAGAAGAAGAGGAGGAGGAGGAGAAGAAGAGGAAATCAAGAAGAAGGAGGAGAATGAGGAGAAGGAGGAGGAGGAGAAGGACTAGAAGGTCCTTGGACTTCTCCTCCTCCTCCTCCTCCTTCTCCTTCTTCTCTTCTTCTTCTTCTTCTTCTTTCTTTTCATTTTTCCTATTTCTTCTCCTCTTCTCCTCCTGTTGGAGCTAAATTACCTAATTATGTCTTTTTGGAGCTATATGGGCTAATTATACCATTTTAGAGGAAAACAAGCTAAGAATATAATATTCATGAGCTAACCAAGGTTCTTATGCCATTTTGAGCTTATTATGGCATTTTGGAGCTAAATGGGCTAATTATGTCATTGTTGGGGAAATTAAAGCAAAGATAACATTAAAGAGGAGAAGAAAGAGGAGGATGAGGAGAAGAAGAAGAAATCAAGAAGAAGGAGTAGAAGGAGGAGAAGGAGGAGTAGGAGAAGGACTAGAAGGTCCTTGGCCTTCTCCTCCTTCTCCTCCTCCTCCTCCTCCTTCTCCTTCTTCTCTTTTTCTTCTTCTTCTTCTTATTCTTTCTTTCTTTTCATTTTTCCTATTTCTTCTCATCTTCTCCTCTTGTTGGAGCTAAATTACCTAATTATGTCTTTTTGGAGCTAAATGGTCTAATTATCCCATTTTAGAGGAAAACAAGTTAAGTATATAATATTAATGGGCTAACTAAGGTTCTTATGCCATTTTGAGGTTATTATGGCATTTTGGAGCTAAATGGGCTAATTATGTCATTGTTGGGGAAATTAAGGCAAGGATAATATGAAATAGGAGAAGAAAGAGGAGTAGGAGAAGAAGAAGAGGAAATATAGAATAAGGAGGAGAAGGAGGAGGAGGAGGAGAAGGACTAGAAGGTCCTTGTCCTTATCCTCTTTCTCCTCCTCCTCCTCCTCCTCCCCCTTCTCCTTCTTCTCTTCTTCTTCTTCTTCTTCTTTCTTTTCATTTTTCCTATTTCTTCTCCTCTTCTCCTCTTCTTGGAGCTAAATTAGCTAACTATGTCTTTTTGGAGCTAAATGGGCTAATTATCTCATTTTAGAGGAAAACAATCTAAGTCTATAATATTAATGAGCTAACCAAGGTTCTTATGCCATTTTGAGCTTATTATGGCATTTTGGAGCTAAATGGGCTAATTATGTCATTGTTGGGGAAATTAAGGCAAGGAGAATATGAAAGAGGAGAAGAAAGAGGAGGAGGAGGAGAAGAAGAAGAAATAAAGAAGAAGGAGGAAGAGGAGGAGGAGGAGGAGAAGGACTAGAAGGTCCTTGGCCTTCTCCTCCTTCTCCTCCTCCTCCTCCTCCTTCTCCTTCTTCTCCTCCTCCTTCTTCTCCTTCTCCTTCTCTTCTCTTTCTTCTCTTCTTCTTTTTGTTCTTCCTTTTCATTTTTCCTATTTCTTCTCCTTTTCTCCTCTTCTTGTAGCTAAATTAGCTAACTATGTCTTTTTGGAGCTAAATGGGCTAATTATGTCATTATAGAGGAAAACAAGCTAAGTATATAATATTAATGAGCTAACCAAGGTTCTTATGCCATTTTGAGCTTATAATGTCTTTTGGAGCTAAATGGGCTAATTATATCATTGTTGGGGAAATTAAGGAAAGGATAATATGAAAGAGGATAAGAAAGAGGAGGAGGAGGAGAAGAAGAATAGATAAAGAAGAAGGAGGAGAGGGAGGAGGAGGAGGAGAAGGACTAGAAGGTCCTTGGCCTTCTCCTCCTTCTCCTCCTCCTCCTCCTCCTCCTTCTTCTTCTCTTCTTCTTCTTCTTCTTTCTTTTCGTTTTTCCTATTTCTTCTCCTCTTCTTGGAGCTAAATTAGCTAACTATGTCTTTTTGGAGCTAAATGGGCTAATTATCCCATTTTAGAGGAAAACAAGCTAAGTATATAATATTAATGAGCTAACCAAGGTTCTTATGCCATTTTGAGGTTATTATGGCATTTTGGAGCTAAATGGGCTAATTATGTCATTGTTGGGGAAATTAAGGCAAGGAGAATATGAAATAGGACAAGAAAAAGGAGGAGCAGAAGAAGAAGAAATAAAGAAGAAGGAGGAGAAGGAGGAGGAGGAGGAGAAGGACTAGAAGGTCCTTGGCCTTCTCCTCCTTCTCCTCCTCCTCCTCCTTCTCCTTCTTCTCTTCTTCTTCTTCTTCTTCCTTTTCATTTTTCCTATTTATTCTCCTCTTCTCCTCTTCTTGGAGCTAAATTAGCTAACTATGTCTTTTTGGAGCTAAATGGGCTAATTATCTCATTTTAGAGGAAAACAAGCTAAGTATATAATATTAATGAGCTAACCAAGGTTCTTATGCCATTTTGAGCTTATTATGGCATTTTTGAGCTAAATGGGCTAATTATGTCTTTTTGGAGCTAAATGGGCTAACTATGTCATTGTTGGGGAAATTAAGGCAAGGATAATATTTAATAGGAGAAGAGAAACTTACCGTAGTGGTCATCAAGGAGGAGAAACACCTGGAGAAGGGTCGTGCGATGCTACTCGGGAGTTATTCTGCACAATAGATATTTTCCAATGTCTCAGTTAGCATGATGACACTCAATTATTAATACTAGTTTATAATGAAACTCACCGTGCCAATCGAAGAGAAGACGGGCATCGGCGGAGGGACTTGACCGCTCTTCTCGCACAGACCCTTAAGAGTGGGTCGTATTAGTTAGTAATGAAACATACATTACACACATGATTTGGATAATGTGAAAAAAACATACCACAAAAAGCTCGTACAGGGCCCATTGACCCGCCTCATTCCGGGACCTCTCCTCCTCAATCAATCTTGTCGTGGTTTGGTCCCTCTCATCAAGAGCAGCCTGACTTGCCAATCTCTCTTTCTCAAGAGAAGCCTCAAGAGCAACCTGGCTTGCCAATCTCTCTTTCTCAAGAGCACCCTGGTTTGGCAATGTCTCTTTTTGAAGAGCAGCCTGAAAGACCATTCCTCGTTAACACAATAATGATATATGGTGACACACATAATGAAATGGATGAAAGTGTTCTTAGTCCGTACAACTAACCTCGATGGCAAGATCGACTGGCCGTGGACGACGCATTATCTCAGGACAGCTGCTCGACTGGCACGCCTTGATCTCCAGGAGAGTGAGTGGACAACGTATTATCCCATCTCCAATGGCTATCAAGCCATGGGGCCTCCCGCCACCAGATATCATCACCAGCTCTGGATCCAAAGGTTCCTGGCTAGGGTTAAAGTCATCCCCTTTCGTAGCCTTCCCCGCGTCCCTGTATGCCACGAGCTTCTGGTGGGATGATAGGTGATGTTATTGGGACCATCCAGGTCAGAGTCAGAGAATGCCTTCGCCTTCTTGTATGAGGCAGTATGGGCCATGCCATAAAGGTCGTACAAGTGTGGCATCTCCGTCTTATTGTGATGCGCCTAAAAGAGAGGAACAAAATATTAGCATGAAGAATGAATTGCATGAATCATGAAGCAAATCACATACCTAGTTTAGTCGGAAATGAAGTAAGTTGGTGCTGCCTTGATGGTGTGGCACACCAACCATTTGGCTACGCTGATCCTTCGCATTCTCGTGGACAGCTCGCCAGCTCCCTGTGCACCACTCATCAACCAACGCCTCCCAACAATCCATCTTATCCGCACACCATCTCGGGGGCACCTGTAAGTTATTAGAAAGAATTTTCAGTGAAATCAATAAAACTACATAGAAGGACTTAAGAATAGGTATTTACCTTCATGTATTGCTCCTTCTTCAGAATCTTTCCGCGACAATCCTTCTTTTGCTTCTTAATACCATGTGTGGCGTAGTAATCTCGAATAGCCTGCGGCCGAGCCTCGTGGCGCAAGTTCTCTAGTAACCGCCTACACTCGGCCTCGAGAACCCTGGCCGCCTCCTCCTCATATGTGGCGGCCTACACTCGGCCTCATATGAGGCGGCCTACACTCTAACCCTGGCCGCCTACACTCGGCCTCGAGAACCCTGGCCGCCTCGAAAACACCGATTAGTACAATAATTAGCTATACTGTTAATTTTAGATTCTGTAAAAGGATAATTTACCCAAAAGCTCTGGATCACCATCTTGGCCCTCGTGTGGCAAAAGACACCATCTATAATCTCCTCCGGCGGGGCCTGCGCAGCCTGGTAGTGCTCCCAGGAAAATCCTAGTGTAGGAACCTGACCCTCACCAGGCAACGTGACAAACCCCGGGAAATTTGTCCGGCAAAGCACACCAAGGACGGAGTTCGGCCTGCGGACTCCAAGAGGGTGTACCCATCCCCTGCGGTATGATAAGATCAACGCATTAGATATTTGAACAAACTTGAAGGAAAAAAGCTAAAAAAGAGTAAATGTACTTACCTATCTCCTTCAGGTTTACTCACTGGCCTCTGCTCGCGGGTAGCCGGCGCGACCGGGAGACGTGTACTACCACGCTTGTACACGATGGCGCCGTCCACCTGCACATCGCCCTCACTATCTGTAAGCTCATCCCCGCCATCCCCGCCCCCAGAGCAACCCGGACCCTCGGTCAAATCCGGCAACTTGGTACGATCCGGCCAGGTCTCCCATCCGGGCCTCTCCACGTCGGGTGAAGCCTCCGGAACCGTAGTCTCCCGGGCCGAATGCACCTCGACTCGAGGCTGCTCCTGGACCGGAGTCTCATGGGACGAATGCCCGTCAACACCAGGCTCCTGGAACAGAGTCCCCGTAGCCTCCTCCGCAGACGGGTCGACCATAGTAGCCCTATGCTCGGGTGAATGAGCTGGTGGTGGTGGCGAGGACGGCTCAACAGTCCTCCTGGATCTTCTGCGGCCAACACCTCTCCCTGTACCCTTCCCCTTCTTCCCTACCCGACCAGCACCTCTCCCAGTGGGCAATGCCGCCGATGAAGAAGAACCCACGGGTGGTGTCGAGAGACTGTCTGCCAAGGCTCTACGGAGAGATAGGGGTGGAAGGGAAGTACCACCCCTCGTGCGGGGCGCGTGGGAAGAACCCGTCGAGCGATCTGGACCAGCGCCCACCGTCTTTCCACACCTGGTGACCTGCCATGATAAAGATTAAAAGAAATTAGTACAACATAAAAAAAATTGAATAACTAACATGAATAATAATATGTACATGAATAATAAAGATTAAAATATATAATTTAAGTTGTGAATCTTACAAACTAATAATCATCATCAATAAATGCATCATCATCATCACTATCACGCATGTCTTCATGAATGACGTGCTCGTCGGGTTCAACGGCATGAAGTTGTGAAAGGCCTTCCTTTAATCGTTGAAGCATTGACAGGTCATCCGCATCAGTAACCTCTATGAGTTCCAGGTCTTCTGGTTCCGGCTCAGGGCTGGAGTCGGATTCATTGTCGGTGTCTACTTCCATGTTCTTGGGTGAAGCACGGCGGTTCTTGAAACATTTCTTGGAAAGACGTGTTTCTTGGAAGAATTCTCCATCGTATGTGTGTGGGTTAATGTGAGGTTCATAATCATGTTCATTTGGGAGAGGTGGTGTGACATGTGACGGCACTTCATAAACAACATACCAACCTTCCAAATTCTTATCCGTTTCGCATGCCCACGGTAGATAGAAAACTTGGGTCGCCTGTTGAGCCGTAATATAGACATCGGGAACATCTAAATGGGTGTTTGGATTGATTTCGACTAGTCCTATATGTTCATGAGTCCTTCTAGTCTTCTTCGGCTGGAACCAATAACATTTGAAAACTACGACGTTCGGTGGGTTTTCACCATAGAATTGAAGTTCATAAATTGCTTCAACTCTTCCATAATACTTGCCGATAGCAGAGACACCACAATTTGTAGATTTCCGATCGAGCATAGATAGCTCTTTGCCAAAGGTACGAAAGAGCTATCCGTTGATGTTGTATTTCTCAAATGAACGGACCTTGTAGTCAAAACCATTAGCGACATGTCTCAATTCGGTGTGCATAGACTCTGAATTAGCCTACAAGTTTAATACGAAATGATTGTTGCATTAGCCGCAAGTTAGACCAAGAAATGAAATGGTCCATTATTGATAATTACCATTTGTTTGAACCAAGAGATGAAACCGGGATAGCCGCCTCCTGTCTTTGACAGAAGCTCATACTCTTCGACGGAATCATTTTCGATCACCGCTCCATCTGAGAATTTGGCGACGTAACAGATGTTTGAAATATCCGGGAATAAGAGCATTTCAAATGAATTAGAAGTTACGGGAAAATGTGTCGAGCACTCACTCGATGTACGGCCGCACTTCTATTAGGTTGTTGAAGATATACAACGAAATGTTCCGCCATTCTTTGACATCCAACGTTATTGGTTTCGAAGCACCGACTGGTGCGAGCTTCCCTTTGAATAGGCTGAGGTTAGACCCACCTTTTTTAGGGTCTGCATCATTGTGCCCAGGCTTCGGATTATGCAAATGATGATTTTTGGCTTCGTAGTGTGCTGTCACAAAGTTTGCCACCTCCTCAGTAATGAATGCCACAACCATCGATGCTTCAATTCTATGCTTATTTTTACATTTAGCTCGAAGGGTCTTCCGCATCCTCTCAGTTGCATAGCACCAACGATATTGCACGGGCCCACCCAATCTTCCCTCGGTCGGTAGATCTAAAATCAAATGCTGCATTGGATTAAAGAAGCCCGGTGGAAAGATCTTCTCTAACTTGCACAACATTGGATTAAAGAAGCCCGGTGGAAAGCCCGGTGCCAATCATGACTCTTTAGACCAAAGATTTTTAATTTTTCAAGACTCGCTCCACTCTTTAGATTCGTTGCATACCCATCGGGGAACATCAAGTGCATTTTGACCCACAAGATAATTTCCCTCATAGCTGGCCTTCCAAGATTGAACCAGGCCTTTGGCTTCGACCACTTCTGCTTTCCTTTGCCTTCTCGCATGTTTTGTAACGGTCTATGACATAGTGTCTCTTGATCGACTCTAGCCTTAGTATTATCCTTTGTCTTCCCATCTATGTCGAACAATGTACCAAAAATAGCCTCTCTGATATTCTTTTTAGTGTGCATCATGTCAATATTGTGTGGAAGAAGGAGGTCTTTGAAGTAAGGCAGATCCCAGAAGCATGGCTTGTGAGTCCAGGCGTGTTTTGAATTATACCCCTTGAAATACCCTGGACGCTCTGGATCAGGCTCGAGGGCGTTTAACTGATCCAGGATCTGTTGGCCTGTGAACACAGGTGGTGCCAAGTTTTTGACAACTTTACCTTTGGTAAAGTTCTTCGTGTCTTTTCTGAACTGATGGTCAGGATCCAGGAACTGTCTATGCAAGTCAAAGCAAGAATACTTCCGACCCTCCTGCAACCAATGAAATTGAAGAGCTGCCTTGCATTGGGGGCACGGGAACCTTCCATTCACACACCATCCAGAGATTAGCACATACACTGGCAAGTCATGGATAGAGTACATGTACCACACATGCATTTTGAAGTTTTCTTTTCCAGCGGCATCGTATGTCTTGACCCCATTATCCCAAGCTTCTTCCAATTCATCCTTAAGCGGTTGCAGGTACACATTCATATTCTTCCCCGGATAATTGGCCCCTGGAATTATCAACGTTAGAAAAATGTTCTTTCTTTGCATAATCTGCCCGGGGGGGAGATTGAGTGGAATGACAAATACAGGCCAACAACTCTATTGGGTTGCCGCCATGCCGAAGGGATTAAAACCATCCGTGACGGCGCAGACTCGAGGATTCCTTGGATCTGCCACTTTATCCTGATGCAATCCATCGAAATGTTTCCACGCTTCCCCATTCGATGTGTGTACCATCATCTTATTCCCATCCGCATCTAGTTCGGTTCTTTTGCCCAATTTGTGTCATGTCATCTGTCTGGCTGTCTCTTCGAACATGAAAAGACGTTGAAGTCTTGGTACGATTGGCATATACCGAAGAACACTAACTGCGATTTTGGTCTTCCTCTTCTCACCCATACCGTTGTCTACCACAAGATACCTGCAAGACTCGCAATTGGGACAATAGCCCAAGTGTGCATACTCCTTCCTAAATAAGACACATCCTTTCTCACATGCATCTATCTTCTCATAGGGCATCTTAAGTACACGAAGTATTTTGTCCGACTGGTACCGGTTTGCAGGCATGACATGGCCTTTGGGTAGGAAGCGTCCAAATAGTGTCATCATCGCGTCGTAGCATTCTCTTCCCAAGTTGCACCGAGCCTTCAGAGCCATTACTTGTGTAATTGCATCCAGCTGACAGAGCTCAGTGTGCTCATGGAGAGGATGTTTTGAAGACTCCAACATTTCATAAAAGGCCTTTGAAGATTCCTCCATCTCATCTTCCGAATCCCGAGTATCATCAAAGTCTTGCACCATGTCTTCGATCCCGGTACCATGCTCGTACGTGCGACGACGGACCACCTCAGCTCTTGTGCGTTTTATAGACTCACCATGAAATGTCCACACCGTATAATTGGGCTTAAAACACCTCCTCTGCAGGTGTTTAATGATTACAGCCTCTGTCGTCTTTTTATAGTTGTCGCATCCAGGACAGGGGCAATAGTTTCTTTCCTGGCCATTTGCTAATGCGGCTTTCACAAATTCCTTTGTTTTTACAAACCATTCTTTCGTCATCTCTTTCCGACTAGGGTGACCGGTATACATCCACGCACGATCACTCATCTTGCCTAGCTACTAAAGACAGAAGAAATATATTTATATATAGTTTAGCATTTATATTCATCGGTTAATCAGGTTCGCCATTTTTTTTACGTCCAGGCAACCTACACGCTAATAGGTAAAGATAGGTACTAATCCCACCCGAGTATGTGTAGATTGGGTTCGTTTTCCCATGCTTAGCTTCATATCCAATGCAAAATTTCGGCAGCACCTTCCCCTTGTTCTCCTGAAACACGTCTCCGCAATAAACAAATACGATGTGCATCCGTAGAAGAACAGGGAGGCACTGACGAAATTCCGCATCGGATCCAGAGCACAGCATACAGGAAAATGAACCCAATCTACACATACTCGGGCTGTCCATGGATAATGTTGGACAATTCGAAAGGATGGTGGTTATAAATATGCAAAGACATGCATATTTATAGATGTCGCCCTTTCGAACGGGAGACGCATACTGGTCACACATACTGATAAATTAATTTAATTACCTACATCTAGGAAGTTTCATCCGGAAACTGACCCACAGTAAATGAAGGGGCGAGGAGGAGATGACATGTGTACCGACCCACGAATGCAGGGGTGGAGCTAGTACAACGCACGGGGAGGTCTTCGCACAGCCGACCTCACAGCAAAGAGACAACTGTCACATGTAAATCCACCCGATCAACACAAATATGCTAATTATGTCATTCTATAGCTAAATGGGATAATTATTTCATTATTGGGGAAAATAAGGTAAGGAGAATAATAAAGAGGAGAAGAAAGAGGAGAAGAAAGAGGAGAAGAAAGAGGAGGAGAAGAAGAAGAAGAAGAAATCAAGAAGAAGGAGAAGGAGGAGGAGGAGGAGAAGGAGGAGAAGAAGGAGAAGGTATTTTTCTTCTTCTTCTTCTTCTTCTTCTCCTCCTCCTCCTCCTCTCCTCTCCTCTTCTCCTCCTCCTCCTCCTCTCCTTTTCTCCTCCTCCTCTCCTCTTCTTCTCCTTTCACGGGAAATTTCGGCATGACATGTCCCAATTCCAAATATCACGTGTCCAAATCACATGTCCACATATGACATGTCCACTTCAAATTTTCATATAATAGGAAGAACAATATAGAACTTGAAGCAAAATGCAAGAGTCTTTTTTCTTCGCAATATTTGGAAATAGTGTTAACCAATTCTGTTTTTTCTTTAAATAGCCTATATGAAACTTGAAGAAAAATTTGCAACCTAATAAAAATTAACCTAAGTAACTTAACCTAAGAACCTAATAAAAATTAAGCTAAGTAAATTAACCTAAGTAACTTAACTAAATTAACCTAAACAACTTAAAGTAAGAACCTAATAGCAACAAGAACCTAATAACAATAACCTAACTAAATTAACCTAAGTAACTTAACTTAACTAAATTACCCTTAGCAAAGATGCAAAGAGAGGAAAGGACGGCCGGAGGACTTACAAGGGGCTAGGGGAGACGTGAGCGACGAGGTGGAGCTCGGGGGAAATGTCGGCGCCAAGGTGGACCAGGGGCACGGACAGGAGGGGCGGTGGTGGAGCAGGGGGTCCCAGGGAAGAGGGGGCAATGGTGGAGCAGGGCACAGAGAGGAGGGGGCGGTGGTGTAGCAGGGGCACAGGGTGGAGGAGGGGGTCGCAGGGAGGAGGAGGGGCGAGCTCCGGCGACGGGTCATGGGGAGGAAGGAGGAGGGAGGACGAGCTCCAGCGGCGGCGCAGGGAGAGAGTTGGGGGCTGTGGTGAGCCGTTATGTGGGAGAGAGAGGGGGTGGGGTGGGGGTCGACGACGTTAGGTCTAGTTGCCTCTTTGCCGTCTGCCCCCGACGGCAAAGTGGTAACACGCTGACGGAAAAGAGGTGGACCATTATGGGTTAGAGGGTGGTGTGGGGTGGGTTCTTTGCCGTCTGCGTGCATGTGATTTGCCGTCAGCTGGCAGATGGCAAAGAAGCAGCAGATGGCAAAGATGATGTTTGCCATCAGCTTGCTCTTTGCCGTCAGGTTTTGGGTAGCTGATGGCAAAGAGTGTCTTTGCCATCAGCCAACAGACGGCAAAGAAGCAGCAGATGGCAAATTCTCTGATTCCAGTAGTGAATGTCCCCTCCGGCAGGGTGCCGGGAAGGGTCTCCAGATGAGATCTCGCGAAAACGGAAGCTTGCGGCGGCGGAAAAGTATTTTCGAGGCTCCCCTGATTTTTTGCAGAATATTTGGGAATTTATAGGCCAAAGATCTAGGTGAGGGGGCGGCCAGGGAGGCCACAAGCCTGCCCACCGCCACCTCCCCCTGGTGGCGGAGTGGGGGCTTGTGGGCTCCCTGTAGCCCACCTCGCTTAGCCCAAAGGCCCCGTGATCTTCTTCCGTTCGGGAAAAAATCATTTCGGGGTTTTTCTTCCGTTTGGACTCCGTTCCAAAATCAGATCTGAAAAGAGTCAAGAACACGGAAAAACAGGAACTGGCACTGAATTAATAAGTTAGTCCCAAAAAAGATATAAAAGGTACATAAAACAACCAAAGAAGACAAGATAACAGCGTGAAACCATCAAACATTATAGATATGTTTGAGACGTATCAATATCCTATTCACGAATTTTCAACTAATGATACCCTGATCGAAGATCTATCTTCGAGAACACTCGGGCTCCAACTAACTAGTCAAACAAATCATTAATCATCGGCAAGGGATACTTGTTCTTGATGGTCGCCTCGTTCAATGCACGATAATCGACTACCATTCTCAAGGATTTATCCTTCTTTTCTACCAAGAGAACTGGGGCTCCCCAAGGTGACGAACTTGGGCGAATATACCCTTTGCCTAGTAACTCCTTGATTTCTTCTATATCATTTATGGGCATCCGATAAGGTCTCTTGGATATTGGGGTTCTCCCTCGTAATAACTCAATCAAAAACTCAATCTCCCTATCCAGTGGCATGCGTGGCAATTCCTCCGAGAATACATCTAGAAAGTCTTGTACAATCGGAACTTCCTCTTGAACAACTCCTGTGATCGAATTTACCCGTTTACTCTGTGATGGTCACTGGGAAACGTATTTAATCCGTTTTCGCTCTGGAGTGGTGAGCAAAATAGAATTAAGGGCACAACCAATGTTTCCTTCATACTTGGTCAACCAATCCATGCCTAGGATTACATCCAATCCCTGTGACTCTAATACGATGAGGCCGGAGGAAAATTTATGGTTTCCGATGTTGAGGCTCAAAGCATGGCATCCTATCCCGGCTGTCATCATGCCCCCTGGGGTACTGACTTTAATGGGTTGGCTGAGGGTTCTAGTTGGTAAACTATACTTCTCCACAACTACGCTTGATATGAACGAATGTGTTGCACCAGCATCAAAAAGTACCAGTACTCGACATGAATTTAACGAAAACTTATCAACCACCGTATCGGGGTGATCATAGACCTCTTCAACATCAATGTGGTTCGCCTGAGCTCGGGAAAAAGGATTGGGCTTCCTTGCTGCTAAGTTGCCCTTGCCGTTTCCATTTCCCAGCATGTTCTGTGGACATTCAGTGGCATAGTGTCCCATCTTCTAGCACTTGAAGCAGGTGATATGGTTCAGATCCTTCTAAGCTGGAGCAGGATGGTGTTGAGTGCCATTACCTCCATTGCCATTCTTGAAGGTGCCACCGTTGCGGTTGTTCCCATTTCCTCCATGGTTGGGGCCTCCATGGTTATGTACTGGATGGTTGTGGTGGGTGTGTACTCCAAGTTTACCGGGTCCTGTTCCGGCATTCCCTGGATAGGGGGTGTAACGAGGCTTCTCCTAAACTCCAGAATTGAACTTCCCATGTCCATACTTCCGTTTGCGGTTCTCAATCTGTTGTTGTTTCCCCTCCAAGATGAGGGCCTTAGCTACCAACTCCAGGTAGTTGTTGAAGTTGGCCACAGTTAGCTGAATGCTCAACTCATCGTTGAGTCCTTCCATGAACTTCTCCTGCTTGGCCGCATCATCGACCACAGCTCCAGGTGCATATCGGGCGAGCATGTTGAATTCATCAACATACTTAGCTACAGAGCGATTTCCCTCGCGTAAGATGCAAAACTCACACTTCTTCAGACCCATGGCTCCAACTAAGACATGAGTGGTGCGGAAAGCTTGCTTGAATTGCTCCCAACTCACACCAGCAATGGGGTATGTGGTGGTGTAGTTCTCCCGCCATGCAGATGCGGGGCCTTCAAGTTGATGTGAGGAAAAGCACACCATCTCAGCTTCAGTACATCCAGCAGTGATTAGTTCCCTATCCATCTTGTGGAGCCAATCATCTGCCACAATGGGCTCAACGCTGCTGGAGGAAGTCGGAGGGTTCAACCTCAGAAAACAGGTGACATTGTCGGCCTGGGGTGGATGATGGTTGTTGTTATTGTTCTGGTTTTGAATGATCAACTGCATCATGGTATTCTTCTGTTGGATCAACTGAATGAGTTCCAGCAGGAAATTGGAGGCATGGTCACGTCTCGGAGGCATCTAGTGTTTTTAGAGTGATGGGATTACCATAGAACAAGGGTCTAAATAGAAAATACACTACTGATACGTCCATTTTGCATTATGTTTTCATGTTGATATTTATCGCATCTTTGGCTGTTATTTCACTTCACGGTACAATTCTTATGCCTTTTCTCTCTTATTTTGCAAGGTTTACATGAAGAGGGAGAATACCGGCAACTGGAATTCTGGCCTAAAAGTGGAACAAAGTTGAGATACCTATTCTGCGCAACTCCAAACGTCATAAAAATCAACGAGGATTTTTTCCCGATTTATCAAAAATACTGGGGCGAAGAAGTGCCAGAGGGGCACCAGGGGGTGCCCACAAGCCTGCACGGCGCGGCCACCCCCCCCAGGCCGCGCCATGGGGCTTGTGGGCAGCCCACTGGCCCACTTGCTCCCCTCTTTTGCTATATGGAGGGTTTCGTCCAGGAAAAAATCAAGGAGGAGCTTTTTCGTGGATTCGCCGCCGCCACGAGGCGGAACTTGAGAAGAACCAATCTAGAGCTCCGACAAGACGATCCTGCCGGGGAAACTTCCCTCCCGGAGGGGGAAATCGTCGCCATCGTCATCACCAACACTCCTCTCATCAGAGGGGACTCGTCACCATCAACATCTTCATCAGCACCATCTCATCTCCAAACCCTAGTTCATCTCTTGTAACCAATCTCCGTCTCGCGACTCCGATTGGTACTTGTAAGGTTGCTAGTAGTGTTGATTACTCTTTGTAGTTGATGCTAGTTGGATTACTTGGTGGAAGAGTTTATGTTCACATACTTGATGCTACTTATTACCTCTCTGGTCATGAATATGATTATGCTTTATGAGTAGTTACTTTTGTTCCTGAGGACATGGGATAAGTCATGCTACTAGTAGTCATGTGAATTTGGTATTCGTTCGGTATTTTGATATGTTGTATGTTGTTTTTCCTCTAGTGGTGTTATGTGAACGTCGACTACATAACACTTCACCATTATTGGGGCCTAGAGGAAGGCATTGGGAAGTAGTAAGTAGATGATGGGTTGCTAGTGTGACAGAAGCTTAAACCCCAGTTTATGCGTTGCTTCGTAAGGGGCTGATTTGGATCCACTAGTTTAATGCTATGGTTAGACTTTGTCTTAATTCTTCTTTCGTAGTTGCGGATTCTTGTGAGAGGGGTTAATCATAAGTGGGATGCTTGTCCAAGTAAGGGAAGTACCCAAACGCGGGTCCACCCACATATCAAACTATCAAAGTAACGAACGTGAATCATATGAACATGATGAAACTAGCATGGCAGAAATTCCCGTGTGTCCTCGGGAGCGTTTTTCCTCCTATAAGACTTTGTCCAGGCTTGTCCCTTTCTACAAAAGGGATTGGGCCACTTTGCTGCACCATTGCTACTTTTGTTACTTGTTGCTTGCTACGAATCATCTCACCACACAATCACTTGTTACCAACAATTTCAGTGCGTGCAGATTTTTCCTTGTTGAACACCACTTGTCAGATCCTTCTGCTCCTCGTTGGGTTCGACACTCTTACTTATCGAAAGGACTACGACTGAGCCCTAATATTGCAACAAAAGACCTTTCAACGGTGCCAGAAATAGGCACGTCGACGGGAGAATATTTGGCTTGATCTTTCTGCTGCGGCTACACCTTAAGGGACTTCCGAGGCAAGTGTGCAAAGGATTTCCCCCGTGGCCTTGGAGCCTTGCGTTGGTGTTCCCTTGAAGAGGAAATGGTGATGTTGCGTAGCGGTGGTAAGTATTTCCCTCAGTTTGAGAGCCAAGGTATCAATCCAGTGGAGGAGTATCTCAAGATCCTGCACAAACACAAAAACTTGCTCCCAACGCTATGAAGGGGGTTGTCAATCTCTTATAGATTGTTTGCCAAGTGAGAACTGAAAGCAATAAAGTAACAAAGCAAAGTAAAAGAGGAGATGTAAACAATGGATGTGAATAGACCCGGGGGCCGTAGTGTTTACTAGTGGCTTCTCTCATTGCAAGAATCATAGATCTAGTTTGCCAAACAAAACCCAAGACTTGGAGAGACTTACAAGGATATCAAATGATGCATATAAGAAATCAGCAAAGACTCAAATATATATCATAGATAATCTGATCACAAATCCACAATTCGTCGGATCTCGACAAACACACCGCCAAAGAAGATTACATCGGATAGATCTCCATGAAGATCATGGAGAACTTTGTATTGAAGATCCAAGAGAGAGAAGAAGACATCTAGCTACTAACTACGGACCCATAGGTCCGAAGTGAACTACTCACGAGTCATTGGAGGGGCGATGATGATGATGAAGAAGCCCTCCAACTCCAAAGTCACCTCCGGCAGGGTGCCGGGAAGGGTCTCAAGATGAGATCTCTCGGAAACGGAAGCTTGCGGCGGCGGAAAAGTATTTTCGAGGCTCCCCTGATTTTTTTGCGGAATATTTGGGAAGTTATAGGCCAAACATCCAGGTCAGGGGGCGGCCAGGGAGGCCACAAGCCTGCCCACCGCCGCCTCCCCCTGGTGGCGGAGTGGGGGCTTGTGGGCTACTTGGAGCCCACCTGGCTTGGCCCGAAGGCCCCCTGATCTTCTTCCGTTCGGGAAAAAATCATTTCTGGGTTTTTCTTCCGTTTGGACTCCATTCCAAAATTAGATCTGAAAAGAGTCAAAAACACGGAAAAAACAGGAACTGGCACTTGGCACAGAATTAATAAGTTAGTCCCAAAAAGGATATAAAAGGTACATGAAACAACCAAAGAAGACAAGATAACAGCGTGAAACCATCAAAAATTATAGATACGTTTGAGACGTATCAATACCCTATACTTGTGGGTCATCAAGACTCTTTTCTGGCGCCGTTGCCGGGGAATAAAGCGCCTTCGGTAAGTGGAACTTGGTAAGGAAACATTCATATAGTGTGCTGAAATTTATTGTCACTTGTCACTATGGATACTAATCCTTTGAGGGGCTTGTTCGGGGTATCTTCACCTCGAACGGAAGCACAAATAGGTGCTCCTCAACCTGCTGCACCTACTGGAAATATTTGCTTTGAATTTCCTTCGGGTATGCTTGAGAAACTGCTGGCTAATCCTTTTACAGGAGATGGAACATCACATCCAGACTTGCATCTAATCTATGTAGATGAAGTGTGTGGTTTATTTAAACTTGCAGGTGTGCCCGAGGATGAGGTCAAGAAGAAGGTCTTTCCTTTATCTTTGAAGGATAAGGCATTGACATGGTATAGGCTATGTGATGATACTGGATCATGGGACTACAATCGGTTGAAATTGGAATTTCATCAAAAGTTTTATCCTATGCATTTAGTACATCGTGATCGAAATTATATTTACAATTTTTGGCCTCGTGACAGAGAAAGAATCGCTCAAGCTTGGGGGAGGCTTAAATCAATGCTATATTCATGCCCCCATCATGCGCTCTCGAGAGAAATTATCATTCAGAACTTCTATGCTCGGCTTTCTCATGATGATCGCACCATGCTTGACACTTCTTGTACCGGTTCTTTTATGAAGAGAGATATTGACTTCAAATGGAATTTATTGGAGAGAATTAAACGCAACTCTGAAGATTGGGAGTTTGAAGAAGGTAAGGAGTCAGGTATGAATTTCACGTCTGATTGCGTTAAATCCTTTGTTGAGACAGATACCTTTAGTGATTTTAGCGCTAAGTATGGACTTGACTCTGAGATAGTAGCTTCATTGTGTGAATCCTTTGCTGCTCATATTTATCTCCCCAAAGAGAAGTGGTTTAAATTTCATCCTCCTTTAGAAGTCAATGTAGTTAAACCCACACCAGTTGAAGAGAAAGTCATTGCCTATAATGATCCTGTTGTTCCCAGTGCTTACATTGAGAAACCACATTTCCCTGTTAGGATAAAGGATCATTCTAAAGCTTCAACTGTGATACGTAGAGGCTACATTAGAACACCTACACCCCCTGAGAAAACTAGAGTTGAACCTAGCATTGGTATTATCAAAGATCTTCTATCTGAAGAAGTTGAGGGACATAATATTCACTTCTGTGAAGATGCTGCTAGAATTGCTAAACCTCACGCTAGAGACAAACATAGGCCTGTTGTTGGCATTCCTGTGGTTTCTGTTAAGATAGGAGATCATTGTTATCATGGTTTATTTGAATTGGGTGCTAGTTTTAGTGCAATACCTCAATCCTTATACGATGAAATCAAAGATGAGATTGCACCTGTTGAGATAGAACCTATTGATGTCACTATTCAGCTTGCAAATAGAGATACTATCTGCCCTGTGGGAATTGTTAGGGATGTTGAAGTCTTGTGTGGTAAAACGAAGTATCCTGCTGATTTCCTCGTTCTTGCTACCGCACAAGATAGCTTTTGTCCCATCATATTTGGTAGACCTTTTCTCAATAATGTCAATGCTCATATTGATTGTGAGAAGCAAACTGTCACTGTTGGCTTTGAAGGTGTGTCACATGAGTTCAATTTCTCTAAGTTTGGTAGTCATCCTCATGAAAAGGAGTTGCCTAGTAGGGATGACACTATTGCCTTAGACTCTATTGACGTGCCTCCTACTGGTCCATTAGAGCAATACTTGCTTGAGCATGAAAATGATATGCATATGGAATAAAGGGATGAGATAGATAGAGTTGTCTTAGAACAATATCCTATCCTTAAGAATAACTTGCCTGTTGAACTGCTTGGGGATCCACCCCCACCAAAGGGTGATCCTGTGTTCGAGCTTAAACAGTTGCCTGATACTCTTAAGTATGCCTATCTTGATGAAAAGGAGATATATCATGTTATTATTAGTGCTAACCTCTCAGAGCATGAAGAAAAGAAGTTACTAAAAACTATAAGGAAGCATCGTGCTAGTATTGGATATACTCTTGATGATCTTAAGGGCATTAGTCCTACCCTATGCCAGCACAAGATTAAAACTGATCCTGACTTCAAACCAGTTGCTGATCATTAAAGGAGATTAAATCCTAAGATGAAAGAAGTAGTGAGAAAAGAAATACTAAAGCTCCTGGAAGCAGGTATCATTTATCCTGTTGCTCATAGTGATTGGGTGAGTCCGGTGCATTGCGTCCCTAAGAAGGGAGGCATTACCGTTGTCCCTAATGATAAGGACGAACTGATCCCAGAGAGGATTATTACTGGCTATAGGATGGTGATCGATTTTAGGAAATTGAATAAAGCCACTAGGAAAGATCATTACCCTTTGCCTTTTATCGACCAACTGCTAGAAAGGCCGTCCAAACACACACACTTCTGCTTTCTAGACGGTTATTCTAGTTTCTCCCAAATACCAGTTGCACAATCTGATTAGGAGAAAACCACTTTCACCTGCCCTTTTGGTACCTTTGCTTATAGACGTATGCCTTTTGGCTTATGTAATGCACCTGCCATTGTTGAGGTTATTCAAAGATGTATGATGGCTATATTCTCTGACTTTTGTGAAAATATTGTTGAGGTTTTCGTGGATGACTTCTCCATTTATGGGTCTTCCTTTGATGATTGCCTCAACAACCTTGATCGAGTCTTGCAGAGATGTAAAGACACCAATCTTGTCTTGAATTGGGAGAAGTGCCTCTTTATGGTTAATGAAGGCATCGTCTTAGGACATAAAATTTCTGAAAGAGGTATTGAAGTCGATAAGGCTAAGGTTGATGTAATCGAGAAAATGCCATACCCAAGAGATATCAAAGTGATAAGAAGTTTCCTTGGTCATGTTGGTTTCTATAGAAGGTTCATTAAAGACTTCTCTAAGATTTCTAGGCTTCTTACCAATCTCTTGCAAAAGGATATTCCTTTTGTTTTTGACGATGATTGTGAGGAAGCCTTCGAAATACTTAAGAGGGCTTTGATAACTGCACCTATTGTTCAACCACCTGATTGGAACTTGCCTTTTGAGATCATGTGTGACGCTAGTGATTATGATGTTGGTGCTGTTCTAGGGCAAAGAGTTGATAAGAAGTTGAATGTTATTCACTAAGCTTGTAAAACTCTATACAGTGCCCAGAGAAACTATGCCACTACGGAAAAGGAATTTTTAGCACTCGTGTTTGCATGTGAAAAGTTCAGGTCTTACATAGTTGATTCCAAAGTCACTATTCACACTAATCATGCTGCTATTAAGTACCTCATGGAGAAGAAGGACGCTAAACCTAGACTTATCAGATGGGTTCTCTTGCTACAAGAATTTGATTTGCACGTTGTCGACGGAAAGGGTGCTGATAACCCAGTAGCAGATAAGTTGTCTAGGTTGGAGAACGTTCTTGATGACCCACAACCTATTGATGATAGCTTTCCCGATGAGCAACTGAATGTCATGAATGCTTCACGTAGTGCACCGTGGTATGCCGATTATGCAAACTATATCGTTGCCAAATACATACCACCTAGTTTCACATACCAGCAAAAGAATATATTCTTCTTTGACTTGAGACATTACTTTTGGGATGATCCTCACCTTTATAAGGAAGGAGTAGATGGTGTTATTAGATGTTGTGTACCTGAACATGAACAGGGACAGATCCTATAGAAGTGTCACTCCGAGGCCTACGGAGGACACCATGCGGGAGATAGAACTGCACACAAGGTATTGCAATCAGGTTTCTATTGGCCCACTCTCTTCAAGGATGGCCGTAAGTTTGTCTTGTCTTGTGACGAATGTCAAAGAATAGGTAATATTAGCAAACGTCAGGAAATGCCTATGAACTATTCACTTGTCATTGAACCATTTGATGTCTGGGGCTTTGATTATATGGGACCTTTTCCAAAATCGAATTGATATACTCACATCTTAGTTGTTGTTGATTACGTCACTAAGTGGGTAGAAGCTATCCCCACTAGTAGTGATGATCACATCACCTATATCAAGATGCTGAAAGAAGTTATCTTTCCTAGACTTGGAGTCCCTAGATATCTAATGACCGACGGTGGTTCACACTTCATTCATGGTGCTTTTCGTAAAACGCTTGCTAAGTACGATGTCAACCGTAGAATTGTGTCTCCCTATCACCCTCAGTCCAGTGATCTGGTAGAGCTAAGCAATAGAGAGATTAAACTAATTGTGCAAAAGACTGTCAACAGTTCTAGAAAGAATTGGTCTAAGAAGCTCGATGATGCACTATGGGCTTATAGAACTGCCTATAAGAATCCCATGGTTATGTCTCCGTACAAAATGGTGTATGGGAAAACATGTCACTTACCTCTTGAGCTAGATGATGACCCACAAGTATAGGGGATCAATCGTAGTCCTTTCGATAAGTAAGATTGTCGAACCCAACGAGGAGGAGAAGCCTCTGATAAACGGTTTTCAGCAAGGTAATAACTGCAAGCACTGAAAGTAGCGGTAACAAAGGATGATGTAGTGAGGTGAAACGTAGCAAGCGAAAAGGAACAAGTAACAAGTAGTAGCAACGGTGCAGCAATGTGTCCCAATCCCTTTGGTAGCAAGGGACAAGCCTGAACAAAGTCTTATAAGAGGAAAAACGCTCCCGAGGACACACGGGAATTTCGTCATGCTAGTTTCATCATGTTCATATGATTCGCGTTCGTTACTTTGATAGTTTGATATGTGGGTGGACCGGCGCTTGGGTACTGACCTTACTTGGACAAGCATCCCACTTATGATTAACCCCTCTCGCAAGCATCCGCAACTACGAAAGAAGAATTAAGACAACGTCTCACCATAGCATTAAACTAGTGGATCCAAATCAGCCCCTTACGAAGCAACGCATAAACTGGGGTTTAAGCTTCTGTCACTCTAGCAACCCATCATCTACGTACTACTCCCCAATGCCTTCCTCTAGGCCCAAATATGGTGAAGTGTTATGTAGTCGATGTTCACATAACACCACTAGAGGAAAACCAACATACAACATATCAAAATACCGAACGAATACCAATTTCACATGACTATTATTAGCATGACTTATCCCATGTCCTCAGGAACAAAAGTAACTACTCACAAAGCATAATCATAATCATGATCAGAGGTGTAA
Organism: Hordeum vulgare subsp. vulgare; assembly: GCF_904849725.1. Lineage (NCBI taxonomy): Eukaryota > Viridiplantae > Streptophyta > Magnoliopsida > Poales > Poaceae > Hordeum > Hordeum vulgare. The sequence goes on from NC_058521.1 coordinate 85,408,041, forward strand.
TGAATAGCATCAAGGATCTGAACATAAACTCTTCCACCAGGCAATCCAATTAGCATCAACTACAAAGAGTAATCAACACTACTAGAAATCTTACAAGTACCAATCGAAGTCGTGAGACGGAGATTGGTTACAAGAGATGAACTAGGGTTTGGAGAGGAGATGGTGCTGATGAAGATGTTGATGGAGATGACTCCCTTCCGACGAGAGGAGTGTTGGTGATGACGATGGCGACGATTTCCCCCTCTGGGAGGGAAGTTTCCCCGGCTGGAACGTCCTGCCGGAGCTCAAGTTCCGCCTCGTGGCGGTGGAGAATCCACGAAAAAGCTCCACCCTGATTTTTTTCTCGGACGAAACCCTTCATATACCAAAAGATGGGGGCCAGTGGGCCACCAAGGTGCCCACAAGCCCTGTTGCCGCGACCAGGGGGGTAGGCCGCGGCATCCAGGCTTGTGGGCCCTTGGCTGCTCCCCTCTGACACTTCTTCCGCCCAGTATTTTTTATATATTCCCAAAAAAATCCACGTTGATTTATAGGGCATTTGGAGTTGCGCAAAATAGAGGACTCAGACTTGCTCCTTTTCTAGTCCAGAATTCCAGTTGCCGGTATTCTCCCTCTTCAAATAAACCTTGCAAAATAAGAGAGAAAAGGCATAAGTTTGGTACCACAAAGTAAAATAACAGTCCATAAATCGATAAATATCAACATGAAAGCATGATGCAAAATGGACATATCAACTCCCCCAAGCTTAGACCTCGCTTGTCCTCAAGCGAAAACCAAGACCCAAAACATGTCCACATGTTTATTGATGAAGGTGTCGATAAAACATAATACGGACATGAGGGCATCACGGTCACACATAGAACAACAATACAACACAAAGATTGGGAAAGTAACAATTCCTTCACAAGGCAAAGTATGAAAACAAAACCTTACCGAGAAGTAGCCAACAACAATCCATAGTCATTGAAGCAATTGAAATTTATCGTAACATTAGGAAGAGTCAAATAAGAGCTTGTAAGGCAAATCTACGTACTCAATCATCTCTTTTGTTTTCCACAATTGTTACAACTCACGTGGTACTCATGGTATCAAAGTTTTAGTTGGACACAGAGAAAGATAGGGGCTTATAATTTTGCCTCCCAACCATTTACCTCAACGGTAAAGTCAACAATAATAAAGTATAAGTACTCAGCTCCAAGTTGATATATGAATATAGATCTTTCCCAAGAATATGACGTTCACCAAGAAAAAGGCTAAATAAGGAATTGGTGAAGATCACCATGACTCTTACAAGGGCAAAAAGTAAAGATACAAGATAGTCCCTTCGCAGAGGGAAGCAGAGGTTGTCATGCGCTTTTGAGGTTTGGATGTGTGTCCTTTTAGTGCAGAGGAACGCCACTTTATATTGCCTCCTGTGATAAAGAACTTTATTATGCAGTCTATCGCTTTTAAGTCTTCCTCATCACAGGTTCGTACAAAGCTTATTTTCCACACACTAATAGATCATACATATTAGAGAGCAATTTTTATTGCTTGCACCGATGACAACTTACTTGACGGATCTTATTCAATCCATAGGTAGGTATGGTGGACACTCATGGCAAAACTGGGTTGAAGGTTTATGGATGCACAAGTAGTATCTCTACTTGGTGCGGGAGTTTTGGCTAAAATGAGGTGGAAGCAATCATCACATGCTAAGGGATCTCTAATCATATAACATTGTTTGGAACCAAGTAAACACAATTCATTATGTTGTCTTCCTTGTCCAACATCTACTTCTAAGCATCTGATAGTTTGGTGAGTGCTCACAATTATAGAAAGTGTCTAAGATGATATATTTATATGTGAACCTCTCTTTCCTTATTACTTCTTCTTAATTGCAACAATGACTGAGGTTTATGTTGGTCTATTCTCAACGAGTTTCAATCGTCATACTTGTTATATGTGAAGTTATCACATTCCATAAGATCATCTCATGATTTTTCATGCTATCGTTCTTTTCGTACTTTTGATCATGGGACAAAGCAAAGCCCTTGACAAAGACTCTTTATTATATAGCTCGCAAGCTCGAATACATCGGGGACACACAAGGCAAAAGACTCAAACTAAAACACTAAAGACTTATTCCACTAAGAGAAGAAATAAAACTGAAAAGGAAAGAACTAAAACAAAGGTAAAAGCAAAAGATACAAAGGTTATATGATACCAGGGCAACGCCCCCAAGCTTGGCATAAGCCAAGGGAGTTGCCCATACCAATGCTTAGTTGTCTTCCTTTGGTGGTGATGGTGGTGGACTTGTTGAAGCAGTCTTTGCCTTTGATTCCAACAGAGCTATCAATCTTTGATTTATACCTTTGAGATCTGCGACATGGTTTTCCAGCAAAACAACTTCACGAGAAAGGGAAATATTGCAAGCACGAATTGTTTCACAAAACCTCAAGAGTTCGATCAAGGATGGAGACAGCACATGGAGGAAGGGTTGCAGAAAATCTACTCCTTCAACGTCTTCAATGTCGAACATAGGTTGAACTTCCTCCCAAGCTTGGGTTTTCTCCTTAGCTTTGTCCCTGGCTTCCGTGACTTCTACTCTTTTCAGATCAGTATCTACTTCTTCATGAACTTGAGGGGGATTATTCCCCCCAATAGATTCCTGAGACATCTTTCCTCTAAATCTGCGATAGACAGCAGGCTCGAAATGAAAACAGAGGAAAACTGCACGATACGGAGATCAAAACCCTCGGGCGTATATATAATGATTTTTTCTGGACCAGAAGGAGTGCTCCGCAAGAGAATGGAGTCCGGGAGGCACACGAGGTTCCCACAAGCCATGTTGCTACGGCCAGGGGGGAGGCCGCGACAACCAAGCTTGTGGCCGCCTCGTGCGCTCTCCGGACTGCTTTTTATTTTTCTAATTTTCCATAAATTCCAACATGGAGAAAATTTCCTATTGGAAAAGTTTCGGAGTCCAATTACTTACCGAAACACATACCTCTTCGTTTTCAGGGTCTGAAACAGGCTGATAAACATCCCTTATGTACTCCTCTAGAGTTATGACATTGATGATATTGGTCTCAATATTTATGGGAGTACCAGAGATATAATGCTTGATTCTTTGCCCATTTACCCCTCTAGGAAAATTACCATCGATGTTATTGATTTTGATGGCACCAGAACGATATACTTCCTCGACAATGTAGGCACCTTCCCATTTAGACAGAAGCTTGCCTGCGAAGAATCTTAAGCGAGAATTGTATAGCAGGACATAATCACTTTTTATCATGCCATCACTTAACCTTTTCCTTGAACAACTTGGCATTCTCATATGCCTGGGCCCTCCATTCATCTAATGAGCTGATAGCAAACAACCGCTTCTCACCGGCAAGTTTGAAATCCAAGTTGAGCTGTTTGATTGCCCAATAAGCATTGTGTTCCAGCTCAAGAGGTAAATGACAGGCCTTACCGTAAACCATTTTATACGGCGACATGCCCATGGGATTCTTATAAGCAGTCCTATAAGCCCATAGTGCATCGTCAAGTTTGCTAGACCAATTCTTTCGAGATCTACTGACGGTATTTTGTAAGATCAATTTGATCTCCCTATTACTCAACTCCACTTGACCACTAGACTGAGGATGATAAGGAGATGCAACTCTATGGTTGACATCATACTTAGCGAGCATCTTGCGGAAAACACCATGAATGAAGTGTGAACCGCCATCAGTCATCAGATATCTAGGGACTCCAAATCTTGGGAAATTAACTTCTTTAAGCATCTTAATGGAGGTGTGGTCATCAACATTTCTAGTGGGGATATCTTCTACCCACTTAGTGATGTAATCCACAGCAACTAAGATGTGAGTATACCCATTGGAACTCGGGAAAGGTCCCATATAATCAAAGCTCCAGACATCAAATGGTTCAATGACAAGTGAATAGTTCATAGGCATTTCCTGACGCTTACTGATGTTCCCTATTCTTTGGCATTCGTCACAAGACAAGACAAACTTACGGGCATCCTTGAAGAGAGTGGGCCAATAGAAACCTGATTTCAATACCTTATGAGCAGTTCTGTCTCCAGCATGGTGTCCTCCGTAGGCTTCGGAATGACATTTCTGTAGGATCTGTCCCTGTTCATGTTCAGGCACACATCGTCTAATAACACCATCTACTCCTTCCTTATAAAGGTCAGGATCATCCCAAAAGTAGTGTCTCAAATCAAAGAAGAATGTCTTCTTTTGCTGGTAGGTGAAACTGGGTGGTACGTATTTGGCTACGATATAGTTTGCGTAATCATCATACCACGGTGCACTATGTGAAGTGCGGATGACATTCAGTTGCTCATCAGGAAAGCTGTCATCAATAGGTCGTGGGTCATCAAGGACATTCTCTAGCCCAGACATAGAGGGTTATCAGCACCCTTTCGGTGAACAACGTGCAAATAAAATTCCTGTAGCAGGAGAACCCATCTGATTAGCCTAGGCTTAGCATCCTTCTTCTCCATAAGGTACTTAATAGCAGCATGATCAGAGTGAATAGTGACTTTGGAGTCAACTATATAAGTTCTGAACTTTTCACATGCAAACACGACTGCTAAAAATTCCTTCTCCGTAGTGGCATAGTTCCTTTGGGCACTGTCTAGAGTTTTACTAGCGTAGTGAATGACATTCAACTTCTTGTCAACTCTTTGTCCTAGAACAACACAACAGCGTAATCAGTAGCGTCACCGATGATTTCAAAGGGCAAGTTCCAATCAGGTGGTTGAACAATAGGTGCGGTTATCAAGGCCTTCTTAAGTATTTCGAAAGCTTCCTCACGATCCTCATCAAAAACAAAAGGAACATCCTTCTACAAGAGGTTGATAAGAGACCTAGAAATCTTAGAGAAGTCTTTAATGAACCTTCTATAGAAACCAGCATGACCTACGAAACTTCGTATACCTCTGATATCTATGGGGCAAGGCATTTTCTCAATTGCATCAACCTTAGCCTTATCAACTTCAATGCCTTTCTCAGAGATTTTGTGTCCTAAGACGATGCCTTCATTAACCATGAAGTGGCACTTCTCCCAGTTCAAGACGAGGTTGGTATCTTTGCATCTCTGTAAGACTCGATCAAGATTGCTGAGGCAATCTTCAAAGGAAGAACCGTAAACGGAGAAATCATCCATGAAAACCTCAACAATCTTTTCACAGAAGTCAGAGAATATAGCCATCATACATCTTTGAAAGGTGGCAGGTGCATTGCATAAACCAAAAGGCATACGTCTATAAGCAAAGGTACCGAAGGGGCAGGTGAAAGTGGTTTTCTCCTGATCAGATTGTGCAACAGGTATTTGCGAGAAACCTGAATAACCGTCTAGAAAGCAGAAGTGTGTGTGTTTACATAGCCTTTCTCGCATTTGGTCGATAAACGACAAAGGATAATGGTATTTCCTGGTTACCTTGTTCAGTTTCCGGAAGTCTATCACCATCCTATAGCCAGTAATAATCCTCTGTGGGATTTGTTCATTCTTATCATTAGGAACAACGGTGATACCTCCCTTCTTAGGTACGCGATATACAGGACTTACCCAATCACTATGAGCAAAACGATAAATGATTCATGCTTCTAGAAGCTTTAATATTTCTTTTCTCACGACCTCTTTCATCCTCGGATTTAATCTCCGTTGATGATCAGCAACTGGCTTAGAATCAGGATCGGTTTAATGTTGTGCTGACATAGAGTGGGACTAATACCCTTTATATCATCAAGAGCATATCCAATAGCAGCACGGTGCTTCCTCAAAGTGTTTAATAACTTCTTCTCTTCATGATTCGAGAGGTGAGCACTAATAATAACATGATATATCTCCTTCTCATCAAGATAGGCATACTTTAGAATATATGGTAACTGTTTTAGCTCGAACACAGGATCACCCTTTGGTGGGGGAGGATCCCTAAGCAGTTCAAGAGGCAGATTATTCTTGAGAATAGGATATTGTTCTAGAACAATTTTATCTATCTCATCTCTTTCATCCATATGCATATCATTTTCATGCTCAAGCAGATATTGCTCTGAAGGATCCGTAGGAGGTACGACAATAGAGGCAAGAGCAATGATTTCATCCCTACCAGACGACTCTTTTTCATGGGGTTGTCTTCCAAACTTGGAGAAGTTAAATTCATGAGACACACCCTCGAAACTAACAGTGACAGTCTGTTTAATGCAATCAATGTGAGCATTGACAGTGTTGAGAAAGGGTCTACCAAATATGATGGTACAAAAGCTATCTTGTGCAGTAGCAAGGACGAGGAAATCAGTTGGATACTTTGTCTTACCACACAGGGCTTCTACGTCTCTCACAATTCCCAGAGGGAAGATAGTGTTTCTATTAGCTAGAATAATAGTGACATCAATGGGTTCTAACTCAGCAGGTGCAATCTCATCTTTGATTTCATCATATATGGACCGGGGTATTGCACTAACACTAGCACCCATATCACATAAACCATGATAACAGTGATCTCCTATCTTGACAGAAACAACGGGCAGGCCAACTACAGGTCCGTATTTGTCCTTCGCGTGAGGTTTAGCTATTCTAGCGGAGTCCTCACAGAATTAGATAACATGCCCGTCTATGTCTTTGGCTAAGAGATCTTTGATAATAGCAACACTAGGTTCAACTCTAATTTCCTCAAGGGGTGCAAGTGGTCTAATGTAACCCCTACGTTTCACAGTTGGAGCTTTAGAATAATCCTTTTTCCTAGCAGGGTAAGGTGGTTTCTCAGTGTAGGCACAAGGAACAATAGGATCACTAAAGGCAATGACTTTCTCTTCAACTAGATTGGGTTTAACTATGTTGACTTCTACAGGCGGATGATACTTAAACCACTTCTCTTTGGGAAGATTGCTACTGCAACAAAAGACCTTCCAACAGCGCCAGAAATAGGAGTGTTGCTTGATACTCCTCAGCAACGGCACCAGGAATCCTTCTGCTACGTCTACGCCTGAAGGGACTTCCTAGGAAAATATGCAAAGGATTTCCCCCGTGGCCTTGGAGCCTTGCGTTGGTGCTCCCTTGAAGCGGAAAGGGTGATGTAGCGTAGCGGTGGTAAGTATTTCCCTCAGTTTGAGAACCAAGGTATCGATCCAGTGAAGGAGTAACAAAGCAAAGTAAAAGCGAAAGTAGAAACGATAGGTGTGAATAGACCCGGGGGCTGTAGTGTTTACTAGTGGCTTCTCTCATGAAAGCAAGTAGACGGTGGGTGAACAAATTATTGTCGAGGAATTGATAGAACCACGCAAAGCCGTGACGTCATCTATGGCAATGATTATATCTATAGGCATCACGCCCAAGACAAGTAGACCAATACTTTCTGCATCTACTACTATTACTCCACACGTCGACCGCTATCCAGCATGCATCTAGTGTATTAAGTCCAAAAGAACAGAGTAACGCCTTAAGCAAGATGACATGATCTAGATGGACAATATCATATCTACGACAGAGCCCACCTGGTTACCCTTGATGGCAACTACACGATGTGTGCCATGCTGCCCCTACTGTTTGTAACATCCCAAAATTATAAATTTTGGAATGTTAATATAATTATTAGATTGATTGTTTGTTTGTTTCCTGAGTGACTGAAACTTGTGTGAAATTTGAAACTTTTCAAAACTTTTGAATGAGAGGGAATAAAATGACTTTCCCCTTCTCCGGTGAATTCAAATTCAATCTTTTAAAAGCAACGAGAGAAGATGACATGACTTCTTCAACTATAAATAATTTGAACGGAGATATTTGTAGTTGAATTCTCTTGCATTTTTATTTGTTTTATCGTGCAAGAAATGCCCGGAGAAATACTCTCTTGCACGCAAGAGAGAGAGCGAAGGAAAATGACCCTCCAAAGTGCGGGCAAATTTCTGAAATATTTGAGCCAAGAAATACAAAGTTCATTTGCAAAAATAATTGCAAAAGGAAATAAAGCATTTTGAGGAATTTCTGAAAAAACATTTTTTAAAGTTTTTATTTTTGCTTTGGAAAAATGTTATTCGGGTAGAGGATATTTTTCTGATTTTTTTGGTATATAATACCCTATATTAATATTTTGATTTATTTCCCTTTTATTCGCATTTATTTTTCTGATTCGGAAAAGGTTTAGAAATAGGAAGGTTTTTTTTCCTTTTAGCCGCCGCCCCCGAGCGCCTTATAAGCCTGGGCCGAATCCCACCGCCCCTGGGATTGAATCCCTTAACTCTCGGCCACCCGCCCGTGTCTTCCCCCGCCTCCACCCACTGGCCGCTGGGCCCCACCCAACCAAAAACCCCACCCCATCGGCCAGCCTTCTTCTTCCCCCTTCCTTACTCGTGCCCGAGACCGACCCCTCCCAGGAACCAGGGATTCCTACCCCGATTCTCTCCCTCTCCTTCCTTAGCTCTCCTCTCCCCTGGCCTATATAAGAGACCACCCCCGAGCCGCCCCGTTCCCACCCTCACCGCCACCCCACCCCGTCCCCTCGCCGCCCGAGCCGCCTCGCCGGTGCAGCAAAGCTGCTGCCACCTTCGGCTGCGCCTCCCAGAAGCGCCACCCGAGCCGCCCCGCTCCGCCCGAGGCCCCCCTTCGCCGGAGGACCCCCGCCGCCGCCTACCCCGACGAGCCGCCGCCCCCTCGGAGCCCCTCCCTCGCCGGCAACCACCCCCTCGCCGGAGCTAATCCTCCCAGCCACGGTACTCCCCCCACCTCTCTGTTATTTCTCTTCTCTTGTTTGTAGCCCTTAGATCTCTATTCAGTGGTATAGATTAGATCCTAAAGTACCTGTTCGGTTTAGCTCAGAAAACCAGCGGTTTATTTTCACTTAATAAGTTAGCCAGCAAGTCTTACTAGAGCTAGGCCGTTTGCTCAAAGCTTTGCAACAAACGCCTCCCTCGGCCTATAGCAACATGCCACGTCTACCCCTATTTGTTAGCTAGTTAGTTTCAATTTTTCTGCCTATTTGCAAAAACAGAAAAGTTTCTGTTTTGTTTTGGCCACAACTTTTTATCCCGAAGTCCAATGACATTGATTCTTTTTCCAGTGGCTCACAAATTTACTGTAGTTGTTAAAAACAAATAATTTGTCTATGTTTGAAATTTTCAAATATAAGTTAGATCAGATTTAGTTTAAACTTTGTTTTGCCTATTCCAGGAGTTTAAAAATAGCTTTTAATTTGATTCCTTTTGGTACTGATCACTAGTGATCTTATTTATCAATGGTAAAAATTTAAGATTTGTTTGAGTATTTTAGCTCACTCTTTCTTGCGAAACAATTTCTGTTTCACCTCTTTTAGGATTTCGGCTAATTCCTTCTCTAGAATTGTTTTTCAATATTTTCTTTATTATTTCAGAAACATTATTGTTTTGTTTATGTTAGTTAAACAATAGTTTTGCAACAAGTTTTTATTTTATTTTTATTTGTTTTCATGAAATCAATTCTAGTTCCTTAGTAACTTGCAATTGGTTTCCGCACTGTTTCAAATCCCGTTTGGAAATCCTTTCAAGTAGTTTTGTGAAAAATATTTTATTTTATCTTAGTTAAACTTATATCTTGGTTCCTTGTTATTATTTTCTGTTAGACAAAAACTATTTAGTGTTTGACGTAGTAGAAGACTCCCTAGTCTTATTTGAAGTTTCTTTCGGAATTCCTATTCGCTCTCTCTTCTGTTTTGATTGCTAGAATGATTGCTAGTATGAGTGCTTATGTGAATGATATGTTTGTTATATAGATTTCATCGGAGAGTGATGAGTAGTCTATCAAGTTATTTTCTCGAGAAATTCTTCTTCGTCAACATCACAGGCAAGTCACTTTGATCATACTATCACCTATGTTTTATGCATCGTAGTTCTACCATCCTATGCCCAATTGCATGTTGCTTAGGTACTTGGAAATTTTAGTATAGATTGTAGTATCATGTGGTAGGCACACAACAACCCCGATACTTGGCCCCGGGACGACAAATTTCATATTGCTATGCTTGAGTAGGCGGGATTTCGGTTGAGTGCATATCACGAGTGATGCGAGGTTGATTAAATAATCAAGACCGGTTAAGACAAGATTTTCAAGACCTCGGACGCAATGCAACTCTGGGTGAAGGACGGTTGATCGGCTCCCTGGAGAACCCAGTGGATGCCCGGGATGCTGGGGACGGCCATGACATCCTGCGGAAAGCTTCACCCAGGCTCAAAGAGACGGACGGATATTTTCAAGACCCAAGGCTTACCTGCATAGCCACAAGTCATTATGGGCTCTGGCTTGGTTGGACAACGCGGCGACTCTGGACAGGCGGTGCTAGCAGATGTAGAAGAACGGTAGGATTCGATGGGCACCGACAGGGATTCAGAGGGACCCGTTGAAAGACCATGTTTTGATCATCCGGTCTTCAAACACCCTGAAGTGCGAGGACATACACGGAGGCGATCAAATCTTGTGGGGAACGTGTGCAAAACTCTGCAGTGTACTCAAACCTAATCGATTAGCCGTGTCCACGGTCATGGACAACTTGAGCCAAAAGAACTGAAGTTATCTGAAATTCTCAACACAAATAACAATATTGACGTGGGTATTATTGACAACATGGGTACGAGAATTGGTTGGTGGAACCACCTCGTTAACAACCAACAATGTAGTAACATTTTGCTTTTAGCCCTCTCTTGATGTAGGAGAAAACTTGCTTTTCGCTAAAAACTTATAGCCCCACCTACCATATATGCATATAGTATAGATGATTACTATTCACCCCTCTCTTATGTGACTTGCCGGCATATTCAATATGCTGACCTACACGGCTGCAACGTCTTGTGTTGCAGATATTTTTCTTCGACGAGTAAGAGTATGATTCAGGGTTACGGTCTACACTCAACTTGCCGTTGATGTTTATTGGGACTCCACTCCCTTGACTGCTTCCGCTGAAATACTTAAGGTATATATCAGTTTTACGCTATTTACATGTGATTGCACTTTGATATAGACATTGATGTACTGTGTGTGCCAGCATACTGATCCAGGGATGGCACAGTAACACAGAGGCTTGACTCGTCTTGAGTCGGGTCGCTACACCGTCACTAGGAAAGGTCACCACACGGTAAGAACCCAAAACCAAGCACTTCTCCCATTGCAAGAATCATAGATCTAGTTGGCCAGAAAAAACCCAAGACTCGGAGAGACTTACAAGGATATCAAATCATGCCTATAAGAAATCGGCAAAGACTCAAATAAATATCATAGATAATCTGATCACAAATCCACAATTCATCGGATCTCGACAAACACACCGCCAAAGAAGATTACATCGGATAGATCTCCATGAAGATCATGGAGAACTTTGTATTGAAGATCCAAGAGAGAGAAGAAGCCATCTAGCTACTAACTACGGACCCGTAGGTCTGAAGTGAACTACTCACGAGTCATTGGAGGGGCGATGATGATGATGAAGAAGCCCTCCAACTCCAAAGTCCCCTCCGGTAGGGCGCCGGGAAGGGTCTCCAGATGAGATCTCGCGGAAACGGAAGCTTGCGGCGGCGGAAAAGTATTTTCGTGGATCGCTTGATTTTTTTTTGATTTTTAGGGAATATATAGGCGCAAGATCTAGGTTAGAGGGGCGCCAGGGAGGCCACAAGCCTGCCCACCGCCGCCCCCCCCTGGTGGCGGAGTGGGGTCTTGTGGGATCCCTGTAGCCCTCCTAGCTTGGCCCACAAGCCCCTGATCTTCTTTCGTTCGGGAAAAAATCATTTTAGGGATTTTATTCCGTTTGGACTCCGTTCCAAAATCAGATCTGAAAAGAGCCAAAAACACAGAAAAAATAGGAACTGGCACTTGGCACTGAATTAATAAGTTAGTCCCAAAAAAGATATATAAGGTACATAAAACATCCAAAGATGACAAGATAACAACATGAAACCATCAAAAATTATAGATACGTTTGAGACGTATCAAGCATCCCCAATCTTAACTCCTGCTCGTCCTCGAGTAGGGAAGTGATAAAGAATGAATTTTTGATGCTTTCATGCTACCTAGCATAGGTGTCCTTTGTAACTCCTCTTATGTGACGTGAATGTTCAGATCCATTAGATTCAAAACAATAGTTTGCTATTGAGTGGAAACAATAATAATTCAAGCAAACTAGCAAGGTAATCATGACCTTTCAAAATAACAAGCCCAAAAGAAAGTTATGCCTACAAAAGCATATAGTCTGGCTATGCTCTATAATCATTCCACAACGAAGTTAAATCATGCACAAGCCCGGTATTGGCCAAGTAATTATTTCACACCTTTACTTTCTCAAACCTTTTCAACTCTCACGCAATACATGAGCATGAGCCATGGTTTTAGTACTATAGATGGTGTGGAGTGTGGTGGAGGTTGCAAGACAAAATGGGAGAAGATGGTCACATTAACTAGGCATATCAATGAGTTGTGGAGATGCTCATCAATAGATATCAATGTGAATGAGTAGGGATTGCCATACAAATGATGCACTAGAGCTAAGAGTATGTGAAAGCTCTTAAAGAAAACTAGTGGGTGTGCATCCAACTTGCTTGCTCACGAAAACCTAAGGCAATTTTGAGAAAGCCTATCATTGGAATATACAAGACAGGTTATATAATGAAAATTTCCCACTAGCTATATGGTGGTGACAAAACGAGAAACTCTCAATCATGAAGATGATGGTGCTTGATATGCACAAGTGTGGAAAAGTGGTAGCATTGTCCCTTCTCACCTTTTCTCTCATTTTTTTGGTGGGCTCTTTGGCCTCTTTTTTTAATTATTATTTTGGTGGGGATCTTTGGCCTCTTTTATTTCCTCACATGGGACAATGCTCCATCAATGATGATCATCACACTTTCAACTCAGAACATAGAGCAACGACGACTCTATATGGAATGCCTTCGGTAGTGTACCGTGACAATGATCTAGCATGGCATAGACATTAATGGAAACATCATGCTAGCTATCTTACGATCATGCAATGGTAGTGTAGACGTGATGGCACATGTCATGGTAGTAGTTGCATGGCAATATATCTCGGAATGACTTTGAAAAAGACATGGTAGGTAGGTATGGTGGCTGTTTTGAGGGAGGCTAATGGTTGGTTTTGTGCACCGGCGAAAGTTGCACGGCACTAAGAAGATAGTGATGGTGGAAGGTGAAAGCGCGTCTAAACCATGGACTCATCATTAGTCATGAAGAACTCATATACTTGTTGCAAAAGTTTTATTATTAATCAAAACAAAGCATTCAACGCATACTCCTAGGGGAAGGGTTGGTAGGTATAAACCATCGCGCGATCCCGACCGCCACGCAAGGGATGACAATCAATAGACTAATCATGCTCAGATTTCAACACATAGCGGTTCACCATACGTCCATGCTACGGGAATGATTAACTTCAACACAAGTATTTCTAGATCCACAACACCTTACTAGCATGACTTCAATATTACCAAAACCACAACTCAAAACTAATTGAGATGAATCAAACTTCTCTAACTATTCAATGCACATGAAGGTGGAAGTTTTCATATCCCTTTGGATAACTAACCCTTTTAGGACTACTTTCAAAGCATAGATCAACTACCAAGCCACGCACCGCTGTGCTCTAAAAGATATAATTGAAGCACACAGAGCAAAAGTATCTAGCTCAAAAGATATAAGTGAAGCACATGTGAGCTGAATTGTCTACCAAAAGATATAAGTGAAGCTCGACAAAATCACGGTGAGTGCATGTCTATCTCTCTCTAGGCGTGCAGCAAGGATGATTGTGACATAACAAAAATAAAAGAATCCTACGATACAAGACGCTCCAAGCAAAAACACATAATATGTGGTGAATAAAAATATAGCCCCAAGTAACGTTACCGATGGATTGAAGACGAGAGAGGGGATGCCTTCCCGGGGCATCCCCAGCCTTAGGCTTTTACAGCATCCTTGAATCCCTTGGGGTGCCTTGGGCATCCCCAAGCTTGAGCTCTTGCCACTCTTTATCTCTTTGTCCATAAGAACTTCACCCAAAACTTGAAAACTTCACAACACGAAACTTAAACAGAAACTCGTGATAACATTAGTATGAGAAAGCAAACCACCACTTCCTTAGGTACTGTAGCAAACTTAAATTCTACTTGTGCTGATGTTGGGTTACTGTATTTTCAATCTTCCATGGCTAATACCCCCCGATACTATCCATAGTTTCATCAAAATAAGCAACCAACACAACAAAAACAGAATCTGTTAATAGCAGACCAGTCTGTAGCAATCTGTATATTTTGTATGCTTCTCGTACTTCAAAAATTCTGAAATATTACGACAGTCTGAAGAATTTGCATAGAAATCAGAAGAAAAAAGAGTCAACTCAAAGGCGCTTATATAAAAAAAATGAAAATTATTTCCATGAGCAGAAAGTTTGGAGGCATTACCTTATTGGACAACGGTGTAAAATATACAGACGACAAAAGTCTCAAGTACATTTTCACCAAACCAGATCTGAATCTCAGGCAACAACAATGGCTTGAACTAGTCAAGGACTATGACCTTGGGATCAATTATGATCCGGGAAAAGCCAATGTGGATGTGGTTGCAGACTCTCTTAGTAGAAAGCCAATCACGGTAAATGCATTAATGGGAAGTATGGATCCGAGACTGCAAGAAGAATTCGCTAGTCTCAACATGATACTATGCGGTCCAACTACTCCAGAGACCCTGGAAATTATCCCCACCCTCATAGAAGAAATCAAGAAAGCTCAAGAATCAGATGAGGGAATCAGGAAGATCAAAGAGTCGTTGCCGACAGGGAAGGACAAATCCTTCCGAGTGGATGACCAAGGAATCTTATGGTTCGAGAGATGGATATGCGTCCCCGACCAGGATAGCCTGAGACGGAAAATACTCGGAGAAGCGCCTGATTCCGCATATTCTATTCATCCAGGAGGTACGAAGATGTACTAAGATTTAAGAAAGACATTTTGGTGGTCAGGAATGCGAAGGGATATAGCCTATTATGTCGCGTGCTGTGATATATGCGACAAGGTTAAGGCAGAACACCAAAAGCCCGATGGGTTACTACATCCCTTACCAGTTCCTCGGTGCAAATGGTACAACATATGCATGGACTTCATTGTCGGACTACCCAAGTCGACAAGGGGCAATGATGCTATCTGGGTCATTGTGGATATGCTCACTAAAGTAGCCCACTTTATTCCGGTAAAGACCACTTTCAACGCCAATCAACAGGCACAATTATACATGTCCCGGATAGTAAGCCTCCATGGAGTACCCAAGTCGATTGCCTCAGGTAGAGGCTCTCTATTCACCTCGGCATTCTGGCTACGACTACATCAAGCTTTGGGAACCATGCTGAAACACATCATAGCATACCATCCTCACACCGATGGACAGACAGAAAGAGTGAACAAAATACTAGAGGACATGCTTCGGTCATGTGCTCTCACCCATGGACCCAAATGGGAAGACAACCTACCCTATGCAAATTTTTCTTACAATAATAGCTATCAGACAAGTCAGAAATTGTCACCGTTCTAGGCATTATATTGAAGAAAGTGTCGTACCCCTTTGAACTGGTCCCAAACAGGAGATAGTCGCATCTTTGGAACAGACTTGATGTTGGAGGCTGAGAAACAGGTCAAAGACATTGAGGAACGCCTTCAAGCAGCCAAGTCCCGTCAAAGAAACTATTATGATCTAAAGCACCAGGAACTGACCTTTGAACCAGGAGAATATGCTTACCTTCGAGTAACCCCCATGAGACGAGTAAAAAGGTTTCACACACGGGGAAAGCTCGCACGAAGGTATATCGGTCCATTTCCAGTGATCGCGAGAAGAGGCAGAGTCGCCTATTAGTTAGAATTACCGCCTGGATTGTCAGATGTGCACGATTTCTTTCACATCTCACAACTAAGAAAGTGGATTGCAATGCCAATTAAGCAGGCAGATATGAGTTGGCTAGAATTGGCTAACGATCTGACCTATGAGAAGAAACCAGTCAGAATCTTGGATGAGATGGAAAGAACTTCAAAGAGTAAGGTGCTCAAGTTTTATAAGGTACTATGGGAATACCATATTGAGGAAGAGGCTACCTGGGAGAGAGAAGATTTCTTAAGATCCGCATATCCATACTTGTTCCGTGAGCAACCGAATCTCGTGGCCGAGATTCAATCTAAGGGGGGTAGGTTTGTAACACCCTGATTTTTCAAACTTTTTCTTTTCAAAATATTTTGGAGTTTCACTTGCAAATTCGTGGATTTTCAAATTTTGTCAAGCAAGTTGGATTGTGAGTGTGATTTCTCTTCCCAAGCAACTCAAAACCTTTTTCCTCTTGCCAAACCTTCCTTGGAATAATTTGCAATATTTAAATCTTTCAAATAATTCTTTTTCTATTTTGGGGAATAATGGCATCACCATGGGTTGTGAAGCAACCTATAGTTGCGATAAGCTATTGACCCCAAAACTTTTTCCACATGTTCTCAGTATCATATGATTTAAAAATCTTCATAAACATTTCATTGCCCAATGTCAAATTTTGGCTAGAATAACTATTTCTTCTCTGACCAGAATTGTCACTTTGTGAAGTAACCCTATTTTTCCTGTTTTACAAAATTCCCAATAAATTCGATTAGCTCCAAGGGATCATATTTAGTTCAAATATGTAAAAACATCTGATGGTCTAGTACAAGTTTTGAGCAGGAAAACTGTGCTAAGTTTCTGTTAAAACTGAACCTTTGTGAAGGAAGTGCTAGCTAGGGGTGCACCAATGATCTGAAATTTTTTGGACATGTGCGCACTACTAAATAACACTCCTCCACCAAGTTTCACCATTAGCAGGGCTTGCATTTGAGTGCCATGAGCTCATTTGCATTCTGGACCAGAAAGATGATTTACAAAGGAAATATATTCATTTGATCTTCAAATCCTCTCAAACTTTGCCAGTCTGTAGTCTTTCCTATGCTGATTGACCCACACATGCTAGCTTGCCCTAACCCTAACCCATTTGAGCTCTAGATCCTCCCCAAGTTTGCAGGCAGAAGCTGTAGTTGATGCTACACTTCGCAGGAGTGTGCGACTGGTCGAACTAGTGATGGATGGTGACTGGTAAGAGTACGGTCAACACAATGGACCAGGTCCCTGGGCTTGCGTGGTCTTGTGGCAGCCATAACCATGGTAAACATGGTACTGGCATGCCACAACGCGCGCTCTGTGCAACCTCTGTGGCAGCCGAGCCGCTCGTGCCGTCATTCATTGTCCCGTCCTTGTCTGTGGTGTCGAGGGCGTTCCTGGCAGCCGCGTGGCACCTCCAGAAGGCCCTGAGTCGCCGGAGAAGGTCACCGCCGCTCCCTGCCAAGCGCCTCCACGGACCGAACAGTCGGCTCCGGCCACTGTGGTCGTCCGCGAGCCCTTAATGGCGTAGGGGGCGTCCCATCGATGCTCTGCCCTCCTCCATCACCTCAGGTCGCTGTGCGACGGCCAGCTCTCCTCCTGCTCCAGTGGCTGAGCTTATCCTCGTCGCTTCGGGAGAGATCGGTCGCGCTCGTCGCCGGCCTATTTAAGGGTCGCCCCGACCCCTTAGAGCTCTCCATCCCCCTCCTGCAGCCTCCAATTGCCCCCCCAAAGATGAGCCAAGGCAAAGAGGCCCTCTGGCCTCGAATCATCGCCGGAGCTCCGCCGCTTGCAGCCCCATCGTCGCCAGCTCCAACCACCCTCCCAGAGCACTCTCCACCACTCCATCGAGCTCAGGGCTTCCCACTGGTGCTCCTCGACCCCTCGCCCGAGTCAATCGCCGCCAGAACCACCATCTCCGACGACCACCCGAAGCCGCCGCCACCGGAGAAGAAGGGGACGACGCCGTCAGTCCATCTCTCGTCGCGATGCGGGTACGTGCGTGCTCGTCGTAGACCAGCCATTCCATTCTGCCTATTCCCAGGCATCGCCACCGTCTGCAGTGCCGGCGACCGTCGCCAGAGAGCCGCCGCGTCCCTGTCTCCTCCTCCCTCTCTTTGTTTAAAAGAGGCAAAGCCCAACTGCTAGTGGCTGAGGCCCACGACCAAAGCGGTAAGTGGAGGCGCCCCCTCCACTTTACACGTTTGATCTGGCCTCTATCAGGTTCTTTTTCTTTTTATTTATTTTCAGAATTGACGAGCAACTTTGACCGTTTGTATCTTTTTATTCTTAAGTCCAAATCACTTGATTCTTTTTTGCATTGAGTTGGTACTGATCCCATCTATTTTCTGGTAAAGTTTGGTATTTTTCTTACACTTATAGAATTTCTGATTAATAAGAAGGTGTTATATGACCTTTTCCTTTCTTTTTCTATTTCAAATATATTTCAGAAGGAAACTTGAAGACCAGGAGTGTTTGAACAACCCCACTGATCAAGGCAAGCCATTATATCCATGTGGTGTAGTATTGCATAAGCATAGCATATTTTCATGCATTATGTTCACTTACTCTACTATAAAATAAATGCCTAATAAATTATGAAATAAAAATATGTGCTTACTATTATAAATGACCATGTTTACAATAACTTAGTGGTTGATCTTGAGTCACCTGTCGGGGCATAACCGTACAAGTACATCTTGTCGATATGGGACGGTCGTGACTTGAGCTGATCGCGTGATCTATTACCAGTACCTCCAAAGATGGAGGGTTATGCATGCATGCTTCCTTGGCCCGGTAGGCGGTGATAACCCTGTGAGCCCAGTTGAGTTGAGTTGGGCCCGTCCCTAGTGGGGACAGTTCAGTTTGGCCACGATGGTGGCAGGTGTCATGAGGACACATGGCCATCTAGGGCAAGACTCTGGAGGAGAGTGATTGCCGGTGGTACGATGAGAGAGTCACGGGTCAGGAAAGTCCCGTTGGAGTAATGTTGGTCCACCCGAATGGGATTACGAGGTCAGTGCTCCATAGTGTGGGTAAAGTGTGCAACCTCTGCAGAGTGTCAAACCTATTCGAATAGCCGTGTCCACGGTAATGGACAGCCTGACCAGACCTCAATAAATGGTCAACCATGTTAATATTAGTAATGATGGAAGAATTCTTCAACTGAGTGGAGATGCTTGATGAGTATCCTGGTGGTTGTGAGACAACCCCGGGCATGAGTATGTTGATAATCAGTATAGCCAGTGGTATTAACTATAATTCTTTGCCATGCTATTGTTTGCTGCATTACTTGGTTATTGTGAGCTTGCGAGTACATTCCAAGTACTCGCCTGGCGTATCATGCCAGATGCAGCAGAAGCCGAGAACGGAGGTCCTGATGGTCCGTACTAGAAAGTGTCCGCAGCAGTGTCCCTGTGCATGGAGTTGCCGCTATGTTCCGCTACGCTGTAGAAGTACTTAGTAGTCTCGAGGCCCCACTATGTTTCATAAATAATGTAGATAGTGTTGCAGCACCAAGGGTGCCCTTGGCCTTGCTATCATTGTAAGATATGTACTTGTAACCTTATGCTATCAATAAAGTCAGTTCAGTTTTGTTCCAAGTTGTTGAGTGTTTCCAGAAGACATGATCTCTGGGTTGGAAACACTCGTAATCCGGTTTTTTGAATTGGGGTGCCACAGAGCCCTGAATGACAAGCCTGTGGGGGCGCCTGCACCTGAAGGGGACATGACCCAGGGCGCCTGCCCTATGAACCTGATCGAGGGGAAGATGATGGAACAGTTTGAGAGTGGGCCAGAAAAAGCGGCGAATAAGAAGACCATGGAAGGAACAGACACACTGGGGACGGGGCAACTGAAGGTATTGGATCCATTCTTGGCAAGCGAGGAGGGAGCAGTTTAGCAAGAAACTTGGCTAGCACGGAAGAGAACATCAAGGAGGGGGATAATAGGTACAAGAAGAAAAAAGGGTCAGGTATTGAGACATATGCAGATGGCAAGGAGGACACGGGTGACAAGGAAGCGACTGGCCAGAGGGCTGCCGGTAAACTGACGGCGCCAAGGACGGCTCCCGTTAGGAGCCATGACCATCATTAGCTAGAACTGCCTGGGACTTGGGAAAACCCGGACAGTTCAGGAACTCACAAGCCTACGCTTGTGTTCCTCTCTGAAACGCGGCAAAGCAATTCTTACATCAATAAGCTGAAGTGGAGGCTAGGCCTCAAACATTGTATCATTCAACCCGATAGAGGTAAAAGTGCTGGCATCGCGCTCTACTATGATGAGAGTGTCGGATTAATAAAGCTTTCTGTTGGCCCGAGGTATATTGATGTTTTGGTCCGCTTGAATCCTAAAAGTTTGCAATGGCGTGCCACGTTTGTCTATGGAGAGCCGAGAGCTCAGGATCGACACTTTATGCTGGAATTGATGAGAAGGATTAAGAATGTGTCGGCGGCACCATGGTTAATGCTTGGAGACTCCAACGAAACCATGTGGCAGTTAGAGCACATTTCTATGACAAAGAGGTCTGAAAGATACATGCATAACTTCAGAGATGTGTTATCTGAATGTAATCACTTCAATCTTGGCTATAAGGGTCTGGTGTGGACGTTTAATAACAAACAAGAGGGAAGACGGAATGTGAAGGCTAGACTGGACAAGGGTGTGGCCTCTCCGAAATGGACAAGGCTTTTTAGAAAGGCAACACTTGAGCACATATGCTCCTCCCGGTCAGATCATCTTCTAGTTCTGATTAAGATAGGCAGCCGAAAAGAGTGGAGACCCAAAGGAGAGAGGAAACAAAGAGTGTTCAGGTACGAACATATGTGGGAGAGGGCGTACTTCTTAGGAAACACGATCGAGCGAACCTGGATACGCGGTGATGCGGCTCCTGACCTCCGTGGAGTGACAGGGAAAATAAAAGATATGCAACAAGTGCTTAGTGAGTGGGTAGAGAGAGACTTTGGGTCCGTTCTAAAGAAAAACTGCAGAAATCAGAGGCAAACTCAGCATACTGTGGAGCTCGCCTAATTCAGTAGAAGAACAGCGCGCCATCAAACAACACCTGACGGAGCTGGACGAACTACTGCTAAGAGAGGAAATTATGTGGAGGCAAAGATCAAGGGCCACATACCCGAGAGAAGGTGATAGGAACACACAATGGTTCCATAGGAAAGCTACTTGGCGGAAGAAGAAAAATGATATTACTACGCTGATGGACAATGCCGGGGTATGGAAGGAGGACAAGGAGGACATTTAGAGAATGGCAAGAGACTTTTTTCAAGACCTGTATGATCGAGAGGAAAATGTTTTCCCACACGAAGTTCTGAACCTGGTGACTGCCAAAATAACGGATGACATGAATCAAAGGCTCACCAACCCTTTCGAGGAAAAGGAGGTGAGCGACGCTCTATTCCAGATAGGGCCGCTGAAGGTTCCTGACCCAGATGGCTTTCCGGCGCGTTTCTACCACAGGAACTGGCAGGTCCTAAAGGAGGACGTGGTGAAAGGGGTGCTGAGCTTTTTTGATGATGGCACTCTACCAGAGGGTCTAAACGATGCAGTGATAGTGTTCATACCAAAAAACAAGAATCCATAGACTATAAAAGACTATCGGCCTATTAGTCTCTGCAATGTCCTATACAAAGTAATATCAAAATGTCTAGTGAACCGGATGAGACCCCTGTTGGACGAGATCATTTCTGAGACGCAGAGTGCTTTTATCCCATGCAGGTTGATCACGAATAATGCAACTATCGCCTTTGAGTGTTTCCACAAAATCCAACACAGTAGAAACAACCACAATACCCACTGTGCGTATAAGCTCGACTTGGTGTAGGCGTAATACAGAGTTAACTGGGAGTTCCTGGAAGGTGTACTATTAAAAACTGGCTTTCGTAGGCAATGGACCAATTGTGTTATGCGTTGTGTCCGCTCAGTGAGATACTAGATCAGATGCAATGGAGAATTATTGGATCCTTTCACGCCGTCCAAAGGCTTACGGCAAGGAGACCCTCTAAGTCCATACTTATTTCTCTTTGTGGCAGATGGCCTAGTTCTGTTGATCGATCACGAAATAAATCGAAGGAACCTTACTCAGCTAAAAATTGCTAGA
The DNA here is from genome assembly GCF_904849725.1 of Hordeum vulgare subsp. vulgare. Classification (NCBI taxonomy): domain Eukaryota; kingdom Viridiplantae; phylum Streptophyta; class Magnoliopsida; order Poales; family Poaceae; genus Hordeum; species Hordeum vulgare. The sequence continues at coordinate 85,430,050 of NC_058521.1, forward strand.
AACAGTACGGGGATTTCGAATCTACTACTTACTGATGATAGTTTTCTTTTTTTCAAGGCTATAGTGAACGAGGTCGAGACCATAAAAAGGCTGCTAACTGTCTTCCAGAAATGTAGAGGACAATTGTTAAGTGAGAGTAAATGTGTTGGAAATATGAGCAATTTACCATAGGATTTTATTAAAAGAAAAGCTAGGATAAACATAACCACCATGATAAAGACTGAAGAAGGCATGCAATATAGAGATGAGATGACAAAAGACATGTGCACGTATGATCTAGAAAAGAACATATGTGTAACCGTTCTATATACAAAAGGTATCATATGAAGTGATGAGCACAAACGGAACATATCTAGAAGAGATACTATAGCAAAAAGTTGCGGTAGGAACTGAAAGAAGAAGAACATGAGTACGTACTGAGTTGCACCAGTAGTAGGATTGGTGTTGGCGTTGTTGTTGGCCATGTTACCAGAGAGGTGGTCGACGTCCGGAAAGAAATCGTCGGTGTCTGTGATGGAAGCCCGTAGTCGCGTTGAGCGCTCCCCAAAAACCTTATTGCCCTTCTCCCATGCAGGACTCGAAGAGACGGAGTTTCGAAGGCCTACTGTCCCGATGATCGGTGCACGCCGCAAGACGGGATGGGGAAGAACGTAGCAGCAGCACAGAGAAAGGAACCGGTGGCGAGTGGGAACTTCTGATGCGTCGTCTCTGGAGAGGAGCGACCTCTCTTTTATAGGCGCATGAGAAGGAGGCGAGAGGCCAGTGACGGGAGCCGAAGAATGCGACGGGATATGAAACGAACAGACAGCATCGACGAAACTGCAGCGTTCGCTTTCAATATCCACTAGCAAAAACGTTCAGCTTCTCCGAGTGGACTTTCGTATACCAGTCATGCGTGGCAAAAAATTAATTCGGCTCGGCTCATTCCTGCAACCCGCGGCGTGGCATGGCGTGCCCTGATGAGGCGAGGCGGGCGGCGGAGGAGGAGGAGCGCGCGTGTATGTCTCTCTTGTTCTCAAGCTCATACATGTGTGGAAACATCCTACCTTATAAGGAGGTCCAACTCCCACAAAAGTAGCAATGTGTGACTAAACATTTCCACCTCTTGCCTTGCACAAATGGGTTGCGTGGGCCTCTAGGATTTATTAGGAATTTTCTGAAATCATATATATTGGGCTGGCCCATATTTAAACAAAATTCCAGCAATCCCCCACCAGATTCCAGAGGCACACAAAATTTTCCTTTGGTTCCATAACACTTTTTATATAATGATACTGCAGTGGAGACTGTTAAGTTGAACTTCCACTTAGAACTCTATGCTACACTAGTAAGCAACTTGAACAGTGGACTAGGCCTTGAACTGCAAGTTTTCTGCGAAACTAGCTTCACACAGAGGTTTGATCGATACTAGGCTACCATGGGACTTCCCCGCGGGTGGAGCTTATGCGTCATACTCCGCGACCTTTGATGAGTTTTCTAGATAGCACCCTACTCTCATAGATCGCGACGTTAACAATCAGACTCATATAGGTATGTTCTTCAAAAGATGTTCAGCAGGATAACATCTCCGCTTCAATAAGCCACTTAGAACATATTAAGATGTATATCAACCTGCCATGTAGTTTAGGAAAGTATTGCATCTTCATGGAGTGGTATTATTAATGATAAGGGTACTTTCCTCTCACTTGACCAACAACTTGTCTTCCACATCTAATTGACGGGATCTCCGATCACAAAGAATAGGTTACCACTGTGAACAACTCAAATTGTGGGTCTCATACCCATCTCCCTCGATGCATTTTCTATCACATTACGTGATAGACCCTTAGTAAAAGGATCTGCCAGATTTTTAGATGTTTGGATATAATCCAATGCAATAACTCCGGAGTTTCTCATTTTCGTGACAGATTTTAACCTTCTCTGAATGTGTCTTGATGACTTCATGTTATCCTTTGAGCTTCTCACTTTTGTGATCACAGTTTGATTGTTGTAGTTCCTAAGGATACCCGGTACAGGTTTCTCGACAACCGGCAAGTCACTCAAGAGCCGGTGAAGCCAATCTGCTTCGACTGTAGCTGTATCTAGTGCTGTGAGTTCTGCTTCCATTGTTGACCTTGTTAAGATCGTTTGCTTGCAAGACTTCCAAGAAACAGCGCCACCTCCATGAGTGAATACATATCCGCTTGTGACCTTTATCTCATCAGCATCAGAGATCCAGTTTGAATCACTATACCCTTCAAGCACCTTTGGGTGTCCAATATAGTGAATTCCATGATTTGCAGTGCCTCTCAAATAATGCAAAAGTCTCTCTAGAGCTTTCCAATGCACATCTCCTGGTTTTGAGACAAACCGACTCAGTTTGCTAATAGCAAAAGAGAAGTCAGGTCTTGTGGCACTGGCTAAGAACATAAGCGAGCCAATAATCTGAGAATATTTCAATTGGTCTCTAGAAATTCTTCGATTCTTTTGAAGCAGCACGCTCGCATCATATGGTGTGGGAGAGGACTTGTAGTCACTATACCCAAAGCGACTCAAGATCTTTTCCACATAGTGAAATTGAAGCAACGTAATCCCACCATCTTCGTCTCTTAACAACTTGATGTTCAGAATGACATCAGCCACTCCTAAATCCTTCATCTCAAAACAGTGAGATAAGAAATCCTTGACTTCTTTAATAACATTCAGATTTGTTCCGAAAATCAGTATGTCATCAACATACAAGCAAAGGATAACTCCCACGCCTCCACCATGGCGATAGTACACAAATTTATCAGATTCGTTTACAACAAAGCATGCAGTTGGGAGAGTTCTTTCAAACTTCTCATGCCACTGCTTGGGTGCTTGCTTAAGTCCATATAAAGACTTCAGCAACTTGCATACTTTCCCTTCTTGACCATCTACTACAAACCCATCTGGTTGTTCCATGTAAATTTCCTCATCCAACTCTCCATTTAGGAAAGCAGTCTTAACATCCATTTGATGAACGAGAAGACCATGTGAGGCGACTAGTGAAAGTAGTACTCGAATAGTGGTCAGTCGAGCCACGGGGAGTAAGTATTAAAGAAGTCTTCACCTTCCTTTTGGGAATAAACCTTAGCCACGAGCCGTGCCTTGTACTTTTCGATAGTACCATCAGGCCTAAGCTTCTTCTTGAATACCTATTTGCATCCTAGAGGTTTGCACCCATAAGGACGATCAGTGATGCCCCAAGTTTCATTTGCTAAGATGGAATCCATCTCACTATGGACTGCTTCCTTCCAGTAGTCAGCATCTTCAGACGCATAGGCCTCTACAATAGAACTGGGAGTGTCATCTATGAGATACACAAGAAAATCATCACCAAAGGACTTTGGAGTCCTCTGTCTCTTGCTCCTGGTAGGAACTTCATTGTTCTCCTCCACATTATTTTCAAAGTGTTCCATCGAAATGATAGGTTCAGTAATTGTGACTAATTCATGGTTTGATGAATTAGGCATCTCCTGATTAGATGAGGTAGCCATATCCTTCATGCGAAAGATATCTTCGAAGAAAGTCGCATCATTTGACTCCATGATTGTACCGACATGCATGTCAGATACCTCAGATTTTACAACCAAGAATCTATATCCAATGCTATGAAGAGCATATCCCAGAAAAACATAATCCACGGTTTTTGGTCCTAGCTTGCGCTTCTTTGGGATTGGCACATTGACTTTCGCAAAACAACCCCAGGTTTGTAGATAAGAGAGTTTCAACCTTTTCTTTTCCCATTCCTCGAATGGAGTTATCTCTTTGTTCCTTGTGGGAACTCGATTCAGGACATGACATGCAGTCAATATCGCCTCCCCCATCATACCTTGGAGAGACCCGATGTATCTAACATGGAGTTAACCAAATCAGTTAGAGAATGGTTCTTTCTTTCGGCTATCCCATTTGATTGAGGTGAATAGGGAGGCGTTCTCTCATGGATTATACCATGTTCCGCACAGAAAGAATCAAATTCATTTGAAAAATACTCTCCACCACGATCGGACCTAAGCCTCTTGATTTTTTGATCAAGTTGGTTTTCTTCTTCAGCTTTATAGATCTTGAAAAACTTTAAAGCATCATCCTTAGATTTCAGAAGATACACTCGGTAGTATCTAGTGGAGTCATCAATTAGTGTCATGAAATATTTCTTTCCACCTTATGTCAAAATGCCATTCATTTCACATAGATCTAAATGTCTGAGCTCTAGCGGTGCTAGATTTCTCGTTTCGGCAGTCGTGCAAGACTTACGAGGTTGTTTTGCTTGCACACAAACTTGACACTTAGATCCCTTGACGGTGTTAAAGCTAGGGATTAAGTTCGATTTGACTAGTCGCGACATGCAACCAAAATTAACATGACAAAGACGTGAATGCCACACATTTGATTCACTATTGTTGTAAACATGATTAACAACTTTATTGCAAACGTCCGCCAAGGATAAACGGAACAGGCCTCCTGACTCGTAGCCTACCAACAAAAGTTCCATACTTTGATATTACAAATTTATTAGACTCAAAGACAAGCTTGTAGCCATCTCTACACAAAAGAGATCCGCTAACAAGATTTTTATTGACGGAGGGGACATAATGCACGTTCTTCAGCTGCACGACCTTTCCCGGAGTAAACTTCAGATCGACCATGCCAACACCACGAACAGAAGCACGTGAACCGTTGCCCATCAGGACGGTGGAAGTCCCTGCAGACTGATAAGATGAAAACATGCAAATATCACCACATATATGCACATTAGCACCCGTGTCCATCAACCAATGAGCAAAATGCCATACTGAAAGAATAGTGGGTAATATACCATACCCAACATCCTCAACGTCAGTGTCAGAAATGACGACATTAGCAGACTTGCCGCCTTTCCCGTGTTGACGCTTGTCATAACGATTAGGGGACTTAGGTGCCCAATGATCAGGATCTCCGCACACATGACAAACACATTTCTTCTTGTCATTTTTCTTCTTGAAGTTGGTGTTTTGTACAGCCTTGTTCTTCCCATCGAACTTTGCTTTACCATCAAACTTGCCCTTGTTCTTGAAATTGTTGGGCTGGAAGTTTTTCTTCTGTACCAGATTGGCACTAGAACCTCCCTCAACAGCTCCAGCACGTGTGTCTTTTGCTCTCGCCTTTTCTTCCACATCAAGAGTACCTACGAGATCCAGAAAGGAAAACTCATGTCTCTTATGCTTCAGTAAGGTAGCAAAGTTCCTCCACGAAGGAGGAAGTTTAGTGATGATGCCTCCGGCAACAAACTTGTCAGGTAGCATGCAATTGAAGTGCTCAAGTTCTCTTGCAAATGACTGTATTTCGTGAGCTTTCTCAACCACGGAGCGCTCTTCAATCATCCTGTAGTCATAGAATTGTTCCATGATGTACAGCTCAGTGCCAGCATCTGAGACCCCAAACTTGGTCTCGAGTGCATCCCATATATCTTTTCCATTATCAATTGACGCATAAGCATCAACTATGTTCTCACCAAGAACGCTCAAGAGAGCAGCCTTAAACAAGGTATCCATTTTCTGAAAAGCTAGTTCCTGTTGAGCATCGTGATCTCCTTCAGGTTTGCCAAGAGTGGCATCATAGGAGCTCATGGTTTGAAACCATAGAAAAGCTCTCACGCGCCATCTCTTGTAGTGAACACCCTCAAATATAGGAGGTCTCATGGAGGCAGCAAAACCACTCGGGGTAAATTGCCTATAATAAGGTTTTTGGATTGTTGGAAATATGAGCAATTTACCATAGGATTTTATTAAAAGAAAATCTAGGATAAACATTACCACCATGATAAAGACTGAAGAAGGCATGCAATATAGAGATGAGATGACAAAAGACATGTGCACGTATGATCTAGAAAAGAACATATGTGTAACCGTTCTATATACAAAAGTTATCATATGAAGTGATGAGCAGAAATGGAACATATCTAGAAGAGATACTGTAGCAAAAAGTTGCGGTAGGAACTGAAAGAAGAAGAACATGAGTACGTACTGAGTTGCAGCAGCAGTAGGATTGGTGTTGGCGTTGTCGTTGGCCATTTTACCAGAGAGGTGGTCGACCTCGGGGAAGAAATCGTCGGTGTCGTGACGAGGCGGGCGGCGGAGGAGGAGAAGCGCACGTGTATGTCTCTCTTGTTCTCAAGCTCATACATGTGTGGAAACATCCTCCCTTATAAGGAGATCCAACTCCCACTAAACTAGCAATGTGGGACTAAACATTTCCACTTCTTGCCTTGCACAAATGGGCTGCGTGGTCCTCTAGGATTTATTAGGAATTTTCTGAAATCATATATATTGGGCTGGCCCATATTTGGATAAAATTCCAGCAAAATGTTCTATCCTGTTCAGCGAGAATTTCCCGGAGGAGATCAGGAATGGCATAAAGGAGACTCTAGATGTCATGTCGTCATCTTTCGAGAGCAAATATCTCGGGCTCCCGACGCCGGAAGGACGAATGAAGGATGAGCATTTTCAACCAATCATGGATAGTTTTGGTAAAAGGTGTAATGATTGGTCTGAGAAATTCATGTCCTATGCTGCAAAGGAGGTCCATATTAAGGCCGGAGTCCAAGCCCTTCCGTGCTACGTCATGGGTGTATTCTTGCTATCCATGGGTTCTGCGAGAAGTATGATAAACTTATACGGGATTTTTGGTGGGGGATGAAAATGGACATCGCCAGGTTCATTGGATGCCGTGGGAGCAGATGACAAGACCAAAGAGAGCGGGAGGCATTGGATTTAGGGACATGCACCTGTTTAACATCGCCCTTCTGGCCAAACAAGGTTGGAGACTCCTCCAGAAGCCGGATAGTTTGTGTGCGAGGGTGCTCAAATCGAATTACTACCCACATGGTAATCTGTTGGACATTGTCTTTGCGAGCGATGCATCACCAGTATGGAGGGGCATTGAGGCGGGACTGGAGCTCTTCAAAAAAGGGATCATCTGGCGTGTGGGAAATGGGAAGAGCATCCAGATCCAGCGTGATCAGTGGCTGCCGAGAAACGAGGGACATATGACCGCATCGTTCACTAGGAGATCAAGACTCAGATGGGTAAACCAACTCATGCACCCCGCCCAGAAGGAATGGAATGTAGAACTGATAAAACAGATCTTCCACACTTTTGACGCGGACGAAATCTGCAAGATCCCAGTGCCGAAGACACAAGCTCGTATCTTGTGCCATGGTCCCCACCTCCTCTTTATAGCACTGTGCGACAAGGGCCCACCAGCCTTGCTTGGGCTGGACGCCCTCGATCATGGGTCAAAGTTCCAATGGGCCGTTGGGCCCATTGAACGAGAGATCAACCTAACCTTCTCCCCCTTGATCTCATCATATGCTTTTAACTTTACTCGTTTTGCAATAGATCAATACATAGGGCATGTTTCATCATCACAGCTCAATTGCCGATGGAATCAGACAGCCACAACGTACCTCTTTATTTTGAGACAAATTCTTTAACCTTGGGCCCTTTATTGTCCAGAAATTTTAGACAATACCATAAAACCCATGTCGACTGTGTGTTCTCCGAACACACTGGGCGGTAAGCCTTTGATAAGCAGATCTGCAAACAATTGTTTGTTGCTTTTATGCTTCAAGTATTTTTTCCATAATTACGGACTTTCTCCCTCACAACACGTAACTTTTTGTCAGTGTGTTTGGCATCAACACCTGACTCGTTGTGATAGGAGCAAAATATCTTAAAATGGTTATCGTTGTTGTCAACTATTATCAACTCCGGGTACAGGTAGCCTTAACCATTTTGCATGTCCCTCGGCCTCATATCAAGCTATAACATATCATCGCATCACATTGATGACAATTGTTTCACTCATTTGGTGATTTTCCACACAAAACTCCGAGTATGAAAGTTAGCGACAATTGTGGATTTCGCTATACATTTCACAAGTCCTGCCTTTGTACTCACAATCTTTTGAGAGCACTTATTTCTTTTAGCATGAGGCCGATATCGTTGACTCCATTCCATTGATTTATCTATGGACTGGACATTGCCAAAACAACCCGGATATATACGTGAACTGTGTCAGGGTAATATCTTGAGCTTCCATCAACTAAAGCATATGGTACCATATTGGTTTACAATCTTTTCTTATTAACTTTTGAAACACCATAGTTTCCAGTTCCATTACCCTTGACTATAAGAACAGGCGTAGGTTTTCTCATATGCCTACTTTGGAAATTTTCTTAGCATGTCCATGCGACATTCCTAATACCCCCTTTTATTCTTTTGAACTTTGAGGACAAGAACTTCTTTTCTCCTCCTGCGGTAGATTGACATCACCAGTAGTAAGTAGGACATCATCCACATGCATAGGAATTGGGAAACGAATTTCCCATTCTATAACTTTTCATGAATGCAATTGTCCTCTCATTTTATTTGCACAAAAATCTTTCGAATTAAGTCATGTTTTACACCTTTACATATTTCCTTTTGAGTCACATTTTCCTTGTAGACCCTTCATAAAGTCTATGTTAGTGAAATTCAAATGATTGAATTTCACTAACATAGACTTTATAGTAGTCACAAGTATGTGATTTTCACATTCCTAGAGACCATCAAAATCTCAGGTACTGGCACTTCTTTCATATGGGATTGTCATTGCTCTATCATTGCCAAGAGGCAAATTAATTCTATAGTCACCCATTTCCAAAAGGTAATAGGTATTACAGGGACCTGTATCACAAGATCCCTTGTAGAGCTAACAACAGGTGTTGTATAGGTCATACAACATGCTCCCCCAGATTACTCCATCTTCATTGAAGAAATGGCGTATCTTTAAACTTTCTTTTTTATGGCACTTTAAGCACCACTATTGTATTCCTTAGTCTGCTTTCGGAACTATAAAAGATCCAGAAATACAACTGTTTGTTTTCTTTAGGGGTATCATAATGACGGTATTCAGATGACTGTCGTACTCCCCTTGACAATCACATTCTTCATTAATGGATCACTTTAGATGCATAATGTGCATCACATCATCTAAAGTACAGAGGAGTCATGAAATACACTACAATGTATTTCATGCCTCTATCTCCCCCTCGAAATGTGGCAAGAACTTTTCTGCCACAATTTCGAAACCCATTAATAGTTCTTGTGAAATGAGGAAACTTCGATTATCTAGCTCATTCATCTTATCACTTCATGTAAAATGAAGTTATAAGTTAACTAGTATGGGAGTACTTTTTCCTCATTTCATTTCAGAAACTCAACATAGTTCTTTATAGTTGTCACTTTTGCAAGTCACACTTGCATATCATTCTTGTCTTTAGGTTCGTCTGTTACTTTTATCCTTTCTGGATTTAGTGATTGCATAATGACCGTCACACATAAGGTGTACGGTCGATACTAGGAAAGCTTAATAGCTACTCCATATTTTTCTCCCATAGTGGGACATGAACCGCACATGAGTCATCATAACTTTCTCCTGTCATACAGGATAAGGCCTTTGCCAAATTTTCACCCCCCATACACGGATTGTTGACATAATACAATGTCAACTTTACCTGGTTACGCAGGCACTACTGAAATTCATAAATTTTCCGTCTGCCAAAGCGGACGGCAAAGGGTGCAACCACGGACGGCAAAGGCTTTGCCGTCGGTCAGCAGACGGCAAAGTAGACGGTAAACAAAAAAACGGTGAAGAGGTTCTTTGCCGTCAGCTTTCCCAAAGCGGACGAAAAAGAATCTTTGCCATGAGTGGGCTGACGGCAAATTAGCTGGGACGGCAAAGGGTGCAACGTCCCCGTTAAGTGTTTGTTGGGGAACGTCGCATGGGAAACAAAAATTTTCCTACACGCACGAAGACCTATCATGGTGATGTCCATCTACGAGAGGAGATGAGTGATCTACATACCCTTGTAGACCGTACAGCAGAAGCGTTAGTGAACGCGGTTGATGTAGTGGAACGTCCTCAAGTCCCTCGATCCGCCCCGCGAACAATCCCGCGATCAGTCCCACGATCTAGTACCGAACGGACAACACCTCCGCGTTCAGCACACTTACAGCTCGACGATGATCTCGGCCTTCTTGATCCAGCCAGAGAGACGGAGAGGTAGAAGAGTTCTCTGGCACCGTGAAGGCGCTCCGGAGGTTGGTGATGACCTTGTCTCAGCAGGGCTCCGCCCGAGCTCTGAAGAAACGCGATCTAGAGGAAAAACCGTGGAGGTATGTGGTCGGGCTGCCGTGGAAAAGTCGTCTCAAATCAGCCCTAAAACCTCTGTATATATAGGTGGGAGAGGGGGGGCCTTGCCTTGGGGCTCAAGGAGCCCCAAGGGGGTCGGCCGAGCCAAGAGGGGAAGGTCTCCCCCCCAAACCGAGTTGGACTTGGTTTGGTGGGTGGGAGTCCTTCCTTCCCTTCCCACCTCCTCCTTTTTTTTCTTTCTCTTTGATTTTTCTTCCAATGCACATACGGCCCTTTTGGGCTGTCCCACCAGCCCACTAAGGGCTGGTGCGCCACCCTCAAGGCCTATGGGCTTCCCCGGGGTTGGTTGCCCCCCCCCCCCCCCGGTGAACTCCCGGAACCCATTCGTCATTCCCGGTACATTCCCGGTAACTCCGAAAACCTTCCGGTAATCAAATGAGGTCATCCTATATATCAATCTTTGTTTCCGGACCATTCCGGAAACCCTCCTGACGTCCGTGATCTCATCCAGTACTCCAAACAACATTCGGTAACCAACCATATAACTCAAATACGCATAAAACAACGTCGAACCTTAAGTGTGCAGACCCTGCGGGTTCGAGAACTATGTAGACATGACCCGAGAGACTCCTCGGTCAATATCCAATAGCGGGAGCTGGATGCCCATATTGGATCCTACATATTCTATGAAGATCTTATCGTTTGAACCTCAGTGCCAAGGATTCATATAATCCCGTATGTCATTCCCTTTGTCCTTCGGTATGTTACTTGCCCGAGATTCGATCGTCAGTATCCGCATACCTATTTCAATCTCGTTTACCGGCAAGTCTCTTTACTCGTTCCGTATTACAAGATCCCGCAACTTACACTAAGTTACATTGCTTGCAAGGCTTGTGTGTGATGTTGTATTACCGAGTGGGCCCCGAGATACCTCTCCGTCACACGGAGTGACAAATCCCAGTCTTGATCCATACTAACTCAACGAACACCTTCGGAGATACCTGTAGAGCATCTTTATAGTCACCCAGTTACGTTGCGACGTTTGATACACACAAAGTATTCCTCCGGTGTTAGTGAGTTATATGATCTCATGGTCATAGGAACAAATACTTGACACGCAGAAAACAGTAGCAATAAAATGACACGATCAACATGCTACGTCTATTAGTTTGGGTCTAGTCCATCACGTGATTCTCCTAATGACGTGATCCAGTTATCAAGCAACAACACCTTGTTCATAATCAGAAGACACTGACTATCTTTGATCATCTGGCTAGCCAACTAGAGGCTTGCTAGGGACAGTGTTTTGTCTATGTATCCACACATGTAAATGAGTCTTCATTCAATACAATTATAGCATGGATAATAAACGATTATCTTGATACAGGAATTATAATAATAACTATATTTATTATTGCTTCTAGGGCATAATTCCAACAGTCTCCCACTTGCACTAGAGTCAATAATCTAGCCCTCACATCATCATGCGAATTACATTGTAATAAATCTAACACCCATGCAGTTCTGGTGTTGATCATGCTTTGGCCGTGGAAGAGGTTTAGTGAGCGGGTCTGCTACATTCAGATCCGTGTGCACTTTGCATATATTTTCGTCTTCCCCTTCGACGTAGTCGCGGATGAGGTTGAAGCGTCGTTTGATGTGTCTGGACTTATTGTTAAACCGTGGTTCCTTTGCTAAGGCAATGGCACCCGTGTTGTCACAGAACAAGGTTATTGGATTCAGTGCGCTTGGCACCACTCCAAGATCCATCATGAACTGCTTCATCCAGACACCCTCCTTAGCCGCCTCCGAGGAAGCCATGTACTCCGCTTCACATGTAGAATCTGCCACGACGCTTTGCTTGGAACTGCACCAGCTTACCGCACCCCCATTAAGAATAAATATGTATCCAGTTTGCGACTTAGAGTCGTCCGGATCTGTGTCAAAGCTTGCATCGACGTAACCTTTTACGGCGAGCTCTTCGTCACCTCCATACACGAGAAACATCTCCTTAGTCCTCTTCAGGTACTTCAGGATATTCTTGACCGCTGTCCAGTGATCCACTCCTGGATTACTCTCGAACCTACCTGCCATACTTATGGCCAGGCTAACGTCCTTTCTAGTGCATAGCATTGCATACATGATAGAGCATATGGCTGAAGCATAGGGGACAGAGCGCATATGCTCTCTATCCTCATCAGTTGCTAGGCACTGAGTCTTACTCAATCTTGTACCTTGTAAAACTGGCAAGAACCCCTTCTTGGACTGTTCCATTTTGAACCTCTTCAAAACTTTATCAAGGTATGTGCTTTGTGACAGTCCTATCAGGCGTTTTGATCTATCCCTATAGATATTAATGCCTAGAATGTAAGCAGCTTCTCCTAGGTCCTTCATAGAGAAACTTTTATTCAAGTAATCCTTTATGCTCTCCAAAAACTCTACGTTGTTTCCAATCAGCAATATGTCATCCACATATAATATTAGAAACGCCACAGAGCTCCCACTCACTTTCTTGTAAATACAAGATTCTCCAACCACTTGTATAAACCCAAATGCTTTGATCACCTCATCAAAGCATTTGTTCCAACTCCGAGGTGCTTGCACCAGTCCATAAATGGATCGCTGGAGCTTGCACGCCTTGTTAGCATTCTTAGGATCGACAAAACCTTCAGGTTGCATCATATACAATTCTTCCTTAAGGAAACCGTTAAGGAACGCCGTTTTGACATCCATCTGCCAGATTTCATAATCGAAAAATGCAGTTATTGCTAACATGATTCTGACGGACTTAAGCATCGCTACGGGTGAGAATGTCTCATTGTAGTCAACTCCTTGAACTTGTGAAAAACCCTTTGCCACAAGTCGAGCTTTATAAACGGTCACATTGCCGTCAGCGTCCGTCTTCCTCTTAAAGACCCATTTGTTCTGAATAGCCTTGCGGCCCTCAGGCAGTACCTCCAAAGTCCACACTTTGTTCTCATACATGGATCCTATCTCGGACTTCATGGCTTCTAGCCATTTGTTGGAATCTGGGCCCACCATTGCTTCTTCATAATTTGCAGGTTCATTGTTGTCCGACAACATGATCGATAAGACGGGATTACCGTACCACTCTGGAGCAGCACGTGGTCTCGTCGACCTGCGTGGTTCGACAGAAACTTGAACCGGAGTTTCATGATCATCATCATTAACTTCCTCCTCTACCGGCGTCGCAACGACAGAGGTTTCCCCTTGCCCTGCGCCACCATCCAGAGGGATGAGAGGTTTGACAACCTCGTCAAGTTCTATCTTCCTCCCACTCAATTCTCTCGGGAGAAACTCCTTCTCGAGAAAAGCTCCGTTTTTAGCAACAAACACTTTGCCCTCGGATTTGAGATAGAAGGTGTACCCAACTGTCTCTTTTGATTAACCTATGAAGATGCACTTTTCCGCTTTGGGTTCCAGCTTTTCAGGCTGAAGCTTTTTGACATAAGCATCACATCCCCAAACTTTAAGAAACGACAACTTTGGCCTTTTGCCATACCACAGTTCGTATGGTGTCGTCTCAACGGATTTTGATGGTGCCCTATTTAAAGTGAATGCAGCTGTTTCTAATGCATAACCCCAAAACGATAACGACAAATCGGTAAGAGACATCATAGATCGCACCATCTCTAATAAAGTACGATTACGACGTTCGGGCACACCATAACGCTGTGGTGTTCCAGGCGGTGTCAACTGTGAAACAATTCCACATTGTCTTAAGTGAGCACCAAACTCGAAACTCAGATATTCACCCCCACGATTAGACCGTAGGAACTTGATCTTCTTGTTACGATGATTTTCAACTTCACTCTGAAATTGCTTGAACTTTTCAAATGTTTCAGACTTGTGCTTCATTAAGTAGACATAACCATATCTACTCAAATCGTGAGTGAAGGTGAGAAAATAACGATATCCGCCGCGTGCCTCTACGCTCATCGGACCACACACATCAGTATGTATGATTTCCAACAAGTCACTTGCACGCTCCATTGTTCCGGAGAACGGAGTTTTAGTCATATTTCCCATGAGGCATGGTTCGCACGGGTCAAGTGAATCAAAGTCAAGTGACTCCAAAAGTCCATTGGCATGGAGTTTATTCATGCGCTTTACACCAATATGACCTAAGCGGCAGTGCCACAAAAATATGGCGCTATCATTGTTAACTCTAACTCTTTTGGTCTCAATGTTATGTATGTGTGTATCGCTATCAAGATTCAATATGAACAATCCTCTCAATGATTCAAGTTCATAACTAATCCTGATGGTAACTGAAGTGAAACTGTGCCGACGGTGATTGCATCAACCTTGGAACCATTTCCTACGTGCATCGTCACTTCATCTTTTGCCAGCCTTCGTCTATTCCGCAGTTCCTGTTTCGAGTTGCAAATATGAGCAACAGAACCGGTATCGAATACCCAGGCACTACTACGAGAGCCGGTTAAGTACACATCAATAACATGTATATCAAATATACCAGATTTTTCTTTGGCTGCCTTCTTATCTGCCAGATACTTGGGGCAATTGCGCTTCCAGTGACCCATACCCTTGCAATAGTAACACTCCGTTTCAGGCTTAGGTCCAGCTTTGGGTTTCTTCATCGGATTGGCAACAGGCTTGCCGCTCTTCTTTGAATTACCCTTCTTGCCTTTGCCGTTTCTCTTGAAACTAGTGGTATTATTCACCATCAACACTTGATGCTCTTTACGGAGTTCAGACACTGCGACTTTCAGCATCGCAAACAACTCGCCGGGAGACTTGTTCATCCCTTGCATGTTGTAGTTCAACACAAAGCCTTTATAGCTTGGCGGCAGTGATTGAAGGATTCTGTCAGTGATAGCCTCTTGCGGGAGTTCAATCCCCAGCTCAGCTAGACGGTTTGAGTACCCAGACATTTTGAGCACATGTTCACTGACAGACGATTTCTCCTCCATCTTGCAAGCATAGAATTTATCGAAGGTCTCATACCTCTCGATCCGGGCGTTCTTCTGAAAGATAAACTTCAACTCCTGGAACATCTCAAATGCTCCATGACGCTCAAAGCGACGTTGAAGTCCCGGTTCTAAGCCATACAAGACTGCACATTGAACTAATGAGTAGTCCTCCTTACGTGCTAACCAAGCGTTCTTAACATCCTGATCAGCCGTAGCGGGTGGTTCATCTCCTAGCGCGGCATTAAGGACATAATCCTTCTTCCCAGCTTGTAAGATTAGCTTAAGATTACGAGCCCAGTCTACAAAGTTGCTTCTATCATCTTTCAACTTAGCTTTCTCTAGGAACGTATTAAAATTCAGGGTGACTGTCGCGTGAGCCATGATCTACAACACAAATATATTCAAAGTGGACTTAGACTATGTTCAAGATAATTAGAGTTTAACTTAATCAAATTATACGCTAAACTCCCACTCAAAAAGTACATCTATCTAGTCATTTGAGTGGTTCATGATCCACTTACACTAGCTCAAGTCCGATCATCACGTGAGTTGAGTATAGTTTCAGTGGTAAGCATCCCTATGCTAATCATATCATCTATATGATTCATGATCGACCTTTCGGTCTCATGTGTTCCGAGGCCATGTCTGCACATGCTAGGCTCGTCAAGCTTAACCCGAGTGTTCCGCGTGCGCAACTGTTTTGCACCCGTTGTATGTGAAAGTTGAGTCTATCACACCCGATCATCACGTGGTGTCTCGAAACGACGAGCTGTAGCAACGGTGCATAGTCGGGGAGAACACAATTTCGTCTTGAAATTTTAGTGAGAGATCACCTCATAATGCTACCATCGTCCTAAGCAAAATAAGGTGCATAAAAGGATTAACATCACATGCAATTCATAAGTGACATGATATGGCCATCATCACGTGCTTCTTGATCTCCATCACCAAAGCACCGGCACGATCTTCTTGTCACCGGCTCCACACCATGATCTCCATCAACGTGTCGCCATCGGGGTTGTCGTGCTACTCATGCTATTACTACTAAAGCTACATCATAGAAAAATAGTAAACGCATCTGCAAGCACAAACATTAGTATAAAGACAACCCTATGGCTCCTGCCGGTTGCCGTACCATCGATGTGCAAGTCGATATTATCTATTACAACATGATCATCTCATACATCCAATATATCACATCACATCGTTGGCCATATCACATCACAAGCATACCCTGCAAAAACAAGTTAGACGTCCTCTAATTTTGTTGTTGCATGTTTTACGTGGTGACCATGGGTATCTAGTAGGATCGCATCTTACTTACGCAAACACCACAACGGAGATATATGAGTTGCTATTTAAACTCATCCAAGGACCTCCTCGGTCAAATCCGATTCAACTAAAGTTGGAGAAACCGACACTTGCCAGTCATCTTTGCGCAACGGGGTTACTCGTAGCGATGAAACCAGTCTCTCGTAAGCGTACGAGTAATGTCGGTCCAAGCCGCTTCAATCCAACAATACCGCGGAATCAAGAAAAGACTAAGGAGGGCAGCAAAACGCACATCACCGCCCACAAAAACTTTTGTGTTCTACTCGAGAAGACATCTACGCATGAACCTAGCTCATGATGCCACTGTTGGGGAACGTCGCATGGGAAACAAAAAATTTCCTACGCGCACGAAGACCTATCATGGTGATGTCCATCTACGAGAGGAGATGAGTGATCTACGTACCCTTGTAGACCGTACAACAGAAGTGTTAGTGAACGCGGTTGATGTAGTGGAACGTCCTCACGTCCCTCGATCCGCCCCGCGAACAATCCCGCGATCAGTCCCACGATCTAGTACCGAACGGACGGCACCTCCGCGTTCAGCACACGTACAGCTCGACGATGATCTCGGCCTTCTTGATCTAGCAACAGAGACGGAGAGGTAGAAGAGTTCTCCGGCAGCGTGACGGTGCTCCGAAGGTTGGTGATGACCTTGTCTCAGCAGGGCTCTGCCCGAGCTCTGCAGAAACGCGATCTAGAGGAAAAACCGTGGAGGTATGTGGTCGGGCTGCCGTGGAAAAGTCGTCTCAAATAAGCCCTAAAACCTCCGTATATATAGGTGGGAGAGGGGGGCTTGCCTTGGGGCTCAAGGAGCCCCAAGGGGGTCGGCTCAGCCAAGGGGGGAAGGTCTCCCCCCCCCCCCAAACCGAGTTGGACTTGGTTTGGTGGCTGGGAGTCCTTCCTTCCCTTCCCACCTCCTCCTTTTTTTTGTTTCTCTTTGATTTTTCTTCCAATGCGCATAGGGCCCTTTTGGGCTGTCCCACCAGCCCGCTAAGGGCTGGTGCGCCACCCTCAAGGCCTATGGGCTTCCCCGGGGTGGGTTGCCCCCCCCCCCCCCCCCGGTGAACTCCGGGAACCCATTCGTCATTCCCGGTAACTCCGAAAACCTTCCGGTAATCAAATGAGGTCATCCTATATATCAATATTCGTTTCCGGACCATTCCGGAAACCCTCGTGACGTCCGTGATCTCATCCGGGACTCCGAACAACATTCGGTAACCAACCATATAACTCAAATACGTATAAAACAACGTTGAACCTTAAGTGTGCAGACCCTGCGGGTTCGAGAACTATGTAGACATGACCCGAGAGACTCCTCGGTCAATATCTAATAGCGGGACCTGGATGCGCATATTGGATCCTACATATTCTACGAAGATCTTATCGTTTGAACCTCAGCGCCAAGGATTCATATAATCCCGTATGTCATTCCCTTTGTCCTTCGGTATGTTACTTGCCCGAGATTCGATCGTCAGTATCCGCATACCTATTTCAATCTCGTTTACCAGCAAGTCTCTTTACTCGTTCCGTAATACAAGATCCCGCAACTTACACTAAGTTACATTGCTTGCAAGGCTTGTGTGTGATGTTGTATTACCATGTGGGCCCCGAGATACCTCTCCGTCACACTGAGTGACAAATCCCAGTCTTGATCCATACTAACTCAACGAACACCTTCGGAGATACCTGTAGAGCATCTTTATAGTCACCCAGTTACGTTGCGACGTTTGATACACATAAAGTATTCCTCCGGTGTTAGTGAGTTATATGATCTCATGGTCATAGGAACAAATACTTGACACGCAGAAAACAGTAGCAACAAAATGACACGATCAACATGCTACGTCTATTAGTTTGGGTCTAGTCCATCACGTGATTCTCCTAATGACGTGATCCAGTTATCAAGCAACAACACCTTGTTCATAATCAGAAGACACTGACTATCTTTGATCATCTGGCTAGCTAACTAGAGGCTTGCTAGGGACAGTGTTTTGTCTATGTATCCACACATGTAAATGAGTCTTCATTTAATACAATTATAGCATGGATAATAAACGATTATCTTGATACAGGAATTATAATAATAACTATATTTATTATTGCCTCTAGGGCATAATTCCAACAGTGTTAACGGCAGGCCGTCTGCCTTTGCCGTCTGCCTCCCCTCCTTTGTCGTGCGTGCGCAGACGGCAAAGAGGGGAGAGAGAGGGGGCAGATTCCCTCCTTTGCCGTCTGCCTCCCCCCCTTTGCCATGTGGGGGCATACGACAAAGAGGGGAACCAGCCCCTTATTTATTTATTTTTTGTTATATCCAACATTTTTAACAATAATCAGGATATATATATATATATATTTGACATAAATAAATTTCTTTCCGTACTCATAACCATATTAAAGTAACCTCTTATATCCAACTATCAAGTTGCATCCACGTGCATACAAAGTTTCATATATTACACCAGTTTCATCCACATGCATACAAAGTTTCATATACTACAATAGTTTCAATACAACCCATGTTACAAGAAATCATCTTCAAGCATTTCATCAATATTTGCCAAGCTTCCCGTGAAGTGAAGGTAATCTGCAAAATGACAAATAAGAAAGTTAGAAGAATAATAGTAGATGAAGTAGTGTATAGATAGGTTATTTCGGAGAGAAATTAGCTAAGTATAGACCATTTAGGAGCTAACTAAGCTAATTATGTCATTTAGGTGGAACCCTAGCTAACTATAGGTCGTTTCAGAGCTAACTTGGGTAAAATAGGTCATTCCGAAGCAAACTATGCTTATTAAGCCATTTTTGATCTAGCTAGGCTAATTATAGGTCATTTAATACCTAAGTTAGGGGGAATAGGTCATGTTGCAGCTACGTAAGCCTTATTATGTCATTTCGAGGATAATTAGCTAAGTATAGGTCATTTTTTTATTAAATAGACCATTTAGGAGCTAACTAAGCTAATTATGTCATTTAGATGGACCAGTAGCCAATTTAGGCTTTGTTGGATGAGTCTAATTAAACTACGTAGAATAAGAGAAATAGAAGAAGAAGTAAAAGAAGGAGGAGGAGGAGGAGGAGGAGGAGACGGAAGAGGAGAAGAAGAAGAAAAGAAGAAGGAGAAGGAGGAAGAAGTAGGAAGAAGGAGAAGGAGGAGCTCCTTCTCCTTCTTCTCCTCCTTCTGCTTTTCCTCCTCCCTCTCCTTCTCCTTCTTCTCCTCTTCTTCTTCTTCCTTCCTTTCATTTTTCCTCTTTCTTCTCCTCTCGTCTCCTTCTTCGGGCTAAATTGGCTAAGAATGCCTTTTTGGAGCTAATTATGTCATTCAAGGATAATTAGCTAAGTATAGGTCATTTTTTATTAAATAGACCATTTAGGAGCTAACTAAGCTAATTATGTCATTTAGATGGATAATTAGCCAATTTAGGCTTTGTTGGATGAGTCTAATTAAGCTACGTAGAATAAGAGAAAGAGAAGAAGAACTAAAAGGAGGAGGAGGAGGAGAAGGAGACGGAAGAGGAGAAGAAGAAGAAAAGAAGAAGGAGAAGGAGAAGGAGGAAGAAGGAGGAAGGAGGAGAAGGAGGAGCTCCTTCTCCTTCTTCTCCTCCTTCTCCTCCTTCTTATCCTCCTCCCTCTCCTTCTCCTTCTTCTCCTCTTCTTTTTCTTCCTTCCTTTCATTTTTCCTCTTTCTTCTCCTCTCGTCTCCTTCTTCGGGCTAAATTGGCTAAGAATGCCTTTTTGGAGCTAATTATGTCATTTCGAGGATAATTAGCTAAGTATAGGTCATTTTTATTAAATAGACCATTTAGGAGCTAACTAAGCTAATTATGTCATTTAGATGGATAATTAGCCAATTTAGGCTTTGTTGGATGAGTCTAATGTAGCTAAGTAGAATAAGAGAAAGAGAAGAAGAAGTAAAAGAAGGAGGAGACGGAAGAGGAGACGGAAGAGGAGAAGAAGAAGGAGAAGGAGCTCCCTCCTTCTCCTTCTCCTCCTTCTCCTCCTTCTTCTTATCCTCCTCCCTCTCCTCCTTCTTCTCCTCTTCTTCTTCTTCCTTCCTTTCATTTTTCCTCTTTCTTCTCCTCTCGTCTCCTTCTTCGGGCTAAATTGGCTAAGAATGCCTTTTTGGAGCTAATTATGTCATTTTGAGGATAATTAGCTAAGTATAGGTCATTTTTTATTAAATAGACCATTTAGGAGCTAACTAAGCTAATTATGTCATTTAGATGGATAATTAGCCAATTTAGGCTTTGTTGGATGAGTCTAATATAGCGACGTAGAATAAGAGAAAGAGAAGAAGAAGTAAAAGAAGGAGGAGGAGGAGGAGGAGGAGAAGGAGACGGAAGAGGAGAAGAAGAAGAAAAGAAGAAGGAGAAGGAGGAAGGAGGAGGAAGAAGGAGAAGGAGGAGCTCCTTCTCCTTCTTCTCCTCCTTCTCCGCCTTCTTCTTATCCTCCTCCCTCTCCTTCTCCTTCTCCTCTTCTTCTTCTTCCTTCCTTTCATTTTTTCTCTTTCTTCTCCTCTCGTCTCCTTTTTCGGGCTAAATTGGCTAAGAATGCCTTTTTGGAGCTAAATTATGTTATTTCGAGGATAATTAGCTAAGTATAGGTCATTTTTTATTAAATAGACCATTTAAGAGCTAACTATGCTAACTATGTCATTTAGATGGATAATTAGCCAATTTAGGCTTTGTTGGATGAGTCTAATATAGCTACGTAGAATAAGAGAAAGAGAAGAAGAAGTAAAAGAAGGAAGAGGAGGAGGAGGAGGAGTAAAAGAAGGAGGAGGGGGAGGAGGAGGAGGAGTAAAAGACGGCAAATTTATCAATTCCAGTAGTGAGGCATTCTTCCCAGACTTTTCCCGCCATGCGGTTAATTCCCTCTAAGGGACATAAATGCCATAATTGGCTCTTTTGACTGCATCAAATTCAGAAATAAATCTGAATTATCTTTGACACACATGTTTGATCCGACGTTGGTCAAATTAAACATGCATGTTGCTTGTTTCATTTCAATCATGTTGACTGAAAAAAGGAGACTTCATCATAGAGAGTACACGAAAGACATTCGTCAACCAAGACTCTCAATGATCTATCGCTTTTCTTTTCTTGAATTAACATCCAAGAGTTCTTTTATTGTGAAGCCATTCTTTAGAGAGAATTTATTCCCTCAAGTTTTGACCTTTCTTTTCCATCTTTCGGGTCACTAGTGCCCAACACATTCGCTTTGATGAGTGAAAGCTTGAATAACTTTTAGTCTGAGAAAACTTAGCCGATAAACAACGGTAATGAGCATAAAAATAACCCTACGTTAGCCTGATTAAAATCATGCACATTAAACCTTTTAAAACTTTCTGGAATATTCTAAATCACCGTGGTGGCAGAATTAGAATAAAACATCATCCTTCTACATTAATTCCATTTCACCGTTGGGCAGAAATGGAAATAATGCATATAACTCATAAACAATGTGATGATAGTAATCTTATTGAACAACTTTGCTAAGAAATAATCATCATCATTAACCATATTGCAGCATAAATAGAAATATGCATTTCTCTATCTCTGCTCCGAAAATTGATCACTTTGATACAAAATTTATCAGAGATTTAAGCTTTAAACATGAGATGCCTCATCAATTATAGTATTGTTATCATCAACGTTGGTAAGAAAATAACAATACCATATTTAACTTTAAAACAAACATTTTTATTTCATCATAGCGGAAATTATTGGAATCTTATTTCACCCACAAGGGAAAAACTTTGTTAATAACAGTTCTTCCATTTAAATTTTCCCGTTGGTTCCAACTTAATTGGAGGATTAAATCTTTTTACTTTGTAGCGGAAAACGTGAATATGATAATTCATACACCGTTACAGAAAAATATTCTGCTAAAATTAAAAATTCATGAACTTTATAATCTCTTTTATAAAATCCATGAATTTTCTTCTTCTAAAAATCTTTCTTTTATTTTCAGAACCTTTTATTTTTCTTTTCAGAAAAAAACATGTTACTATAACAGAAAAATATTCTGTCATAATTAAAAAATTCATGAACTTTATATATAATCTCTTTTATAAAATTCATGAACTTTTCTTTTTCTGAAAATCTTCTTTTATTTTCAGAACCAATTATTTTTCTTTTCAGAAAAATCAACATTTCTTTTAGAGAAACTTCGAACATTTTTCTTTGCTATTTTCTAAACATATTTTCGTATGAAAAATGCCTAGAAAATACTTCTGAATCTACCTTAATAGACAGAAACAGAAAACAATCCTTTAAAAATTAATAAGTGGCCGACTTGGGCCGGCCTGTGGCCTCGGCCCGCCACCAGGTGAGCCTGGCACCACGCGCCTCCCTTCGGCCCGTGGCCTGGCACGTCTTCCCGTCGGCTGGGCCGACCTCTCACTTGCGGCCCAAAGGCCCACCCTGGCCTAGGGTTTCCCCTTGAGGCAATCCCAGCCATCCGCGTCGATCCGACGGCTCACCGCGCCCCTCGGAGGAACAAAAAGGGGAGTCCGCTGGGAGGGGCGCAACCCTAATCTCATTTCCCCCTCTACCAGCCCGCCGCTCTCTGCTCTCGTTTCTTCTCTCGGCGAGAGGCTTCATGCCCCGCCGAGCGTGTCTCCTGCTCCAGCCGCCCCTGCCGTGCATCTGCTTCCCCCCCTCCTGTTTCTCAGGCAGACCACGCCGGTGGCTCCCGGCCTTTTCCCCTGCAGGCTAGGTGGCCGAGCCCTCCCTCGCGCTGGCGGCATGGATGCCCCGCCGAGGAGGGTCTCTGGGGCCCCGCCGTGGTGGTGGAACTTGGCCTGCGAGGGGTTTTTGGCCGCCGGCAGCGAAGACCATGAGTCTCGTGCCGCACCGCGCCGCACCTTCTTTTGCTCTGTTGGCGCCGTGACGACCCCTTTTGCCGGTGGTGCGTTTCCCTTCGTGGAAGCGCACTGCCGTCGAACGGCTTGCTTGTGGTGCCCTTATTTCCTTTTTCCCTTTACAGAGAAGAACCTGGGCATCATCCAGGTTCTTTTGCCGGCGCGCGCGAGCACCTTTAAGGTGAACGCGCCACCGTCAAGGGAGCGGTGTTGATGCCCTTTGCCTGAAGGGCTGATGCTTTGCTTTGTTCCCTCCCCCTTTTTTTCTTGGTTTGCTTTTTTGGATCGGATCCGAGTTCTTTTTTTCTTTTTTCTTGTTGGATCTTGATCCGTACTTTGCATCCGAGGAGGTAGGTTCTTCTTCCCCACACCTCGGCTTGCCGATGCGTGTGGGGATCGAGAGGAACAGGCGCGGCCTTGCGGCGACGCTTCTTTTCCGACGAGGCCCTAGGCCATCTTCGGTACTTGCCCATCTAGGGTTCATGTGGGGAGGGGAATCTTTTATGTAGATGTTTCATCCGAAAACACATCTAATGCCAACTTGGCTCATGATACCATTGATAGATCCCGTGGATCTTAGGCTAGATGTGTTCGGTATTAGATAGTGATTTTTACCTTGTAATGCACTCGATGACCTCACTCCGGCTACCGTCGTGAGGTGGTGACGATGGTGGGGAAGGAGAGAGAGATCCTATAGTGGCAGTGATGGACTTCCCATCACTTCAGTGCTACCCTCTGGATCGGATTAGGGTTAGGAGTGGGGAACCAGTGGCGGCGGCAAACCTCGTCTCTTGTGCCATGGTCCTCACCTCCTCTTTATAGCACTGCGCGATAGGGGCCCACCAGCCTTGCTTGGGCTGGACGCCCCCGATCAGGGCATGGGTCAAGGTTCCAATGGGTCGTTGGTCCATTCAACGGGAGATCAACCTAACACTTAAAAGCTTGCGGCAGCTCTAAAACATCAATCATCCCTTGCACCCTCGAGCTCAACAAATGATGCAAACAACTGCATCATTTGGGATCTCGTATGGAAAGCCAAAGTACCTCCGAAAGTGAGGATATTTGGGTGGAGGTTGGTCACAAACTCATTAGCGACCAAGATGAACAAGTTCAGGCGCACAATCACAATGGATGCAACCTGTAACATATGTGGTAATGGCCAGGAGGATGAGTACCATGCTGTCATCAGTTGCACAAAAACCAGGGCCCTTAGGCATGCAATGAGGGATGAGTGGGTCCTACCCCCAGAGGAAGGAAGCATTTTGGCACACATGAGAGGATTGGCTGTTGATTGTACTTAGTGCTGAATCATAAGCAATGAGAGCAAAGTTGCTGCTTCTATTGTGGAGGTGTTGGTTTCTGAGAGAAAATTGTATTCATGGCTCGGGCATGGAATCGATCTCGAGTTCAGTAAGTTACCTGACACACTTCGAAAATGAATGGAGGGAAGCATCCACCCCTCCCCACTCTATCTCTACTATTAAAGGGGGATCTGCCGTCGTGACCTTTCGACCAGCGATCCCCCTTTAATAGTCTCGGCACCCACGTCACCCCCCTCCCGATTTTTTACATCCCTCTGAAAACCAAGGCGGTCCACCAAAAACCAAAGCGCCTGCGATCCCCCTTTAATAGATTTTTTACATCCCTCCGAAAACCAAAGCGACAATTAAGAAAACCAACAAAACTGCCTAGTCAAACCCACGACTCATGGCTTGGTGCCAATCAACGTCGCCCAACCAGAGCACGATCTATCTATTCCAGAGAACTGTTCTGTTGCAGCTCCTCCGACGTAGCCCCAGCCCGATCACACTTCCGCCGCTCGCCGGGCTCTGCCTCCTCTACAGCCGCGTACTTCCACCGCTCGCCAGCCTCTGCCTCCGCTACGACCGCGTGGGGCTCCTCCTCTACGGCACGCCTCTCTTCGTTGATTGAGTTTTGTTTTTTAGATTCCATTCATCAAGATCTTGATTCTAGCTCGTAATTGTAGCAAGGGAAGTTTCTTTAACAACACCAACTAAAAGGGCCAAGCATGAGGTAAGGTGGCTTACAATCTCCACGAAGATGCAATCACACTACCACCACATATGCACGTGGACATATGTATGTAGTGTCATAGCTTGAACATTAAGAGTATGCATCAAAATAGACTAACCTGTTACTTGCGTGGGATTTGCTTCATCCTTAAACCAGCGCTGGATTTTTACTTTCAAAGGTGGGCTTGCTGTTAAGATGGGATAAAAGAGAAGCTGAGAAATACAAAACGCTAAAATGTTGTGTTTGAGTTTTGGATGCAAGACCCACCTTGATTTCTTTGCAGCTCTTCCTGTTTCGTGGGATTGTTGTCTCATTTTCTACATAATGATAAAATAAACATGTTAATATCTCATATAGAAAATGAATACTATTATGTAAATGAAAAAAATCGATTGTGACAATCATAACAAAATGTTGAGAAAGCCATACCCAGCTAGTATTCTTGTTACAGATGATGTAAAACCAGCTGTAGATGAACCTTTTCCAGATGTATAGACGGCAACTGGTGCAAAATTATCCAAAATATGAGATAAATCTGCTTATTTCCTAAATATTTCTAATCTAATAGGCAACTGGGGTATGCCATGCAGAGAAAAATTTCTCTGGCAGAGCATTGACGTAAAAAAGATCGGACTTCATTTCGGTGATCTTGCTTGACGAATTTGCTTTTCATCAGACAACAGCTTTGCAAATCTGAAAATAAGGTGCTAATTAGCTAATAAGTAGAGATGTATACTGCAATTATAATAACCTGATTCCTGATAGGTGGTGCCAAGCTCACCTCTTGAGAGCTTCCTCATTGGTGTCCTCTGGCCAGTTTCCAAATTTGCCCATGAGACAGGTTTCTTTAGAAGCAACTCTCCAACATTGACAAGTTTCTCCAAGTTATCCTGGTGGCAACATCAACTAAGGAGAGTGTCCCCCGTAGGGTATCATCCTGTCATGTAGAAATGGTATTCTCTGAGTAAAAGTAGGCTGATTTATTGGTTGCATTATACTCCCTCCGTTCCAAAATTTGAATTAAAACCACGACACTTATTTTGGAACGAAGGGAGTACAAAATAAGTTGTCTGCATTTTACTTACTTGAATTCTCAGATAGTTCTGCTCAGAATGCAAGGCATTGAAAATAGTAGCAATGTGAATATCCACCATATCTGCACTTGCCCGTGTGAAGAAATCTACTAATGGTGTGGAACCACTGCTAAGTAACCAATCCAACACTCCCCATGATTTAGCCTTTTATGCATCGTACTTCTCTTCAAATTTTGATGAGCCTGTGCCAAGTGAAATGACCAAAAACCGGCCATAGTCCATAGGTTTTATCGGGAAGAAATCTGAATCTTGCTTGAATATCTGTTTGCTTACTTATCGAATGGCAACTAAGGCCTCAACACAACAAAGACATATATTAGGTCTATTTCAAAATTTTAAGACTTTCCTTCAGTCTCTGAATCAAGCACATGCCCCAAGCTGTATGTTATGCAAAACTACAGGCAGCTGTAGTACCGGATTATTGGCAGCTACTCCCCCATCAATAAGATTAAACTCCTTGGTGTTTCCATGAGAATCTTCAGTCTTGAAGTAATGAGTAGGCAAATATCTGATAACAAAGCATCCATTGTGCTCTTCTTCTTCTTCTTAACCTGTCACATGATAATAGGAGGTTCATTTTTGTGCAAATTTCCATCATGAAAGATTAATGGAAGTTCTCGACTTCTCACTTCTGCTTCGTACATATCTTCTCCCTTTGAAGTAAATTTACAGCGAAAACAAATAAATATGCATTTCAGTAGCATGTATTTCTTGTACTATAATTAAAGTGAATTGGCTCTGATTTACTATAACTGGCATCCAATACAAAGAAACATCAACCATATTTTACAGGTACTCAAATTAGGTCTCCCAAAAGATTTGAGAGAGGGGGGAAGTGGGAAACCTCATACGACAAAAACATGATTGATTGTAGCCGCCTGATATCAAAAGTCGGTATTACCACATTTGTTAACGTCTGATGCAGCCTGCCGCTTCCTAACTTCTTTCTCACAACTTCATGAAGGTACTTGCCATCATAACAAGGTCCTGAGAATGAGCGAAGTATCCTCATTATCCTACCAAATGCACCCCTAGAAAAAATAGAAAATATGTGTTACTGGACAAGTTCCCAATTCAATCAACAAGAAGTCAAAAACATAACATATGTGTTCACCTGAGCTGTGGGAAAATTCTGGGAGCATGGTCCATATAAAATGCTTGAATATCCTTTGCCGCAAAAACTGGTCTTCTCTTCTTATTTGGTATAGTGAGCAAGGTAGTCACAGGTCCCCTTGTGCTGGTCCCAGCAAGGACATCAAAGTAGTCTGCTAACCGGGCTTCCGCTCCATCAAGTTTCTTTAGAAGTTAACATAACAGTTTCAGTGGGACGCCATCAAGATCATCAATTAAAAATGAATGTGTTTCTAAAGAAAGGAGCATCTTCTGGTGCATATGGAAACAATAGCATTGTTACACGTCAAGTATATTTAGCCCACGAGCCCGGAAGAGATAAAAGAACCAGAAATACAGAACTAGCACTAGCAGAATATTGAACTTATGTAATACAAAAAATAAATCCAATTTGCCAAGAATTTGAATCTTCTGCTCAACTGCAACTGCTCAACATCTACAGGTGCATAAATAACAATAAAAGAAGAGGGAGCAGACAATAACAAGACAACACCCTCGTTGTGACGCTAATACAAAGTTTCAGATTTACTTGGGTTATGGAAGTACCTTTACTTTACAGTTAAGTTAACAAGATATGTTTAGTGAATTGAGTTAAATCCTGACAGTTTGAACTTCAAACAAACCAAACAACCAAATTGCAAGCTTATTTCATCTAACACAATATATGGAACATGGACTTGTAATATCTTATATTTCTCACCAAGTGACTGTTGCCATGGCAATATGCCAACATCACAAGATACGAAAATCAATTATGTACATAACTACAGGTTTACCTGCAACTCTGATTCTAGAAAGGCAAGAGCAACAGTTGGAATGATTCCTCAAATCCCTCCACCATCGATAGAGAGAATTGTGATTAGGTTGCCATAAGTTGGTGGGTGTCTGCACAAAATATGTTTTCCCGTCTCCATATTTGTGCTCTCTTCAAGGAAAGGTTGCAAAGATTTGCAGTTCTACGAGGACGGCGATTTGAGTCCTCAAATTAAATCCTGACAGTTTGAACTTCAAACAAACCAAACAACCAAATTGCAAGCTTATTTCATCTAATACGATATATGGAACATGGACTTGTAATCTATTATATTTCTCACCAGGTGACTGTTGCCATGGAAATATGCCAACATCACAAGATACGAAAATCAATTATGTACATAACTACAGGTTTACCTGCAACTCTGATTCTAGAAAGGCAAGAGCAACACCTGAAATGATTCCTCGAATCCCTCCACCATCGATAGAGAGAATTGTGATTAGGTTGCCATAAGTTGGTGGGTGTCTGCACAAAATATGTTTTCTAGTCTCCATATTTGTGCTCTCTTCAAGGATAGGTTGCAAAGATTTGCAGTTCTCCGAGGACGGCGATTTGAGTCCTCAAATTAATGTACAGAACACATATTAATACACTTCGGATGAGTACTTTCGTGGCAATGCAGGTAGTGAAGGTCTATAGCATTCAGGAAAAAGTCATTACGAATAACTTAAACGTGCGAAAATAAAATCTTACTAACCTTAATTCATGAGAAGATATGTAGCATTAAAGTTGTAAAAGTGCACGCTTCATTTTCTGAAACCTTGGTAACAGTGACTACTAAGTACGTAATTGACACTTGCATAGGGGTACCCTAATATGATAATATTGGAAACAATCATTTTCTATGTCAAATATCAGTGAAGCGTGAATTACTAGCAGAGCATTAATCTAGGATGAAGGAAAGGCCTCGGCATAAAGAAATGCAAATAGAAAGAAGAAACAAAGATGTTTGCATAGTAAGTACCAGATATGAAACTAATTCAGGATTGCATATGAAAGGCCTACAAATCACTAGCCGTGAGAGAATTTTAGAATGTGAATAACTTACCTGTCCTGAGAAGATCAAATTTTGATGGGGAAGTACTGTACGAAAACAATTTGAGTGATATCAACCTTCACGCCCAATGGGAGAGTTTAACCTCCGAAGATGTGATAATGTAGACGCATACGTAAAACATACACATGAATG
The DNA here is from genome assembly GCF_904849725.1 of Hordeum vulgare subsp. vulgare. Classification (NCBI taxonomy): domain Eukaryota; kingdom Viridiplantae; phylum Streptophyta; class Magnoliopsida; order Poales; family Poaceae; genus Hordeum; species Hordeum vulgare. The sequence goes on from NC_058521.1 coordinate 85,459,637, forward strand.
CAATCATGAAAATGTACACACTTGATGCACACCAGCTCGTGTACCAGCTTGGTTTGCATGTCCCCAGTTCCTAGTAGCAAGGGAATACTTCAAATCCAGCACATCAGACCCTCTAATTTAATTTTGTATCTTGCCATATGAATGCAGTTTTAGTGAATAACATATATGAGATAGAGATGTCACACGAAAGAGGGAATCTTTATGATAAAGGAAAAAGAGGTATGTCTATGCCCTTCACATGTGTGCATATAAGGTATACAGTGTTCTTTCACAAGTTATCCTACATTAATTCTTGGAAAGTTGTTGAATATGAGAGGACACCGAGGCTACAACCCACCATTACCCACCGACCACTTTCTGCTTTTTCCATTCGCGACCAAACGGATACTACTAACAACAGTGTTTCGTCTTCCGACGATGATGAGAATCTGCCAACTCAACTCCGTAGGATGGTTCCCATAGCCAGCAATATCATGACCTTTCGGCTAGTGCAGCATGTCGAAACCCCAAGTGGTATCGCCCTTGACCACTAACATATTTTCCGTTAGCATTATACATTTCATAACCAAAGTGGTCCATAAAATGGTTCTTCAGGAAATCATTCTCGTGAAGGCATCTACTATTATCATAGTGCATCACTTGGAGGAATACCTAGCAGCGCTGAGCATGATATTGTTTCATATATACGCCGAGGCTCAACACCTCACAGACTGGTCCTGAACACCTTGCTTCAAGTGCAGTCATTACATCGGACAAAAGACAGAAAAGGCGAGACCAATATATAGCACGGCGAAATAGGTTAACACCTGAACAGATGGAGGAAATCAATGCACGTCGCAGAGCAACTTGGAAAACGAAGACAGATGAGGATAGGAATTCCCGTCAAAGAGAAGCTAGGCAACATATGACATCAGACGAGAAGGAACAGAGTAGCACCCTTAGAAGGGCAGCCTACCAAAATATGTCGGTCGAGGACAAAGAACAGACAAACTCCCGCCGAAGAGCAAGTGAGAAGCAGAATATGCGAGCTCAGCGAAACGCAAAACTCGTGGCTAGGCGCAACACCCCTTGCATTGAATCCATAGCAATGTCGCGACCAGATGCATCTAACTTAGCTACCCCCAACCATATGTCGACCCCTCATCCGTTCGCAGTCGGGAACCCGCCGCTTCATCTCATGCCCCCGGGCCACCAAGTAAGGTTGTTCACGGCTTGGAATCAAAAGGTAATCCCCCCATCTTTCCACTACTTGATATGTCCATGTGTGTTCAACCAGTATTTACTAGCTATCTAACGGTGCAGGCGAGTACCTTAGTCGTACCCTGGGCGATGGAGTCCAACAGGAAGAGCACATCAATGCGTCGCAGCAAGGCAACGATCAGCGAATATACGAGAACCAAAATCATGCCCACGAGCAGAGGCATGAGACCAGAGCAGAGCGTAGGGCTAAGAAGCGAGCTGACAAAGAAGGTAAAACTGTAAAGAAGATTCAAGGGAATACCAGAGGGTAAGAAGTCAGCATTGCTAGATCGTCATAATGCAAGCTTTGAAGCTAAGCGGAGGACTCCCCACCAAGAGGCAAGTACCTTAGATGTGAACAAATCACCAACAAGGTCATCTTCACCACCCACATGAGCTGCTTCACTGGCTTCCCCCCCCCCCCCCCCCCTTCATCAAGCACGCCGTCTTACACCATAGGGACCGATGGTAACCCTTTCATCTTTACTGTCCACCATGTCACCAGTCAAACTAAACCTTCCTCCCCCTTCATCAAGCACGCCGTCTTACCGGCTCAACAATGATGCAGCTCATATGGAAGCCTTCCTCAGCGGAATAATGGACGATGGTGCACTCTCCGATGGCCTCATGGATGATGAGTACTACCTGTTTGCCGGTGAAGGTACTCTGAGACGCCTTTTGCTTCTCGTCCATGTATACTATTCATTTACGATGTGAATCCTATCATGTCATGTTATGTCTCGCCGATGCTTGCAGGATAAGACGCTGATGGCACGGACATCGATCAGCCCGTGGACTCCTCCGAAACGGGGCCTATCGACCTTGATCCTTTTGACTATGTCTACTCGAACATCCAAGACAGCACGCACATCCTGAAGCATGCGGCAAACTGCGACCATTGGTGCTAGAGCAGTATGACCGCATCATATCCGCAGAGCTCCCGGACAAGCATAAGTATCCAGAGCTCTATGCCATGGTCGTGAAGCATATGATGCACGGCCCATGCGGTAATCTAAATCCCAAAAATGTGTAGATGCAAGACTTGAAGTGCAAGAGCCAATACCCACGACCATTCAACCAGAACACCTTACAAGGGAAGGATTCATACCCTGTGTATCGACGGCGGGATGATGGTCGTCAGTCTAAGGTCCGACGTCAGATGCTGGATAAGAGATGGGTGGTGCCTTACAACCCTTATCTGTTGCGGATGTTCAACTGCCACATAAATGTCAAGGTGTGCTCCAGCATCAAGGCCGTCAAGTACCTTTACAAATAAGTATACAAGGGCCACAACCGAGCGTCAATCAGCATCGACCAACCCGACGAGAAAGGGGTTGTAGACGAGATTAAAAGGTACATCGATGCGAGATGGGTTACTCCACCGGAGGCGATGTGGAGGATATTCGGCTTCAATCTTTCTGAGACTTTCTCGTCGGTCCTATAGTTGCCGCTTCATCTCCCAAATATGCATAGTGTCACGTTCAAAGCAGGAGAGGACCTGACCGATGTCGTCGCCCGTGATAAAGCTTCTAAGTCAATGCTGACGGAGTATTTCCTCGCTAATCAGTAGCATGTTTGGGCTCGAGACATCCTGTACAAGGACTTTCCGGGAAGTTTCACATGGCAGAGAGCAAAGTACTGGAGACCGAGGCAAAAGCAACACCAAGTAGGTCGAATCGTGTGAGCACATCCAGCCGAGGGGGAGCGGTACTTTCTACGAGTGTTGCTCAACCACGTACCAGGCAAGACATCCTTCGAGGACCTGAGGACCATGGACGGTGTGCTATGTGATAGCATCCGTGAGGCTGCTGAGAGATTGGGCCTCATCGAGGACGACAACACGCTTGACGAGTCTCTTACAGAGTCAACACAATTCGCGATGCCAGCCTCGCAGAGGAGGCTCTTTGCAACAATCTTGGTATTCTGCGAGCCAGGTGATGTGCGCGGTCTATGGGATAGGCACCTAGAGGCGATGTATGATGACTACCGCCAATCACACACCTGCTAAAAGGCAGTGGAGCAGATGGTGTTGCTAGACATCAGGGGCATGCTACACTTAATGGGCAAAGACATAGCGTTATTCCCTCTTCCGTACATCGACGATACCTATGACACTACTGGAGGTGAGGCTAGAGAAGTCACAGAGTAGTCCAGCATCGAGGTTGACGCACACGATGCTGCTTTAGGATCCTCGCTAAACCATGAGCAAAGGCTTGCATACGACGAGATCCTGGCAGCAGTAGAAGCCGGTGATGGGGGTGTATTCTTTGTCGATGGCCCGGGAGGCACCGGGAAGACCTTCCTATACAGGGCACTCCTCGCAAAGGTTCGGGGGGAGGGCAAGATAGCGGTGGCTACGGCGACTTCGGGCGTCGCCCCTTCCATCATGCCTGGAGGCCGGACAGCCCACTCGAGGTTCAAGATCCCACTCAGCATTGAAGATGGGGCGTCGTGCAGCTTCACCAAGCAAAGTGGGACGGCCAAGCTCCTGCGCATGGCTTCCCTTATCCTATGGGACGAGGCCAGCATGACGAAGCGGCAAGCTGTTGAGGCACTGGATAATAGCATGCGGGACATTATGGGACGACGGCACCAACCATTCGGGGGGAAATCTATCGTGTTCGGTGGGGACTTCAGGCAGGTCCTTCCAGTCGTGAGGAAAGGGTCACAGGGTCAGATAATCGATGCGACCCTGCGGAGTTTGTACCTTTAGAAGGGTAGGCGCGAGCTAAGGCTCGTCAGGAACATGAGGGCGCATAATGACCCATGGTTCGCATATTACTTGCTAAGGGTAGGCAACGGCACCGAAGAAACCAACGAGGAAGGCAACATCAGGCTCCCTCAAGACATATGTGTGCCGCCAACATAAGACGGTGTTGACCTAGAGAATCTAATAGACCATGTATTTCCTCTCTAGACCACAACATGTCTGATCCTAATTACATGACATCTCGAGCGATATTCTCCTCCAAGAACGACAACATTGATAAGATAAACACATGCATGATAGAGCAATTCCAGGGCGAAGAGAAGATCTACCATAGTTTTGATAGTGCAGAGGATGACCCACACGGCTACTATGCCCCCGAGTTCCTCAACAACCATACTCCCAACGGGCTGCCTCCGCATGCCCTCAAACTAAAGATAAATTGCCCCGTTATACTATTGAGAAACATAGATCCAGCTAATGGGTTATGTAACGGCACAAGGCTTGTGGTCCGAGGTTTCCAGAGGAACGCCATCGACGCAGAAATCGTGCTAGGACAACATGCTGGTAGGAGGGTGTTCCTTCCTCGGATACCTCTGTGTCCATCCGATGATGATATCTTCCCTTTCAAGTTCAAGAGAAAGCAGTTCCCTATTAGACTCAGCTTTGCCATGACGATCAACAAGGCATGAAGACAGACCATACCGATTATCGGGGTGTACCTACCGGACCCGATTTTCTCTCACGGTCAGCTCTACGTTGCATTGTCTAGAGCCACCGCAAAGAGGAACATTAAGATTCTCGCCATCAAGGACGACGGCAAGGGTATAGTCAAGGGCAAGGAACAAAGCAAGAATTCAAAGAAGTGAAAAAGATCTGAGCCCTTATTAACGACCATGAAGAACATAGTATACAAGGAAGTCCTTAGCACATAAAGTTGCCGGATCAAATTATACCAACTGAAGGTAAAGTATGTTCAGATCTGCATTACAGCGACATAACTATTGTAGAACTTAGTGCACACTAACCTGAGTTTTTTTTGCTGTGTAGTACTCAAGGGAGTTTGTTCAAATGGGTTGACCAAAAAAATCTAAACCTACAGTTACCTTAATATAACTAACAGTAGAACCAAATGACTGAGTACTTGGTGTTTAAATTGGCTAGTTGTGCACAAAATACCAGTCAATGTGGAGATGATTCCATATTATTCAGGCTCAATTCTCTCAGATGCGCCCTCTACCAATGACCCCTTCTATGACTCCTCGACTCCCCATGTACCCTCCTATGCATACTCTTGGGCAGCAACTCTTCTATGGGCAAGCTCCAGCTGCTATGATGCCCCCTCAGGTACTTGTTGTAAGCCATATCAGTTTCATTTTGAACTTTGTGTTACAATCAGGTTTTCCTAATGTGAAAAAGGAAAAGCAACATTTTCCCATCTGTTCATCTTATTATGAAAAGAGCTTTCTTGCTGAACATCGATATGAATGCCTCTCCTGATATATATATATATATATATATATATATATATATATATATAAGCAGTGGGTTCGATAACAGTAGTAGGTTAATTAATTTAAATCATGCTAAACACTATACATTCAAAATTGTTGTACGTATCAGTGAATTCAGAAAGTGATCCATATATATATATATATAGTTATAAATAGGAAAAAGGCCTGATCGACAACTACTTCTCTTTTTATTTTTATTTTAAAGTTCCTGGACATAATGTTCTGAAACATGTTTGTGGAACCTGACATGTCCACGAATTTATGAAGACATGTATATGTATGAAGAAATAGGTGGATCCTTTGTGAATAGTCATGCTAGATACAACGATCCTTGATCAAGATATACAAACCACTAGCAGATATAAATTTAAGGATAGGTCATCTTGCATTTCGATGGTTTGTGAGTATGTTCTTCCAGCCGTCGTCGTAGTAGTCTAACTGATGACTAGGTATTTAGGTTACATGATCGTATGGTATGGCATGGTTGCTTGTCAATACAGGAGCTGATCACCGAAATACTAAACATCATTAACAAAAGGATGTTGAACTTAGGTTGTCCATGAAGAAGCACATCAATGCCAAGCTATTCTCAGATCTTACCAACTTTGCTAATCTTCTGCTTGATAGCGTTGGCATGCTCCTTCTCGGAGATCATGAACTCTTCTATCATTTTCCAGTATTAGAAAAAAATATAACATGTTCATAAGGTGAAAGTCTGCAACTAATTGTGATATGATAGCCCAGAAAATGGGATGTGCCCTGGCCCTGCGGGACTGCATTAGCCCATCGGTGTTTATTCCTAGGGCTATTATCAAGTTTGTTGAAATCATTTCTGAAAGTTTCGATGGGACACAAGACAAAGATGCTACTGTGTAAGGGCTTAGTACTCGCAGTGCTAGCGATGGATGGCATGCATCATCTATTTGTGGGCAACCTCCTAAACCCCATTATGAGGTGCACCATATCTTTTCCTTGCCTCTGCTATATGTAAATTGCAGGGCCGTTAGTGTTAGCTCATATAATTATGCATCCTACTTTAGTGTTAGCTCATACATGGGGGCTATATGAGCAAATTCTTGCAACTTTGTTTGTTTGTTTGAGATAGCAACATTACAAGATGAATACCAACGTTACAATATGTTTTCTCTGGCAGGTTATCTACTTAACCGACCCGGTGGACGAGTACCTGATGCAATACCTCATGGAATATGGAGAAGAGCATGCAGGTGCAGAACCTGTCGGACGCCTGTTCTCACAATATAGAAAAAAAGGAAATGTTTGAAATGTGCTAACAATGGCATAAAACATATGCTATTGGCTTGATCATCAAGAGCTCTCACATTAAAAAGGGTGTCCAAAATATGCTGCATAAGGGTAGGGAGCCACTAAATCAGATGGCAAGGGAAGCGCTTAACAGAGCACGGTTATGGGCTCCACCACTCCAATACGTAGGAGGGTGATTTCGAGGACCAAATTGTTATTAATTTTCCTTGTCATTCCCCTGGTCATAGCAAATAGCTTCTTTAGTCAATTTGTTGGGAATTGTCCTGTTAGATATGGTGATCTGATGGTACCTTCTGGTAGCCCGCCTGACTTTACTTGTATACAATTTCTTTCAATTAGCAAAAAAAATGGTTGCAATTAAGTTCCGTCTAGCAAAACCAGATGATTAGAGCAGAGCGCACAACACATTAGCCTGAATCGACTGCATGATTTGCTAAGGCAGCCTAATTGGTGTGACCGGAAAACAATAAAAATGAAGTTATGAAGACGGGACAGAGTGCTGCACCTCATCGTTGTCCACGCCGACGAGGAAGAAGAGGGAGGCGTAGCGCCTATAGACGACCTTGTAGTTACGGTGCTCCACGAAAGAGCACTGCATTGGCACAGAGTTCCCATGAGACGGACATGGAAATCGAGGCAAACAACAGCCCATCCTGATCCAGATCCAAAGGAACGTCGTTCTTGATTCGGGCTCAAGATGAAGCCAGGGCTCCTGGATCCAGGTCAAGAAGAGGGGCGGCGAGGACTACAGGTAGGCGTTGGATTCCGCTGGCAGGAGGGTGGCGCGGATGGGAGGGGGAGCAGTACCTGCTGGTCAGTGCGGGCGAGGCACTTGCGGATGATCTCGCCCTCAAGGGCGCGGCGCTCGTCGAGGGAGAGGTGCTCGTAGCACTGCGCCAGCCGCGTCTGCCCCTGCTTGTTCACCAGCAGCACGAACCGGATCCCCATCTCTCGCCCCTCCCCTTCCTTCCTCTCGCCCTCCCCTTTCGACGCTTCTTTGTTTCGTTCCCAGGCTTCGTCAACAGTTCCGCCTCTTTCTATCGCGGATTTTTCTTCCGGCGGCACCCACAGATGGGCTGGTGGAGGAAGAGACAGGAGGGAAGGAGTAGGTGAGTGGATAGAACGGAGTGAAGAGAGACAGACGAAGAGAGAGAGAGAGAGAGGGTGAGTGGATAGCATGTGTCGGCAGGTGTCGGTGAGGTACCCAGTTCCCCGCCTTCTTTTTTTTGCCTACCTTAGGTCCTGTTTGGAATAGGGGTAAAATTATATACGTTTCTTAATTTTACAAGTGTATACTATCACGCATGTGTGATTTTCAGAAAACGATCAATTAAGGTCTATATCTTTTACACCCGTAGAAGTGTGGAAAACGGCAATCCAATCGGTCAACAGCTTAATTCGCGGTTGCATGTTGATCATACCCTTAATTAGTAAATTGTGTGACTATGAGGCCCGACTATGCGCCACCAGCTATGCCACAAGATGGTCATGCATGCATGCATCACCTACGGCACTGTCCACAAAACAAAACAAAAAAAATTGTTAAGCATGCATGCATTAGCTACGGCACTAGCTAGCAAATAGGATGTCCACATCTTCCGTTGACGACATGCACGGTGAGGAAGTGTTGTTTTAGTCCATCTTCAATTTTTTTAGCTGAAGTCCGTCGCACCAAGCATTGTAGCATGTCCTTCACCTATAAAATGAAGCACGGTATGATAATTTACATACTAAACAGCACAAGCATTAGGTTCCTTCTTTTCTACGATTAGCTCACATCGCCTACGGTTCAAAGGTATGTTGCACTGGAAGTATGATCATCATAATCATGAGAAAAGTGTAGACATGTAGTTCTTCGTGTATATATCATAATTGCAATCAGCTCATTAATTATTTTGTTAACATTGTTAATGCAGATGAATGTTTTTGATCTAAATGACGACATGATCACTGGTATTGTTTCTAATTTAATTTGCTCTTGCTCTAAACAATACCTCTGGCTGAGGATCATTATCAAACTAACTTTCATTTCTTTAGATGTTTCTCGCGTAGTAATGTACGTTGGCCAACTTCAAACGGATTATTATGCATCCAATGGAATGAGAAAAATAGCAATAGTCGCGCGTAATTATGAAATACTTTTTCTTCGACTTTTTGTCAATAAACTAGATTTATACGAGGAAGATCTGAAACGAGCGGAGTACAACGCTTCTATTCTTGAAGCCTTCAACATGGAGGTTGATCATGCATCCAGTAAGGCTGGTTACCTTGATTTATAATGCATTTGATTGTTCATGCCACTATGTTAACTATATATGAATGTATGTCAGGGTCCCTTATTGAAACAGAAACATCCCGGCTCACATTTCAACACTGTCCGATATTCTCCTATCACGCGGGCGATGATTTAGAAGGTAACTCTTTAGCGACGTACATATTTTTTGCAAGCGAACTGTTCTGTTGTGTTCCGATATATCTATTTATGTTTGTCTCAGATGTTAGGAAGGACGCGCGTCGTGACACCTCTCTTGGGGACAGGGTTAAAAGGCTGGTGTTGCATCGATGGGAGTAGTACAAAGATGTCAATGACAAGCTATGCGAGCGCGTTGAACTGAGAGAAGAATATCAAGCAAATGAACAGAACATAGAAGAGCCATCGACGATGATAAAACTTAAGGCTAAAGTGACAGAAGAGCCGATTGAAGAGCAATCGATGATGATGAAATTTACGACTTTGCGTATGCACAAATGGGCTGCTGAAAGATCCATCGACGATGATTAAACTTAAGGCTAGGGTGGCACAGAAGGATCCTTCTTCGTCAAAGGGTGCTTTTTTGGTGAAGTCTTGGTTGCCGCGCGGAGCTTCATAATTTAGTCATACCGTGTGTTCATTTTTATTCTCTTTTTTACATCAATCCATTTTAATTCTTTAAGATATTTTGTAAGCAACCTTAATTTTTTTACAAGTGAACTACTAGATTTACTCACTTAGATGCATATTTTGTTAGAGGCAAAAGTTTTGGGTAAAAGAGTTCAGGGCCACATCTTTTTTTTGATCGAGTCAGAGTAGAATGCATACGCTGAAAAAATAAAAATAAGAAAAATACTCGGCCTAATGTTAGTTGCCCCGGACGAGATTCCAGGCCCGAGACCCAAATCTATTGGCCGCCGCATGCCGATTCGCCGGTGGTCCGCCGCTACAGTCGATCTGCTTCCTCATCTCTGTGTGAATCATTTTACCAAGTAATCTTCTCATATAATATTTCGTATGCCGTGGCAACGCACGGGCATTTAACTAGTTTTTAGTAAAGTAGCAATAGCCGTCGAGAAACATGCAGAAGGCCCCTCCAAAAATGACAGGAAATGGACATCACCAGCGGCGGGCTGGTTGAAAGTTGAAACTGAATACAGGCACGGGATCACCTTGGACAGGTGCTCCCGTCGGTCACCAGGCGACTTGCATCCTCAAGAACGGCAGACGAGGCTGAAGGACAGGCTGCGTTGATGGGTCTGCAGGCGCTCCGGGCTGTTTACAGTGGACGGGTTAACTTGGAGACTGACTGCAAATCGCTGCCGGTTGAGCTATCGGACAGTAGGCCGAGCAGGGTGATCACCTATGGACTAATCTTAGATATCAAATCCTCACTTGCAGCTTTTGAGGGACACAAGGTGAACCATGTGCCCAGAGACTACAACGCACTAGCGCATGAACTGGCTGCTGATGCTCGCCACACTGGAGATCAACGTCTGATTGATACTGTACCGGCTAGACTGAAGGAACTCATGATCTTTGAATGTATCCTTATACTGGAGTAAGCTTGTTTTACTCTAGTCCTAAAAAAAAGATTGCATTTTGAGCTCACATGAATTTTTTATATATGTTAACATTTTTTAAATACATGATTATCATCTTTTCAAAATTCGCAACAGAAAACATCTTTTCATACATACGTTTTGATGTCTATATTTCTTTTTACACATTGTACATTTTTTCTATACATATAAAAAGGAGGTGGTCTTAAGTACCAGTGCATCCACGTTCATAACCTCACGACCATTTATATTGGTCGTAATCATGTAGAAATAAGGTCGTCGACAACTATTGTCTACTTTATGGCCATTTGGTGTAATGCAGTTTCGGGGTTTGATCCTTCCTAGCAAAATGGTCATAGATTTACGGCCAATTCTGCTGGGGTCACTAAGAGAAGGTTACAAGTTGACATATTTCTTGTGGTGGATATTGTTTCTACATTACTGAATATTGTCATGAAAGAGCAATTTTCAAGGATCACGCTTCAGATCTCAATAACTTTGTTGAACTTTGTGATATGCACAAGAAAAAGGACATGGATAATGATATTGTGATAATAAAATTGTTTCCTTTTTCACTAAGAGAGAAAGCTAAACCTTCATTTTCATCTTTACCATGTAAAAGTATTGGAACACGGGATAAGTGTAAAGTTGCTTTTATTGCCAATTATACTCCTCCTTCTAAGATCATCTCCATTAGAAATCAAATAATGAATTTTCAACAACAGAATAATGAACCACTAGTAGAAAAAGGGTCTTTTGTCCCGGTTCATAAGGACCTTCTGTTCCGGTTTCGGAACTGGGACAAAAAGGTTGTCACTAATGCCCTTTGCCTTTAGTCCCGGTTCTTACACGAACCGGGGCAGATGGGCCTCCACGTGGCCGCTGCGGCCAGGCCAGGCAGGGGTCCTTTAGTCCCGGTTGATGACACCAACCGGGACCAAAAGGCATCCACGCGTCAGCACCTGGCTGGAGTTGAGGTTTTTTTAAAGAGGCTGGTTTAGGCGTTAATTTAGGTTGTGATTAGCTAGCTAATAGAGAAAAGTGTCCTCTCTTATATATCTTCGTGCTTGGTCATATTTCGTGCTTTGCGGAACATATTTACAAAATTTAGACACGAGTTACATGCACATATATGCATCTTTTTTACACTATATCATTTCATATTATTTCCGTCGAATGGCAATAGTATTCTAATCGATCATCTAACAAGTCATCATCAACTTAATCATATACCAAGTTATCATATGATACACATAAAATAAAACAGAGAAACATCATAATATATATATAAGTCATCATATGCATCATGCATCCTAATTAATTGATCATGTCAAGTAATAATATAAACTAGAATAACTTGTCTCTCATAAGACCTAGTCCTCGCTCTTAGATATAATGTCATAAAACAGAATAAGACCTATGGCTCCATGATGAATCACAGAGATCCAACGGTCTCCAGCTTGTGGCTTGCGAACCTTCTTTATTTCTCTCCATGCTTCAATTTGGAGACTTTTTGATCTTGATTTAAAGTTAATCAAGTATGGAGCATAGAACTCAGCCCTCGGCGGGCTTCTAATTCTCATTTGACCTTCTGGGTCCATTAACGGAGGCACTACATCATGTGGCAGTTGCTGTTGAAGAAAATAATAATAACCTAGTTAGCAATGTAATCAACACCATTTATGCAATAGTGGAGCGTACTTAATTAGGAAACTCTTACCAAGACATTTCGGCGAATATCATCTGGACTCAACGTATGCACTAGTGGCATGTAAAATGAATAATTTTGGCCAATTCCAAAATGATACGGGAAGGTATCCCTAGAAGCCAGAACACCAACAACAAGAAAGTGGAGAAGATCATCCTTCTTCTCCGAAGTTAGATGTGATCCATACGTGTAGTATGTCATGTCAATTAATTTTCGTAATTCAGTCGAAGCAACGAAATAAGCTGTAAATTATAATTTAACAAATTTAGTATATAGATGAACACCAACTATTTCTAAATATAAATGCAAATTACTTCACATGGAGGTAAAACAGGAATCATATCATCGACAACCATCCAAATTTTGTAATAATTTAATGTTTCAAAAATACTTATAAATTTTGTAATTGTCCACAAGATGTGGGCATTATATAAACCATTCAAAACGACCACATGTGCTACGATCATTCGAAGAACAATTTGGGTTGTTGTTGTTGTTTGTACAACATGTAACATGATATAATTATAACTATGTCCCAATAACTAGGAACCTGCAACGTGTGGCCAAAGTTCTAATAGACGATGAACACCACATGACATGTAAATCGCGAGAGGAAAACAGGTTGACTACACCAACTATTTACAAATATAAATGCAAATTACTTGACAAATATGGTTGAGAAACTCACATGGAGGTAAAACAGGGAGCATATCATCGACAACCACCCAAATGTCGATGTTGTCTGGCATATTATCTTCAAGAAGAAGATCGAAGGTGATTTCCATTCCCTTCTGAAATCCATATGCCTTGCAAAGATCTTCCCACTTTGGGCACCCAAATTCTATTTGAAAAACTGAATTAAATACTTGGATATCAAATGTGTGACCATGTATAGTCCTCAACTTAGCGCTTCTCGTCTTTATTTTCTTGTGGTCTTCGAAACCGAGCCTCTCCAACACATATCTTCTTGCATGGCAAGGGAGGTACATATCGCCGTTCTCGTCAAGCTTCATGCTGAAGAACCTATCGTCTCGCAGGTGAGGCATGTCGCACATACCTCGAGAGTCGCCGCAATATTCATACTCGCAATATCCATCGTCAGACATTTCCTGTTTAATGTGGTAAATGTGTGTAAACAACAATATAATCGTGAGACACTATATATATCGAAAGAATTGAACATCTATATATAATAACTCTTCATGCTCGCATCATGCATCATCATATATAACAACAAGTCCTACTAATTAATCATCATAATACATAGTTAAATAAAGTGTGTCACGATTATATGTAACAACAAGTCGACGTCGATGCGGGAACTACTTCTATATATAGTTACATAATGTAGTTTTATTAATTAAATCAACTAGTTCAACTACTAAGCACTTACTATAAATAAATAAAGTAGTACTTACTAAAAACAAACTACTTCTATATATAGTAAAATAAAGTAGTTTATTAAATCAGCTAGCTAGTTCTACTATATATGAAGCACTTACTATAAATAAACTAAAGTAGTACTTACTAAAAATAAACTAGTATAACTATAGTTCTATTATTTTTCTAACTAATTATAGTAAACACTTTCTCTTCCTATTTTTTCCTTTTTCTTCTATTCTAAATATGAACATATTCATAAATGACTTTGATCATGCACATTTTTCCTATACATACACAATATGAACATATACATAAATTGACAAAGAAAATACTATGAACAAAAAAATCATTAAAATTCTGTGAACAAAACTACAACAGAAAAAAATCATAAAAATTCTATGAACAGAAAAAATCATAAAAATTTGACATATTCGATCTTTGCATATATATGAACATATACATACACATAAATTGACAAAGAAAATACTATGAACAAAAAAATCATTAAAATTCTATAAACAAAACTACAACAGAAAAAAATCATAAAAATTCTATGAACAGAAAAAATCATAAAAATTTGACATATTCGTTCTTTGCATATATATGAACATAAAAACATGCATATTCAACAATAATATCACCAAAAAAATCTTTTAACAGAAAACAAATCTTTGCTCACGGCGATGGTGTCGGTGACGGCGACGGTGACGGCGACGGCGAGTTGCGGCGCGGGGCGGCGCGGCGCGGCGACGGTCGATGGTGAGGTGCGGTCCGAGCCGGGGCGGGGTGGCGACGGGCAGGGGTCGGCGGCGTCGCGGGGCACGGGGCGCGGGGCGGGGGCGGCGACGGCGTCGAGGCGGCGCGGGACGGCGCGGGGCGACGACGGCGACGGCGAGGCAGAGACGGACGGGCAGCCTGGCGGCGTCGGGCGGCGGGGAAGAACGAATTGAACCAAATTTTCGCGAGTGCTGCTTTTATAGGGAGAGCATTGGTCCCGGTTCATGGCACCAACCGGGACCAAAGGCCTCTTGTCAGCAGCCCAAAGGGCGGGAAACATAGACCTTTGGTCCCGGTTGGTGGCACCAACCGGTACTAATGCACCCCTTTAGTCCCGGTTGGTGGCACCAACCGAGACCAAAGGGCGTGTGCTGGCGTGGTGCGGTGCTATGTTTATTCCCACCTCGCTAGCCGAGAGGGGCTCAGAGTGGTTTATAAGCCCTGCCAAACCAACCACTTTGAGCTCCTCTCTACTGCAGGCTTACGGGCCTAAAATCACTCCCTGTGCTTGTGGGCCTATTGGGCCTACTGCGGGCCTGCATCCTGGCCCTAGTAATGGGTTTCTAGTCGTATGCAGGCCGTGGTGGCCCTATAGGTGGCACTGTTTTTATTTTTTTCCTGTTTTTTGCTTTCTTTTTTGTTTCTAATTACTTATTTATTTTCTTTTACGATAATTCTTTTTGCTATTAAAGTTTGTAACAAAACTCTAATTACTTATTTATTTTCTTTTATGATAATTCTTTTTTCTTTTAATGTTTTGAACAAAATTCTAATTACTTATTTATATTCTTTTATGATAATTATTTTTGCTATTAAAGTTTGTAACAAAATTCTGTATAATTTTAGTTTCAATAATACTAGAGGTTTATAAAAGCTTTTTAGTTGATTCCTTTAGTACCAGTTCTAAGGCTGTTACAAAGGCATTTTATTTGGTACAGGTTATAAGGCTGGGGCCCCACGAGCACCTTTTAGTACCGGTTCGTGGCATGAACCGGTAAAAGAGCTTTTTAGTTCATTCTTTCTGTAGCTTTTTTTAGTCCCACCTCGCCAAGCGAGAGGCACTCGCAGCGGTTTATAAGCCCTGAGTGTAGAGACGATGAAGGTAGAAGCGTAGTGCTCACCTGCACGTTGGCCTGAAGCTAAGCAACGTCCATGTGAGCATTGCGCCTCTCTTTTATTTTGGCATGGTATCATCATTTCATCCACATAGCATATGGAAGAAAGTTGAGAGAGTTACGGCGAAAACTGGATGCACTTCGTGTACAAAACGGACAATCTCTTTCGAAGTATCAGGATTTCATACGGAAACTTGTCTGTTACAACATGCATCACGTCTTTTGTCTTCCCATACACGTGCAAGAAGCCTAGAAGGTTGACGCAAAGGTTCTTCGTCACGTGCATCACGTCTATCGAAGAGAGGACCTCTAGGTCTTTCCAGTAGGGTTGGTCCCAAAATATAGATTTCGTCTTCCACATGGGAAGTATTAGGGTTTCATACGGAAACTCGTCTGTTACAAAGGGATTTCATTTTTTTTGAACTTATTTAAACTCCATAGTTTTTTTGTGTTCAAAATGCACCATTCAAAGCCACATCATCAATTTACAACCCTTTCTAACTTCATTTGTTATTTTTCATGCATTTACTGATTATTTTGAGCTATAAGACCATGAAATTGAAAAGCATTTGAAATGAACTCTGAAAAGGTTCCAAGTTGGCATGGTATCATCATTTCACCCACATAGCATGTGCGAGAAATTTGAGAGGGTTACGACAAAAACTGGATGCACTTCGTGTACAAAAGGGACAATCTCTTTCGAAGTATCACGGTTTCATACGGAAACTCGGTTGTTACAAAGGGATTTCATTTTTTTGAACTTATTTGAACTCCATAGTTTTTCTGTGTTCAAAATGCACCATTCAAAGCCACATCATCAATTTACAACCCTTTCTGACTTCATTTGTTATTTTTCATGCATTTACTGATTATTTTGAGCTATAAGACCATGAAATTGACAAGCATTTGAAATGAACTCTGAAAAGGTTCCAAGTTGGTATGGTATCATCATTTCACCCACATAGCATGTGCGAGAAAGTTGAGAGGGATACGGCAAAAACTGGATGCACTTCGTGTACAAAACGGACAATCTCTTTCGAAGTATCAGGGTTTCATACGGAAACTCGTCTTTTACAAAGGGATTTCATTTTTTGAACTTATTTGAACTCCATAGTTTTTCTGTGTTCAAAATGCACCATTCAATGCCACATCAACAATTTACAACCCTTTCTGGCATCATTTGTTATTTTTCATGCATTTACTGATTATTTTGAGCTATAAGACCATAAAATTGAAAAGCATTTGAAATGAACTATGAAAAGGTTCCAAGTTGGCAGTGGTGACAATTTTAACACAGCACATGATATCCATTACATCTAGGGCACAACATTACATTTGTTCAAGTTCACAACAGTGCACAAATGATAGAATTATATCTAGGGCCCAACACACTAGCAGAAACATAACAAACACTGCCACTTAATTGGTTTGCTTAGATCAAATAGAAACTAAACTAGCCACAATGATGATGCCAAGAACAAAGAGAAAACCCATTGTTTCCATGAGTCATTCCTTTTCTGCAACTTCAATTGCATTTTCTTGTTTTCCTTGTTCAGATCCATAACCTTCTTCTCCATCCTACTAGCTTTGATCCAACTACGTTCAAGGCCACCATGGAGCTCCTCAAATGCTTGCCCCACTAGCTCGGTGGGAGGAGGGTCAATCCAAACAACCCAATCACACTCATCAGGAAGCTGTTAAATCAGTGTTCACATAATTAGGTGAAATTCATAACTTTGCAATAAATCGATGAAAACAGATTACCAAATGATGTTTTGTGGAATTACATCGAGTGGACAACCCAAAAACCTTATTCCCGTGCTTGCTCCACCCCAAGAAACACGACGAGCAGGAATTAGCCCATGCCCCGGGCAACGGTGATTCGAGCGCTCCTCAAGGCCGTAGAAACTTGGATTGGGAATGAAAAATTCGGATTGGAACTGCACAATCCTGCAGCCATCCACCTACGAGCCAGAAAGGCGCATATTACGGCCCATCCCGCGAAACCCTAGATGAGAAATCCCCAAATCCAATATCAACCGTAAATCCAAATCGAGTTACCTCACTGTGTGCGGAGGGCTTGCACACGACATTGCGGACGTAGACATGGACGTGCCCCAGTGGTGAAAACGGGGACGGGGCGTGACGGACCGCTAAATCTAGACAAATCTCGGGAAAAATGGAGCTCCGAGATCGAGCTTCTAGAGGAGAAAGCTTAACTAGTGTGGCTCAGGCATTTCATCGAACACCTCATGTGCATAGGAGGTAAGCTAGAGCACCCAAATGCCATCCCCTCGTCGGCCAGAAAAAAACAGAGTGCTCTGCCGCGGCGATGGGTATATATAGGCAAATTATTTGTCCCGGTTCATGGCATAAACCGGGGCTAAAGCCCCCCCTTCTAAACTGGTTCAAGGCATGAACCGGTACCAATGGATGTGGGCCAGGAGCGCAGCCCATTGGTCCTGGTTCGTGCCTAGAACTGGGACAAATGGGTCCACACAAACCGGGACCAATGCCCACGAGGCCCCGGCGGCCCCCTGGGCTCATGAACCGGGACTAATGCCCCTCATGGGTCCCGGTTCGTGAAGAACCGGGACTAATGGGCTGGCCAGGCCCGAACCAAAGCCCTATTTTCTACTAGTTAACATGTTCCACAATCTCGGGAGAGGATTAAATTGATTATAAGAAATTGTCCAATGCATTGCTTAAACTTGTGGATAATTATCCAAAATTTCTATGATGGACTAAAATTTGTGTCTAGAAATCTTCTAGATTCTACCACTGAAAGTGCGTTATATCGACTAGAGGGGGGTGAATAGGCGACTTTTACAAATTCATCACTGAGGAAATTCCTAGTGAGGGAAGTCCTCGGTCATGAACTGAGTGCAGCGGAAATAGTACTTAAACATATATGCAAAAGCGACAATAGCTAAGTCCTTAGAGTGAGTTGAAGTGTTTGGTTTGCACAGATCACGTGAACAGGATAAGCATGTGATGAATAACTTAGGTGAAGAATTTGAGGTGTGGAATTTCGAGAAAGTCTTCAGTCAAATTCTTCAAACAGTACAGATCAAAATCATCAACATGCAATTGAGGAAATGAAAGAGTTGAAGAAATAGAACATATAGCTCGATGAAGACAATGGTTGGATGACCTAGTTCCAACTGTTGTGATAGTTGTACGTTTGGTTTGGAGCGTCTTGGTATTCCAACCAAGGGACACACAGTCCCGGGAGACACAGTCCCTACCATAGTCTCCTTGAGCTAAGGACACACAGCCCTCGCCCAACACTTGTGATAAGTATTTAGGGGAAGATTTCCAAACCCTCGCAAACTTGGTCACCCGGGAATCCACAATTCACCACTAGATGCTCTAGACCATGACACCTAACCATCTGCAGGATGCATAATCCTCAAAGGCAACAAGCGTCGGTTCCACACATGAACAATCTCTTCAGTGATGCTCAATCTCTATGGGTTTTAGGTTTTGGTTTGGGTGTTCGGGGTTTTTCCTCACTTGATGATTTTCTCTCAAAGTCATCGAGGAATGGGTTGCTCTAAATGACAAGTGTTAGTTTCTCTCGGAGCAGCCAACCGACTAGTGGTTGTGGGTGCAGCTATTTATAGCCTGGAAGCTTCCCGACATGATATGACATTAATGCCCCCAATGATGTGACCATTCCGTGGATAAGAGTGGGGACAGGTGCCGCGTGGCGCGGCAACGGTCAAATCTTTCAACTCTGAAAGTCCACATGTCTCTCATGTTCCTCACATGAAGGATTTGGTAGGTGTAGGTTTGAGTTGAGCATCATGAGGAAATCTTTCCTTAGTATTACCTCGACCCCCTTTAAAAGTACGATGTTCCTATTTCTCAAGAAAGAGGAAGATGAAACAGAAAGAGTAAATCTTCAAGCTTCAAAGTCTTCACAAGATTTTCTTCGGAATACACCGAATTCCTCATCTTCAATGTCGTCATGAGGAATATATACTTCTTCGCTGTCAAAGTCTTCAAGGAATGACCAAAGTCTTCACTCGAAGACATACATTTTTAGGGTCGATAGTCATCGAATAGAGTAAATTGCACGGAGGTACCACAATTGAGGCATTGGCAACAGATTGGTACCAAGATTGGTAATTTTTTCGGGTCAGTACCATGTCTAGGGCGATACGTTGCAAAAAGGACTAAAACTAGAGTTTATACGTAT
Organism: Hordeum vulgare subsp. vulgare; assembly: GCF_904849725.1. Taxonomy (NCBI): domain Eukaryota; kingdom Viridiplantae; phylum Streptophyta; class Magnoliopsida; order Poales; family Poaceae; genus Hordeum; species Hordeum vulgare. The sequence continues at coordinate 85,479,381 of NC_058521.1, forward strand.
TGACAATGTATCTGACCGGTTGGGCCCGCCCGTCAGGTGCCCACGTGGCATGTTTTTTACAGGAAAACCCTTTGCTTTGTACGTAATCACATAAATACCTATATTTTTTGTGAAAAAATAATTTCTACCAGAGATTTTTTTGTTAGCAATTTTTCAACACGGAATTGGATTCTTCTAGAAGTTTTCATCAAATGGAAGAATCAGAAAAATGAAACAACATAACGCTTCTAAAGGATTCAAACCCACGACCTCACCTTGTGAGGCACCGAACCAACACACGGCGGAGTTGCTTGCGTTATAGAACCTGCGTGGTTTTCTTTATACTGGCGCGTACATGCTGGGAACCCGAAGCTGCCCCACACCCCGTCGGAGCCGCCGTGCAATGCGTTCCACAGGTTGTTGTTGGGCATGTACTCATACACCAGCAGGTTGGAGTCGGTGCCCGAGTAGGAGCTGTAGAGCTTCACAATGTTCTTGTGTCGCATGGTGGCGAGGGTCTCCACCTTTGTCCGCAGCTCGCGGCTATCGTCATCCTCGCCACCGGCCACCACCATAGCCATGACCATGCCCATGGCCATGGCCGCGATGCTGCTGCTGCTTCTGTCGCAGCCGCCATGGCCACCCCCGAAGGTGGCTTCGCCGTGCTTGCCGTAGAACTCGCCACGGTATTGGAGGACGTCGTGATCCTGGTGGACAACGTCCTGGACAAAGAATGTCGCGACCTCTTTTCCCAAGCCGCGTCCCGCATATTCAGCCACCTTCATCTCCATGAGCCGGGGTTCGAGTTCGACTTCGTGATCCAGCCGGTCCATGCTAAGGCCCGCAACAGCATTGCAGAGGCGGTGAAGGCCCCCGTGGAGGCGTTGGTGAAGAAGTTCGCCCGCATCGAAGATCCTCCATTTCCAAAAGCCACTGACGCCGACGGCGGGGAGGACGGTGCCGCGGACGCCGATGACTAGCCCATGAGGATGAAGCAATTGATAGCGGCGGTTCTCCTTGATTTCCCCCCCCTACTTTTCCCCTGCAATGCACATCGTGCCTCGTGGAGGCGTCAAACTCTTTTGCGTTTCCAAGTACTCGTCAATGCTTGTAATAACTGATAAACTGCTTGAATGCTTGCTTCGCCCCGTTTCTTTCATGTTTGTTATGATTCTCTGCGTCGGCAAGGCCCGGCCCGCGCATACCTCAGCCGCCATTGATCCGACCGGAAACTAGGACGGCCCAAGAGGTGAGGGGTTACTGGTCCAGTTAGGCTCCTGAGTCGCGATGCTTAGGAGTCCCCTTTGACGTGCGAGCAGCCCTCATGAGGGTAACGCGACGAAGGCTTGGAAACTTCGGAACACCTTCATCACTCTGCGTCGGTAGGGCCCACCCCACGTGTACCTCCGCCGCCATTGAACCGACCGGAAATTAGGACGGTCCCAGAGGGGAGGGGCTATGGGTGCAGTTCAGTTTCCTGAGTCGCGATGCTCAGGGGTCCCCCTTAACGTGCGTGTGATTCCAATATTCCTCCTGATGAGATGACAACCCGAGACTCTCGAGCTCTGTCGGCAATCTGCGTCGGTAGGGCTCGCCCCGCGCGTACCTCCGCCACTGTTGAACCGACCGGACACCAGGACGGTCCAAGAGGGAAGGGGCTACGGGCGCAATTCAGCCTCTCGAGTCGCGATGCTCAGGAGTCCCCCATGATGTACGAGTGAGTCCAACGCTCTCCCTATGTGATCTTAAGTGGTTGGTCGAGCGCACTAGGCTCTGCGTCGACAGGGCCTGCCCCGCTCGTACCTTCACCGCCATTGAACTGACCGGAAACCAGGACAACCCAAGAGGGAAGAAGCTACGGGCGCAACTTAGACTCTTGAGTCGCGATGCTCAGGAGTCCCCCTTGACGCGGCTCCGTACCTCAGGTCATTTGTCCTTCGCGCCGGGCGTGGGCGTGGCTGTAGGCATGCTGTGTTGATTTCCTAGCCGGCTGCGGGCATAGTCATTGGCGGACCGTGTTGATTGCCTTCGTCTTCTCCCCAGCATGGAGCATAGGGCTACCACTAGGCGTGGGATGGACCCCTCCGCGTCCTCGGGGGGCCCTTGGCGTGGATAGCCTCGGCTTGTTATTACGTGAGATTGACATGATGGGGGTGTATATGGGAGGTCCCGAGGACGCTTTGGCCTCACGAGTGTCCCTACCTCCGAGGCATTAGGCTCCTGATTTCGGAAGTCATTGATGGATTGTGTTGATTATCGCCATCTTCTCCCGAGTGCGGAGCATATGGCTACCACTAGGCGTGGGATGGACCCCTCCACGTCCTCGGGGGGCCCTGGGCATAGTTAGCCGCGGCTCATTATTACGTGAGAGTGTCACGGGAGGGTGTATCTGGGAGTGTACCTGCCCCCAAGGCATGGGCGCCTGATTCCTTTTTGGGTCATTGGTAAACCCTGCTGACTTCTTCTTCAGGGGTGTGGCAGGGTGTTTGTTGTCTCGGAAACCTGCAAAGACAAACTTTGGCAGGAGCTCCCGCGCGAGGGGCCTACCGCCCAAAGTTGCGAGCAAGGAATGATGTTAGGGTTCGAAGTGGGTGCGATAGAAACGACTGAAGGATGCATAAATGCAAATGGTGGCCGAGGGTGCCCTGAACTCCTAGAGGCCATGCGAATCTGCAGTCGCCCTCGGACGGAGTGAGCCAAAAAGTTACCTAGCAGCAGCCAACAAAAAGTCACCTTGCGGCCATGCTGTTGTAGCACAGAGGGCGCCGCTGCTACCCGATCTCCCGCCTTTACGGATGCGACCGTCTCGGGTCCGTCATCTCTCGTACCTTGGGACCTTCGCTTGATCTGAGCATATCCTCCTCCTCCTCATCGCGCCTTACCAGACAATGCATGAGCATGGCCTGTTGGAGCCGCTGGTAGGTAGCAGCCGTGTTTGCCAGCCCGAAAGGCATGGGAGTGATAGCGAACTGGTACGACCATCAGTGGTCAGATCGCGCGGGCCAGAAGGGGCCTTGAGACACGGCTCTGTCGATTGCAAGCACGTGGATGCAGATGCGAGGTCGATCGACCGTGCCGACGAGGGCCACTGCGATTGGTGGTGCAGGGTAGTCCCAGTCTCGTGCGGCCTGGGCCTCTCGGAGTTCTTCGATCACTTTGAGGATGGACTCACGAGAACAGGGCGGGCGCATACTGGAGTGCGCCCTCGGGTCGTTCTCGAACGCCCCCCTTACCTCACCGGTCAGGTCGGGAACCTCCCCGATGGGAGCCCCCTAGCCCGACCAAAAGGGGGCGCCGAGCGCGCCTTCCTATGCGACGAGAGGCAGGGCACCGTCTTCGGGCATGGGGCCCAAAGTCTCAAACATATATATAATTTTTGATGGTTTCATGCTCTTATCTTGTCTTCTTTGGTTGTTTTAAGTACCTTTTATATCTTTTTTGGGACTAACTTATTAATTCAGTGCCAAGTGCCAGTTCCTGTTTTTTCCGTGGTTTTGACTCTTTTCAGATCTGATTTTGGAACGGAGTCCAAACGGAAGAAAAACCCCGAAATGATTTTTTCCCGAACGGAAGAAGACCAGGGGGCTTTTGGGCCAAGCCTGGTGGGATCCAGGGAGCCCACAAACCCCCACTCCGCCACCAGGGGGGAGGCGGCGGTGGGCAGGCTTGTGGCCTCCCTGGCCGCCCCCTGACCTATGTATTTGGCCTATAAATTCCGAAATATTCCGCAAAAAATCAGGGGCGCCTCGAAAATTCTTTTCCACCGTCGCAAGCTTCCGTTTCCGCGAGATGCCATGTGGAGACCCTTCCCGGCACCCTGCCGGAGGGGACTTTGGAGTTGGAGGGCTTCTTCATCATCATCATTGACCCTCCAATGACTCGTGAGTAGTTCACTTCAGACCTACGGGTCCGTAGTTAGTAGCTAGATGGCTTCTTCTCTCTCTTGGATCTTCAATACAAAGTTATCAATGATCTTCATGGAGATCTATCCGATGTAATCTTCTTTGGTGGTGTGTTTATCGAGATCCGATGAATTGTGGACTCGTGATCAGATTATCTATGATATATATTTGAGTCTTTGCTGATTTCTTATATGCATGATTTGATATCCTTGTAAGTCTCTCCGAGTCTTGGGTTTTGCTTGGCCAACTAGATCTATGATTCTTGCAATGGGAGAAGTGCTTGGTTTTGGGTTCTACCATGGGGTGACCTTTCCGAGTGACAGTAGGGCCAGCAAGTCACACATCAAGTAGTTGCCATCAAGGGTAAAAAGATGGGGTTTTTATCATTGGTTTGAGATTATCCCTCTACATCATTGTTGGAATTATGCCCTAGAGGCAATAATAAATATAGTTATTATTATAATTCCTGTATCAAGATAATTGTTTATTATCCATGCTATAATTGTATTGAATGAAGACTTATATACATGTGTGGATACATAGACAAAACACTGTCCTAGCATGCCTCTAGTTGGCTAGCCAGTTGATCAAAGATAGTCAGGGTCTTCTGATTATGAACAAGGTGTTGTTGCTCGATAACTGGATCACGTCATTAGGAGAATCACGTGATGGACCAGACCAAAACTAATAGACGTAGCATGTTGATCGTGTCATTTTATTGCTACTGTTTTCTGCGTGTCAAGTATTTGATCCTATGACCATGAGATCATATAACTCACTGACACCGGAGGAATGCTTTGTGTGTATCAAACGTCGCAACGTAACTGGGTGACTATAAAGATGCTTTACAGGTATCTCCGAAGGTGTTAGTTGAGTTAGTATGGATCGAGACTGGGATTTGTCACTCCGTGTGACGGAGAGGTATCTCGGGGCCCAGTCGGAAATACAACATCACACACAAGCCTTGCAAGCAATGTGACTTAGTGTAAGTTGCGGGATCTTGTATTACGGAACGAGTAAAGAGACTTCCCGGTAAGCGAGATTGAAATAGGTATGCGGATACTGACGATCGAATCTTAGGCAAGTAACATACCGAAGGACAAAGGGAATGACATACGGGATTATATGAATCCTTGGCACTGAGGTTCAAACGATAAGATCTTCGTAGAATATGTAGGATCCAATATGGGCGTCCAGGTCCCGCTATTGGATATTGACCGAGGAGTCACTCGGGTCATGTCTACATATTTCTCGAACCCGTAGGGTCTGCACACTTAAGGTTCGACGTTGTTTTATGCGTATTTGAGTTATATGGTTGGTTACCGAATGTTGTTCGGAGTCCCGGATGAGATCACGGACGTCACGATGGTTTCCGAAATGGTCTGGAAATGAAGATTGATATATAGGATGACCTCATTTGATTACCGGAAGGTTTTCGGAGTTACCGGGAATGTACCGGGAATGACGAATGGGTTCCGGGTGTTCTCCAGGGGGGCAACCCACCCCGGGGAAGCCCATAGGCCTTGGGGGTGGCGCACCAGCCCTTAGTGGGCTGGTGGGACAGCCCAAAAAGGCCCTATGCGCCATAGGAAGAAAATCAAAGAGAAAAAAAAGAGGAGGTGGGAAAAGGGGGAAGGACTCCTCCTTCCAAACCTAGTTGGATTCGGTTTGGAAGGGGAGGACTCCCCCCTTGGCTCGGCCGAACCCCTTGGGGGTCCTTGGACCCCAAGGCAAGGCTCCCCCTCTTCCCCCTATATATACGGAGGTTTTAGGGCTGATTTGAGACAACTTTGCCACGGCATCCCGACCACATATGTCCACGGTTTTACCTCTAGATCGCGTTTCTGCGGAGCTCGGGCGGAGCCCTGCTGAGATAAGATCATCACCAACCTCCGGAGTGCCGTCATGCTGCCGGAGATCTCATCTACCTCTCCGTCTCTCTTGCTGGATCAAGAAGGCCGAGATCATCGTCGAGCTGTACGTGTGCTGAACGCGGAGGTGCCGTCCGTTCGGCACTAGATCGTGGGACTGATCGCGGGACGGTTCGCGGGGCGGATCGAGGGACGTGAGGACGTTCCACTACATCAACCGCGTTCACTAACGCTTCTGCTGTGCGATCTACAAGGGTACATAGATCGAACATCCCCTCTCGTAGTTGGACATCACCATGATAGGTCTTCGTGCGCGTAGGAATTTTTTTTATTTCCCATGCGACGTTCCCCAACAATCATGTCATCTTGCTTAAGGCGTTACTCTGTTCTTATGGACTTAATAAACTAGATGCATGCTGGATAGTGGTCGATGTGTGGAGTAATAGTAGTAGATGCAGAAAGTATCGGTCTACTTGTTTCGGACGTGATGCCTATAGAAACCATCATTGCATAGATATCGTCACGACTTTGCATAGTTCTATCAATTGCTCGATAGTAATTTGTTCAGCCACCGTCTATTTGCTTTCATGAGAGAATCCACTAGTAAACACTACGGCCCCCGGGTCTATTCACATCCATTGCTTACACCTCAGCTCTTACTTTGCTTTGTTACTTTGTTGCTTTCAGTTCTCACTTGGCAAACAATCTATAAGGGATTGACAACCCCTTCACAATGTTGGGAGCAAGTTTTTGTGTTTGTGCAGGATCTTGAGATACTCCTCCACTGGATTGATACCTTGGTTCTCAAACTGAGGGAAGTACTTACCACCGGTACGCTACATCACCCTTTCTGCTTCGAGGGAACACCAACGCAAGGCTCCAAGGCCACGGGGAAATCCTTGGCGTACTTGCCTAGGAAGTCCCTTAAGGCGTAGCCGCAGCTGAAGGACTCCTGGTGCCGTTGCTAAGGAGTACCAAGCAACACTCCTATTTTTGGCGCCGTAGGAAGTTCTTTTGTTGCAGTAGCAGAAGTATTTCTGGCGCCGTTGCCGGAGAGGAGAAATCAACATCTATCCAAGTAGGTCTCACACACTCCTCTCTTGCATTTACTTTTGTTGCCAGTTGCCTCTCGTTTTCCTCTCCCCCACTTCACATTTGCCGTTTTCTCCTTTGCCTTTTTCGTTCTCCCTTATCTCTCGCTTGCTTTCTGTTCGCTTGTGTGCCATGTGCCCTCAATATGCTTGCATCTTCGCTTGCTGAAAATCTAGTGATATGGATCCTCATCCACTTGCTAGTCTCTTTAAGAGACCCACTCGTGTGGGACAAATTGGTAGTGAGTTGAGGGCAATTGACTATTTCTTTGGAGTTTTGCATAAGATGCGTCAATCTGAAAATTGTGAGGAAGAAATTCATGAAGTGACTCACGAGAGCTCCTTGGATGAAAAGCATGATTGCAATGATTTCACTATAAGTCCTATTAGTGACAATCATGCTAAAAATATGCAAAACCCTAAGCTTGGGGATACTAGTTTTGCTTTGTCCACTACTTGTTGCAATAATGATGATTGGGGTGATGATCTTTCTTATGATCTTGAAAATTTGTTCAAACCTCATGATGAATATGATATTTGCAACAATACTGAAAGTGGTATTGGAGAAGTCATGACTTTATTTGATGATAATCCCACTATTTTTAAAGAGCGTCAACTTTGCATGGATGTGGATCATGAAAAGAATATCCTATGGGATAGCAATATTGTTGAATTTGAATATGATCCCACGTGTAATTGCTATGAGAGAGGAAAATATTTTGGTACAAACTTTCATGTTGCAAAATTACCTCTCGTTATGTTGAGATTGCTATTGTCTCTTTCTTCTTCCTTCCATATGGCAACTATTAGTTGTCTTGACAATCTGTTTTCCTATAAAATGCCTATGCATAGGAAGTATGTTCGACTTAGATGTGGTTTTCACATGCTTTAGGATGCCCTCGTTGTGCTTCAATTCTTGTCTTTTGTGAGAGCATCATTGAATGCCTAGCTAAGGGCGTTAAACAAAAGCGCTTGTTGGGAGGCAACCCAACGAATCTATCCTTTTTCTTTCTGTTTTGTGTTTTCCACACTTTCATAATTCTGTTATGATTGTTTTTTTTTGTGTTTCTTTTTGCGTTTGTGCCATGCAAAACCGTTATGATTAGTCTTGGGGATGATCGTTTGGTCATGCTGGAAAAGACAGAAACTTTCTGCTCACGAAAAGATTTTTCATTTTTTTTCTGTAAGAGTTTTTGAGTTGATTCATTTTGCTTCTGATTTCTAAGAAAATTCTTCAGACTGTCGTAATGTTTCAGAATGTTTGGAGTACCAGAGGTATACTAAATATACAGATTGCTACAGACTGGTCTGCTGTTAACAGATTCTGTTTTTGTTGTGTTGGTTGCTTATTTTGATGAAACTATGGATAGTATCGGGGGGTATTAGCCATGGAATATTGAAAGTACAGTAACCCAACATCATCACAAGTAGAATTTAAGTTTGCTACAATACCTAAGGAAGTGGTGGTTTGCTTTCTTTTACTAATGTTATCACGAGTTTCTGTTTAAGTTTCGTGTTGTGAAGTTTTCAAGTTTTGGGTGAAGTTCTTATGGACAAAGAGATAAAAGAGTGGCAAGAGATCAAGATTGGGTATTCCCAAGGCACCCCAAGAGATTCAAGGTTGCCATAAAATCCTAAGCTTGGGGATGCCCCGGGAAGGCATCCCCTCTCTCGTCTTCAATCCATCGGTAACGTTACTTGGGGCTATATTTTTATTCACCACATGTTATGTGTTTTTGCTTGGAGCGTCTTGTATCTTAGGAGTCTTTTATTTTTGTTGTGTCACAATCATCCTTGCTGCACACCTAGATAGAGAGACATGCACACACCGTGTTTTTGTTGAGCTTCACTTATATCTTTTGGTAGACAATTCAGCTCACATGTGCTTCACTTATATCTTTTGAGCTAGATACTTTTGCTCTATGAGCTTCACTCATATCTTTTAGAGCGCAGCCGTGCGTGGCTTTGTAGTTGGTCTATGCTTTGAAAGTAGTCTCAAAAGGGGTAGTTATCCAAAGGTATACGAAAACTTCCACCTTCATGTGCATTGAATAGTTAGAGAAGTTTGATTCATCTCAATTAGTTTTGAGTTGTGGTTATGGTAATATTGAAGTCATGCTAGTAAGGTGTTGTGGATCTAGAAATACTTGTGTTGAAATAATTGTGATGTAATCTGAGGATGATTAGTATATTGATTGTCATCCTTTGCGTGGCAGTCGGGATCGCGCGATGGTTTATACCTACCAACCCTTCCCCTAGGAGTATGCGTTGAATGCTTTGTTTCGATTACTAATAAAACTTTTGCAACAAGTATATGAGTTCCTCATGACTAATGTTGAGTCCATGGTTTAGATGCACTTTCACCTTCTACCATCACTATCTTCTAAGTGCCGTGCAACTTTCGCCGATGCACAAAACCCACCATTAGCCTCCCTCAAAACTGCCACCATACCTACCTACTATGGCTTTTTCAAAGTCATTCCGAAACATATTGCCATGAAACTACCACCATGATATGTGCCACCATGTCTACATTGCCATTGCATGATCGTAAGATAGCTAGCATGATGTTTCCATTGATATCTATGCCATGCTAGATCATTGCCACGGTACACTACCGAAGGCATTCCATATAGAGTCATCGTTACTCTAAGTTTTGAGTTGAAAGTGTAATGATCATCATTAATGGAGCATTGTCCCATGTGAGGAAGTAAAAGAGGCCAAAGAAGCCCACAAAAAAAAGAGGCCAAAGAGCCCACCAAATAAAAAAAATGAATGAGTGAAAAATAGAGAAGGGACAATGCTACCACTTTTTCCACACTTGTGCATATTGAGCACCATGATCTTCATGATTGCGAGTCTCTCGTTTTGTCACCACCATGTAGCTAGTGGGAAATTTTCATTATATAACTTGGTGTATATTCCAATGATAGGCTTCCTCAAAATTGCCTTAGGTCTTCGTGAGCAAGCAAGTTGGGTGCACACCCACTAGTTTTCTTTAAGACCTTTCACATACTCGTAGCTCTAGTGCATCATTTGTATGGCAATCCCTACTCATTCCCATTGATATCTATTGATGAGCATATCCACAGCTCATTGATATGCCTAGTTAATGTGACTATCTTCTCCTTTTTGTCTTGCAACCTTCACCACATTCCACACCATCTATAGTGCTATAACCATGGCTCACGCTCTTGTATTGCGTGAGATTTGAAAAGCTTTGAGAAAGTAAAGGTGTGAAACAATTACTTGGCCAATACCGGGGTTGTGCATGATTTAAATTCGTTGTGCAATGATGATAGAGCATAGCCAGACTATATGCTTTTGTAGGGACAACTTTCTTTTGGCCTTGTTATTTTGAAAGTTCATGATTACTTTGCTAGTTTGCTTGAATTATTATTGTTTCCACGTCAATAGCAAACTATTGTTTTGAATCTAATGGATCTAAACATTCACGTCACATAAGAGGAATTACAAAGGACACCTATGCTAGGTAGCATGAAAGCATCAAAAATTCATTCTTATCACTTCCCTACTCGAGGACGAGTAGGAGTTAAGCTTGGGGATATTTGATACGTCTCAAACGTATCTATAATTTTTGATGGTTTCACGCTGTTATCTTGTCTTCTTTGGTTGTTTTATGTACCTTTTATATCTTTTTTGGGACTAACTTATTAATTCAGTGCCAAGTGCCAGTTCTTGTTTTTTCCGTGTTTTTGACTCTTTTCAGATCTGATTTTCGAACGGAGTCCAAACGGAAGAAAAACCCTGAAATGACTTTTTCCCGAACGGAAGAAGACCAGGGGGCTTTTGGGGCAAGCCAAGTGGGCTCCAGGGAGCCCACAAGCCCCCACTCCGCCACTAGGGGGGAGGCGGCGGTGGGCAGGCTTGTGGCCTCCCTGGCCTCCCCCTGACCTAGGTCTTTGGCCTATAAATTCCCAAATATTCCGCAAAAAATCAGGGGAGCCTCGAAAACACTTTTTCGCCGCCGCAAGCTTCCGTTTCCGCGAGATCTCATTTGGAGACCCTTCCTGGCGCCCTGCCGGAGGGGACTTTGGAGTTGGAGGTCTTCTTCATCATCATCATCGCCCCTCCAATGACTCATGAGTAGTTCACTTCAGACCTACGGGTCCGTAGTTAGTAGCTAGATGGCTTCTTCTCTCTCTTGGATCTTCAATACAAAGTTCTATCCAATCTAATCTTCTTTGCTGGTGTGTTTGTCGAGATCCGATGAATTGTGGATTTGTGATCAGATTATCTATGATATATATTTGAGTCTTTGCTGATTTATTATATGCATGATTTGATATCCTTGTAAGTCTCTCCGAGTCTTGGGTTTTGTTTGGCCAACTAGATCTATGATTCTTGCAATGGGAGATGTGCTTGGTTTTGGGTTCTACCATGTGGTGACCTTTCCCAGTGACAGTAGGGGCAGCAAGGCACACATCAAGTAGTTGCCATCAAGGGTAAAAAGATGGGGTTTTTATAATTGGTTTGAGATTATCCCTCTACATCATGTCATCTTGCTTAAGGCGTTACTCTGTTCTGATGGACTTAATACACTAGATGCATGCTGGATAGCGGTCGACGTGTGTAGTAATAGTAGTAGATGCAGAAAGTATCGGTCTACTTTGTTGGGGAACGTCGCATGGGAAACGAAAATTTTCCTACGCGCACGAAGACCTATCATGGTGATGTCCATCTACGAGAGGGGCTGTGTGATCTACGTACCCTTGTAGACCGTACAGGAGAAGCGTTAGTGAACGCGGTTGATGTAGTGGAACGTCCTCACATCCCTCGATCCGCCCCGCGAGCTATCCCGCGATCAGTCCCACGATCTAGTGCCGAACGGACGGCACCTCCGCGTTCAGCACTCGTACATCTCGACGATGATCCCGGCCTTCTTGATCCAGCAAGAGAGACGGAGAGGTGGATGAGTTCTCAGGCAGCGTGACGGCGCTCCGGAGGTTGGTGATGATCTCGTCTCAGCAGGGCTCCGCCCGAGCTCCGCAGAAACGCGATCTAGAGGTAAAACCGTGGAGATATGTGTTCGGGCTGCCGTGGCAAAGTTGTCTCAAATCAGCCCTAAAACCCCACTATATATAGGAGAGAGGGGGGGGAGCCTTGCCTTGGGGTCCAAGAACCCCCAAGGGGTCGGCCGAGCCAAGGGGGGAAGGATTCCCCTCCCAAACCGAGTCCTACTTGGTTTGGAAGGTGGAGTCCTTCTTCCCTTTCCCACCTCCTCCTTTTTTTTCCTTTTCTCTTTGATTTTCTTCCCAATGCGCATAGGCCTCTTTTGGGCTGTCCCACCAGCCCACTAAGGGCTGGTGCGGCACCCCCAACACCTATGGGCTTCCCCGGGGTGGGTGCCCCCCCGGTGAACTCCCGGAACCCATTCGTCATTCCCGGTACATTCCCGGTAACTCCGAAAACCTTCCGGTAATCAAATGAGGTCATTCTATATATCAATCTTCGTTTCCGGACCATTCCGGAAACGCTCGTGACGTCCGTGATCTCATCCGGGACTCCGAACAACATTCGGTAACCAACCATATAACTCAAATACGCATAAAACAACGTCGAACCTTAAGTGTGCAGACCCTGCGGGTTCGAGAACTATGCAGACATGACCCGAGAGACTCCTCGGTCAATATCCAATAGCGGGACCTGGATGCCCATATTGGATCCTACATATTATACGAAGATCTTATCGTTTGAACCTCAGTGCCAAGGATTCATATAATCCCGTATGTCATTCCCTTTGTCCTTCGGTATGTTACTTGCCCGAGATTCGATCGTCAGTATCCGTATACCTATTTCAATCTCGTTTACCGGCAAGTCTCTTTACTCGTTCCATAATACAAGATCCCGCAACTTACACTAAGTCACATTGCTTGCAAGGCTTGTGTGTGATGTTGTATTACCGAGTGGGCCCCGAGATACCTCTCCGTCACACGGAGTGACAAATCCCAGTCTCGATCCATACTAACTTAACGAACACCTTCGGAGATACCTGTAGAGCATCTTTATAGTCACCCAGTTACGTTGCGAGGTTTGATACACACAAAGTATTCCTCCGGTGTTAGTAAGTTATATGATCTCATGGTCATAGGCATAAATACTTGACACGCAGAAAACAGTAGCAATAAAATGACACGATCAACATGCTACGTCTATTAGTTTGGGTCTAGTCCATCACGTGATTCTCCTAATGACGTGATCCAGTTATCAAGCAACAACACCTTGTTCATAATCAGAAGACACTGACTATCGTTGATCAACTGGCTAGCCAACTAGAGGTTTGCTAGGGACAGTGTTTTGTCTATGTATCCACACATGTAAATGAGGCTTCATTCAATACAATTATAGCATGGATAATAAACGATTATCTTGATACAGGAATTATAATAATAACTATATTTATTATTGCCTCTAGGGCATAATTCCAACAGTCTCCCACTTGCACTCGAGTCAATAATCTAGTCCCCACATCATCATGCGAATTACATTGTAATAAATCTAACACCCATACAGTTCTGGTGTTGATCATGCTTTTCCCGTGGAAGAGGTTTAGTCAGCGGGTCTGCTACATTCAGATCCGTGTGCACTTTGCATATATTTACGTCCTCCCCTTCGACGTAGTCGCGGATGAGGTTGAAGCGTCGTTTGATGTGTCTGGACTTCTTGTGAAACCGTGGTTCCTTTGCTAGGGCAATGGCACCCGTGTTGTCACAGAACAAGGTTATTGGATTCAGTGCGCTTGGCACCACTCCAAGATCCGTCATGAATTGCTTCATCCAGACACCCTCCTTAGCTGCCTCCGAGGCAGCCATGTACTCCGCTTCACATGTAGAATCTGCTACGACGCTCTGCTTGGAACTGCACCAGCTTACCGCACCCCCATTAAGAATAAATACGTATCCGGTTTGCGACTTAGAGTCGTTCGGATCTGTGTCAAAGCTTGCATCGACGTAACCTTTTACGGCGAGCTCTTCGTCACCTCCATACACGAGAAACATCTCCTTAGTCCTTTTCAGGTACTTCAGGATATTCTTGACCGCCGTCCAGTGATCCACTCCTGGATTACTCTGGAACCTACCTGCCATACTTATGGCCAGGCTAACATCCGGTCTAGTGCACAACATTGCATACATGATAGAACCTATGGCTGAAGCATAGGGGACGGAGCGCATATGCTCTCTATCTTCATCAGTTGCTGGGCACTGAGTCTTACTCAATCTCGTACCTTGTAAAACTGGCAAGAACCCTTTCTTGGACTGTTCCATTTTGAACCTCTTCAAAACTTTATCAAGGTATGTGCTTTGTGAAAGTCCTATCAGGCGTTTTGACCTATCCCTGTAGATCTTAATGCCTAGAATGTAAGCAGCTTCTCCTAGGTCCTTCATAGAGAAACTTTTATTCAAGTAATCCTTTATGCTCTCCAAAAACTCTACGTTGTTTCCAATCAGCAATATGTCATCCACATATAATATTAGAAACGCCACAGAGCTCCCACTCACTTTCTTGTAAATACAAGATTCTCCAACCACTTGTATAAACCCAAATGCTTTGATCACCTCATCAAAGCGTTTGTTCCAACTCCGAGGTGCTTGCACCAGTCCATAAATGGATCGCTGGAGCTTGCACACCTTGTTAGCATTCTTAGGATCGACAAAACCTTCTGGTTGCATCATATACAACTCTTCCTTAAGGAAACCATTAAGGAACGCCGTTTTGACATCCATCTGCCAGATTTCATAATCGAAAAATGTAGCTATTGCTAACATGATTCTGACGGACTTAAGCATCGCTACGGGTGAGAATGTCTCATCGTAGTCAACTCCTTGAACTTGTGAAAAACCCTTTGCCACAAGTCGATCTTTATAAACGGTCACATTGCCGTCAGCGTCCGTCTTCCTCTTAAAGATCCATTTGTTCTGAATAGCCTTGCGGCCCTCAGGCAGTACTTCCAAAGTCCACACTTTGTTCTCATACATGGATCCTATCTCGGACTTCATGGCTTCTAGCCATTTGTTGGAATCCGGGCCCACCATTGCTTCTTCATAATTTGCAGGTTCATTGTTGTCTAACAACATGATCGATAAGACGGTATTGCCGTACCACTCTGGAGCAGCACGTGGTCTCGTCGACCTGCGTGTATCGAGAGAAACTTGAACCGGAGTTTCATGATCATCATCATTAACTTCCTCCTGAACCGGCGTCGCAACAACAGAGGTTTCCCCTTGCCCTGCGCCACCATCCAGAGGGATGAGAGGTTCGACAACCTCGTCAAGATCTATCTTCCTCCCACTCAATTCTCTCGAGAGAAACTCCTTCTCGAGAAAAGCTTCGTTTTTAGCAACAAACACTTTGCCCTCGGATTTGAGATAGAAGGTGTACCCAACTGTCTCTTTTGGGTAACCTATGAAGATGCACTTTTCCGCTTTGGGTTCCAGCTTTTCAGGCTGAAGCTTTTTAACATAAGCATCACATCCCCAAACTTTAAGAAACGACAACTTTGGCCTTTTGCCATACCATAGTTCGTATGGTGTCGTCTCAACGGATTTTGATGGTGCCCTATTTAAAGTGAATGCAGCTGTTTCTAATGCATAACCCCAAAATGATAATGGCAAATCGGTAAGAGACATCATAGGTCGCACCATCTCTAATAAAGTACGATTACGACGTTCGGACACACCATTACGCTGTGGTGTTCCAGGCGGTGTCAACTGTGAAACAATTCCACATTGTCTTAAGTGAGCACCAAACTCGAAACTCAGATATTCACCCCCACGATCAGACCGTAGGAACTTGATCTTCTTGTTACGATGGTTTTCAACTTCACTCTGAAATTGCTTGAACTTTTCAAATGTTTCAGACTTGTGCTTCATTAAGTAGACATAACCATATCTACTCAAATCGTCAGTGAAGGTGAGAAAATAACGATATCCGCCGCGTGCCTCTACGCTCATCGGACCACACACATCGGTATGTTCCAACAAGTCACTTGCACGCACCATTGTTCCGGAGAACGGAGTTTTAGTCATCTTGCCCATGAGGCATGGTGCGCACGTGTCAAGTGAATCAAAGTCAAGTGACTCCAAAAGTCCATTGGCATGGAGTTTCTTCATGCGCTTTACACCAATATGACCTAAGCGGCAGTGCCACAAAAATATGGCGCTATCATTGTTAACTCTAACTCTTTTGGTCTCAATGTTATGTATGTGTGTATCACTATCAAGATTCAATATGAACAATCCGCTCACATTGGGTGCATGACCACAAAAGATGTTACTCATAGAAATAGAACAACCATTATTCTCTGACTTAAAAGAGTAACCGTCTCGCAATAAACAAGATCCAGATATAATGTTCATGCTCAACGCAGGCACTAAATAACAATGATTTAAGTTCATAACTAATCCTGATGGTAACTGAAGTGAGACTTTGCCGACGGCGATTGCATCAACCTTGGAACCATTTCGCACGCGCATCGTCACTTCATCTTTCGCCAGCCTTCGTCTATTCCGCAGTTCGTGTTTCGAGTTGCAAAGATGAGCAACAGAACCGGTATCGAATACCCAGGCACTACTACGAGAGCCGGTTAAGTACACATCAATAACATGTATATCAAATATACCTGATTTTTCTTTGGCCGCCTTCTTATCAGCCAGATACTTGGGGCAATCGCGCTTCTAGTGACCCATACCCTTGCAATAGTAACACTCTGTTTCAGGCTTAGATCCAGCTTTGGGTTTCTTCGTCGGATTGGCAACAGGCTTGCCGCTCTTCTTCGAATTACCCTTCTTGCCTTTGTTGTTTCTCTTGAAACTAGTGGTCTTATTCACCATCAACACTTGATGGTCTTTACGGAGTTCAGACTCTGCGACTTTCAGCATCGCAAACAACTCGCCGAGAGACTTGTTCATCCCTTGCATGTTGTAGTTCAACACAAAGCCTTTATAGCTTGGCGGCAGTGATTGAAGGATTCTGTCAGTGATAGCTTCTTGCGGGAGTTCAATCCCCAGCTCAGCTAGACGGTTTGAGTACCCAGACATTTTGAGCACATGTTCACTGACACGCGAGTTCTCCTCCATCTTGCAAGCATAGAATTTATCGGAGGTCTCATACCTCTTGATCTGGGCGTTCTTCTGAAAGATAAACTTCAACTCCTGGAACATCTCAAATGCTCCATGACGCTCAAAGCGACGTTGAAGTCCCGGTTCTAAGCCATACAAGACTGCACATTGAACTATTGAGTAGTCCTCCTTACGTGCTAACCAAGCGTTCTTAACATCCTGATCAGCCGTAGCGGGTGTTCATCTCCTAGCGCAGCATTAAGGACATAATCCTTCTTCCCAGCTTGTAAGATTAGCTTAAGATTACGAGCCCAGTCTACAAAGTTGCTTCCATCATCTTTCAACTTAGCTTTCTCTAGGAACGTATTAAAATTCAGGATGACTCTCGCGTGAGCCATGATCTACAACACAAATATATTCAAAGTGGACTTAGACTATGTTCAAGATAATTAGAGTTTAACTTAATCAAATTATTCGCTAAACTCCCACTCAAAAAGTACATCTCTCTAGTCATTTGAGTGGTTCATGATCCACTTACACTAGCTCAAGTCCGATCATCACGTGAGTTGAGTGTAGTTTCAGTGGTAAGCATCCCTATGCTAATCATATCATCTATATGATTCATGATCGACCTTTCGGTCTCATGTGTTCCGAGGCCATGTCTGCACATGCTAGGCTCGTCAAGCTTAACCCGAGTGTTCCGCGTGCGCAACTGTTTTGCACCCGTTGTATGTGAACGTTGAGTCTATCACACCCGATCATCACGTGGTGTCTCGAAACGACGAACCGTAGCAACGGTGCAGAGTCGGGGAGAACACAATTTCGTCTTGAAATTTTAGTGAGAGATCACCTCATGATGCTACCGTCGTTCTAAGCAAAATAAGGTGCATAAAAGGATTAACATCACATGCAATTCATAAGTGACATGATATGGCCATCATCACGTGCTTCTTGATCTCCATCACCAAAGCACCGGCACGATCTTGTCACCGGCGCCACACCATGATCTCCATCAACGTGTCGCCATCGGGGTTGTCATGCTACTCATGCTATTACTACTAAAGCTACATCCTAGCAAAATAGTAAACGCATCTGCAAGCACAAACGTTAGTTATAAAGACAACCCTATGGCTCCTGCCGGTTGCCGTACCATCGACATGCAAGTCGATATTATCTATTACAACATGATCATCTCATACATCCAATATATCACATCACATCGTTTGGCCATATCCCATCACAAGCATACCCTGCAAAAATAAGTTAGACGTCCTCTAATTTTGCTGATGCATGTTTTACGTGGTGACCATGGGTATCTAGTAGGATCGCATCTTACTTACGCAAACACCACAACGTAGATATATGAGTTGCTATTTAACCTCATCCAAGGACCTCCTCGGTCAAATCCGATTCAACTAAAGTTGGAGAAACTGACACCCGCCAGTCATCTTTGAGAAACGGAGTTACTCGTAGCGATGAAACCAGTCTCTCGTAAGCGTACGAGTAATGTCGGTCCGAGCCGCTTCGATCCAACAATACCGCGGAATCAAGAAAAGACTAAGGAGGGCAGAAAAACGCACATCACCGCCCACAAAAACTTTTGTGTTCTACTCGAGAAGACATCTACGCATGAACCTAGCTCATGATGCCACTGTTGGGGAACGTCACATGGGAAACAAAAATTTTCCTACGCGCACGAAGACCTATCATGGTGATGTCCATCTACGAGAGGGGATGTGTGATCTACGTACCCTTGTAGATCGTATAGCAGAAGCGTTAGTGAAGGTGGTTGATGTAGTGGAACGTCCTCACGTCCCTCGATCCGCCCCGCGAACTATCCCGCGAGCAGTCCCACGATCTAGTGCCGAACGGACGGGACCTCCGCGTTCAGCACACGTACAGCTCGACGATGATCTCGGCCTTCTTGATCCAGCAAGAGAGACGGAGAGGTAGTAGAGTTCTCCGGCAGCGTGACGGCGCTCCGGAGGTTGGTGATGATCTCGTCTGAGCAGGGCTCCGCCCGAGCTCCGCAGAAACACGATCTAGAGGTAAAACCGTGGAGATATGTGTTCGGGCTGCTGTGGCAAAGTTGTCTCAAATCAGCTCTAAAACCCCACTATATATAGGAGAGAGAGGGGGGAGCCTTGCCTTGGGGTCCAAGAACCCCCAAGGGGTCGGCCGAGCCAAGGGGGGAAGGATTCCCCTCCCAAACCGAGTCCTACTTGGTTTGGAAGGTGGAGTCCTTCTTCCCTTTCCCACCTGCTCCTTTTTTTCCTTTTCTCTTTGATTTTCTTCCCAATGTGCATAGGCCTCTTTTGGGATGTCCCACCAGCCCACTAAGGGCTGGTGCGGCACCCCCAACACCTATGGGCTTCCCCGGGGTGGGTGGCCCCCCCGGTGAACTCCCGGAACCCATTCGTCATTCCCGGTACATTCCCCGTAACTCGGAAAACCTTCCGGTAATCAAATGAGGTCATCCTATATATCAATCTTCGTTTCCGGACCATTCCGGAAACCCTCGTGACGTGCGTGATCTCATCCGGGAATCCGAACGACATTCGGTAACCAACCATATAACTCAAATACGCATAAAACAACGTCGAACCTTAAGTGTGCAGACCCTGCGGGTTCGAGAACTATGCAGACATGACCCGAGAGACTCCTCGGTCAATATCCAATAGCGGGACCTGGATGCCCATATTGGATCCTACATATTCTACGAAGATCTTATCATTTGAACCTCAGTGCCAAGGAGTCATATAATCCCGCATTTCATTCCCTTTGCCCTTCGGTATGTTACTTGCCCGAGATTCGATCGTCAGTATCCGTATACCTATTTCAATCTCGTTTACCGGCAAGTCTCTTTACTCGTTCCGTAATACAAGATCCCGCAACTTACACTAAGTCACATTGCTTGCAAGGCTTGTGTGTGATGTTGTATTACCGAGTGGGCCCCGTGATACCTCTCCGTCACACGGAGTGACAAATCCCAGTCTCGATCCATACTAACTTAACGAACACCTTCGGAGATACCTGTAGAGCATCTTTATAGTCACCGAGTTACGTTGCAACGTTTGATACACACAATGTATTCCTCCGGTGTTAGTAAGTTACATGATCTCATGGTCATAGGAATAAATACTTGACACGCAGAAAACAGTAGCAATAAAATGACACGATCAACATGCTACGTCTATTAGTTTGGGTCTAGTCCATCACGTGATTCTCCTAATGACGTGATCCAGTTATCAAGCAACAACACCTTGTTCATAATCAGAAGACACTGACTATCGTTGATCAAGTGGCTAGCCAACTAGAGGCTTGCTAGGGATAGTGTTTTGTCTATGTATCCACACATGTAAATGAGTCTTCATTCAATACAATTATAGCATGGATAATAAACGATTATCTTGATACAGGAATTATAATAATAACTATATTTATTATTGCCTCTAGGGCATAATTCCAACATACTTGTTTTAGACTTGATGCCTATAGAAACAATCATTGCATAGATATCATCACGACTTTGCACAGTTCTATCAATTGCTCGACAGTAATTTGTTCACCCACCGTCTATTTGCTTTCATGAGAGAAGCCACTAGTAAACACTACGGCCCCGGGTCTATTCACATCCATCGTTTACACCTCCACTTTTACTTTGCTTTGTTACTTTGTTGCTTTCAGTTCTCACTTGGTGAACAATCTATAAGGGATTGACAACCCCTTCATAGCGTTGGGAGCAAGTTTTTGTGTTTGTGCAGGATCTTGAGATACTCCTCCACTGGATTGATACCTTGGTTCTCAAACTGAGGGAAGTACTTACCACCGCTATGCTACATCACCCTTTCCGCTTCGAGGGAACACCAATGCAAGGCTCCAAGGCCACGGGGGAAATCCTTTGCATACTTGCCTAGGAAGTCCCTTAAGGCGTAGCTGCGGCTGAAGGATTCCTGGTGCCGTTGCTGAGGAGTACCAAGCAACACTCCTATTTCTGGCGCCGCTGGAAGGTCTTTTGTTGCAGTAGCATACGACATGTGGATATGCGCGACGTCGAAGACGATGATCTTGGCATGGTAGTTCCTGCGCTCGCCGAAGGTAATTGGCAGGCGCACCTGCCCAATGGGTGCGTTGGACCCCTCCGAGACTCCTGAGAAAGGCTTGGTTGGCATGAGTTGTTCGTATGACAGTTGGGGCATCTCGAAGGTCTCTATGGGCAGGACGTTGAGCCCTGCTCCACTGTCGATGAGGGTCTTGGTGATGAGGACATTGATGATAGTCGTGGTGCAGATCATGGGGAGCATGCCGGCCATGAATGAGCACGTGAGTCGGTCACTTGGGTCGAAGGTGATGGTAATCTGGGACCAGTTGATGGGGTGCATTGCTTTAGGCTTCGGGAGGGCGACATTCACTTCCCAGGCGAACTGCTTGAAGGAACGGTTCGAGGCTGGGGTCTGGGCGCCACCCAAGATGGAGGCCACTACCCTGACTTCCTGGAAGCCCCCAGCCCCACCGTCCTGCTTGTTATCATCCTTCCTTCTGGGGGCGGAGGCAGGGGAGGTAGTCTTGCCTCACGAGGACGGGCCTCACGAGGCTGGCCGCGTCGAGGTCCCTCCTCACGGACGTTGCGCCAGTGGTCCTCCTGAGGCTGACCTTGCCTACGTTCCTCACGAGGTTGATCGCTCCACTCCTGACGTGGTTCCCGGTCGCCCCAGCGGCCTCCACTACGGCCACCACCACGCGTGAAGCCTATGTATCCTCGTCTGCTGAAGTGCACATCGCGAACCAGTCGGAGCTCTCTAGGCACTCCGAGGTGTCATGGCCAGTGGTGCCCTGGAAGACGCAAGTTGGTTTCTCTCCTGATGGGCATCCTTCCTCTCGGCTGCATTTTGCCTCAGGCTCAGCTAGAAGTATTGCCGGGGCCTTACACTTCGCTTATTTGGCTTTGGACTTCCTTTCTTCCGGCTCTGCCGCCGACGGGCCAAGGAGCGACAGGCGACCTTCCTCCACCCTCGCGCACTTGTTCGCCAGGTTGAACATCTCCAGTGTTGTGCTCATTTCATCACACATGGCGAGTTCCTCCTTCATCTTGAGGTCGGTGACTCCGTCGGTGAAGGCCGAGATGACGACTTCGTCCGACGCCTTGGGGATCTTGAGCCGCATGGCCGAGAAGCATTGTATGAACTTGTGCAGGGTCTCTCCCTCCTCCTGTTTGACACACCGCATGTGGTCACGGTTCGAGCGCGGTCGTGGGTGCCTTGGAAGTTGGCGATGAAACGCTTGCATAGGTCACCCTAGGATGTGATGGACGCCTTCAGGAGGTGGACAAGCCAGGAGAGCGCGCCGTTCTTCAGCGCCAAGTGGAACCAGCACACCATGACCTTGTCGCCCCATCATGCCGCCCTAATACTCAGCATGTAGAGCTGCAGGAACTCGGCCGGGTCCAGGTTGCCGTCGTATCACGGAGGTAGGTCGGGCTTGAACTTGCAGGGCCATGTGGTTGGGTAGAGCTCCGGGGCGAAGGCGAGGAATCCCACCGGCCCGATGGGTGCAATATGTGTGGGAGCGACACGGTCTTGTTGCTCTGGCGTGTCAGCTTCGAGTGGGGCACGCTCGCGGCGCTCGATCTGTGGCGCTAGGAGCGCGCGCGTCCGCTTGCGGCCGGGGGACCACCTGGCAGCTTGCTTCGTCCTCGAGTCTCGCCCTGGGTTCGCGAGGCCGGTCGCAGGAGCGCGCTTTCTCCCTGGGACTGGGGTCCGCGCCGAGCCGTGAAGGTGGAGGTGGAGGTGGCACGCCTTGCTACTCATTGTTCGCCTCAGATGGTTGGGGCCTAAGCGAGCGGGAGAACGTCGCAGGGTCACCGACGGCGGCGATGAGGTCCTCGATGCGTTGGAGCCAGTCGGCATTGCGTTCAGGGGAGGGCCGATAGCGAAACAGTTAGATAGCCATGTCGAGTGCGTGCCGACCGCACGACTCGTCTGGCCGGGCGGGCGAAGCTGACCCAGATGCCCGGATGAGTGACGAGTGGCGGTGCGGCCGTGAGGCTGCTCGGTGACCGTCTAGGAAGAAACTTGTTTTTCATGAGCATCGGGGCCCATGGCTGCGTTCATCACAGGCGACGGTGACTGGCGCATGCCAGCACGACCCGCGGGTGCCGTCTGAGCGATGCGAGCGGTGCGTCTCTCGGTGCAGACCCGGCGAGAGTTGGCCACCGGAGCGACGAAACTTGGTGAAGGCAGAATTCGGAGGAAATCTCGACACGCCCCCTACCCGGCACGCCAAATGACAGATTTCGAGCTCCGCAAAACCTTAAAGATTCAAACTCAGGCGCGTGTATGAAGGTTTCTCGAGAACTTGCCTCACCTAGCTCACTACTCGATGGGAATGGCAAGGGACTAACTCGAAGGTGAGGAAGACAAGGGACACGATAGTTTACCCAGGTTCGGGCCGTTGTGAAGCATAATACCCTACTCCTGCTTTGGTGGATTGCCTTTCGTGGAGGATGGCGGCTGAACTAGTATAGTGTTTGAGTGCCTCCGAAGGCTTGGTGACTCTAGCATGATGGAGTGTGTGTGGTGGTGAATGGATCAGTTCAAGCCCCTCTATACGGTGCAACTTATCCTCTATATTTAGCAGCAGAAAAATACGTCTCCATCGTATCTACTTTTTCAAACTCGCTTGCCCTTGCTTTGGACTCTAATTTGCATGATTTGAATGGAACTAACCTGGACTGACGTTGTTTTCAGCAGAATTGCCTTGGTGTTATTTTTGTGCAGAAATCAAAGTTCTCAGAATGTCCTGAAAATTTACAGGGAACATTTTTGGAAAATATGAAAAATACTTGCGCAAAGATCCACCTGAGGGGGTGGGCCAATGGGCCACAAGCCCTGCCACCACCACCCCCCTGGTGGCGGTGGGCAAGTTTGTGGGTCCCACACGGCTCTGCCGCCCCCAATCTCAGCTCTATCAGTTCACTTTCGTCCCAGAAAAAATAAAGAGAAGATTTCATCGCGTTTGCGATACGGAGGCGCCGCCACAACCCGTTCTTCATCTGGAGGGCAGATCTGGAGTCCGTTTTGGGCTCCGGAGAGGGGAAATCGTCTCCATCGTCATCATCAACCTTCTTCCCTCTCCAATTCCATGAAGCTCTTCGTCGTTCGTTAGTAATCTATTCATAGGCTCGCTTGGCGGTGATGAGTAGGATGAGATCTATCATGTAATCGAGTTAGTTTTGATGGGGATTGATCCCTAGTATCCACTATGTTCTGAGATTGATGTTGCTACTACTTTGCCATGCTTAATGCTTGTCACTAAGGCCCGAGTGCCATGATTTCTGGTCTGAAATTATTATGTTGTCACCAATATATGTGTGTTTTAGATCCAGTCTTGCAAGTTGTAGTTACCTACTATGTGTTATGATCCGGCAACCCCGGAGTGACAATAACCGGAACCACTCTCGGTGATGACCATAGTTTGAGGAGTTCATGTGTTCACCAAGTGCTAATGCGTTGGTCCGGTTCTTTACTAAAAGGAGAACCTTAATATCCCGTAGTTTCCTTTTGGACCCCGCTGCCACGGGAGGGATGGACAATAGATGTCATGCAAGTTCTTTTCCCTAAGCACGTATGACGACACACAGAATCATGCCTACATCACATTGACGGACGGGAGCTAGCCACATATCTCTCCGTGTTATAACTGTTGCATGATGAATATCATCGAAACAAAGCACCGACCCATTGCCTACGAGTTTGTCCTACTGCTGCTGTTACTTGTCTTGCCCTGCTGCTGTTACTTGTCTTGCTCTCACTACAGGAATCGGGCATTTTGCCGTCAGGACGCTAAAGACGGCAAAGAGAGAATTAAAGACGGCAAAATTTTTGTCGTCAACCCATGACGGCAAAAAATGTCGTCAGACCATGTGCCCGCAAAGGGTAATTTTGCCGGCATCATTTTTTCGGGCAGACGGCAAAAAACTTGCTGTCAGTGAAAACGGTTTGCCATCATCTAATATGAGGCAGACGACAAAAAACCTAACAGAACCACCCGGACGACGTTAACTCTTTGCCGTCATCCGACCGGAATGCAAGACGACAAAGATTACGGGTTTGGCGTCATTTGTTATCAATACCAAACGACAAAGAAATTTTCTTTTTAAAAAAAATATAAACAACAATCAGGTGCAGATCTGGTCAAAGGCATAGATAGAATCTTTTACGAGCGGATTTTATAAAACATACATATTCCATCGTCACTCAATGAACCAAAATGGCACAAAAGGGCATGGAAACTACATCAGCCAACAAGTGGATATAAATTTACACAAAGAACCCTGACATTAGCACAACTCCTAAAGCAGTCCTCGTGTATTACATAAAGCACCTTGGAACTAAAGATAAAAAGCAAGCAGGTCCCTTGGCTTCTTCTCCACTGAATGGACACAGCACATCTCGAACAAGGCCAGCAGGCGGCGTGTGCGGGGCTAGCAGGCGACGTGTGCACGGCCAGCAGGCGGAGAGTAGCTCCTGGGGCACCCCATCTGACTCCCGCAGCCGCGCCGCACGGATCTCACCGGATCCGGGGTCGCCACCCCGAGGCCGAGCTGATGGAGGCGTTGGAAGGAGGCGGGGTCGCGTGAGAGGCGAGCTGCGGTGGTGTCGGGGAGCTGCTGAGGTCGCCAGATCCGGGGCCGAATCGATGGATTTTGTGTCACAGGTCGCTGGATCTGACGTGGTGGCCGCGGGGGGTGGGGGCGTCGCCGCCGGCGACCTAATCCAGAGGGTGGGTGGTGGGGCGCGGGAGGTAGGGGTGGGCGGTGAGGCGCCGGAGGGAGGGGGTGGTTGGGCGTCGGAGGAAGGGGTGGGTGGTGGTGGGCGCGGGGGGGGGGGGGGGGGGGGAGGGGGGGGTAGGGGCACCGCCGCCGGCGACCGGATCGGGAGGGTGGCCGGTGGTGCATTGGAGAGCGGGTGGTGGTCGTTGGTGTACGTTGGTGTACATGTGGGTGATGGTGGACGTTGGTGTACATGTGGGTGATGGTGCGCGGGGGTGGGGGGGGGGTGGGGGCAAGGGGGTGGCAAGGAGATATGGGGTGGTGGGATGTGCGTCGGTAGGGTCGGGCTGAGGGTGTGGTGGCTGAGAGAAGATGTGTGGTGCGGATACTGCCACATCATCGATCCACGTGATCGACCCGTGTCTGTTGTGCTTCTTATTTTGCCGTCATCTAGTTACTTTTACAAACGGGAATTTTTTTTGCCGTCATCCAGTTACTTTTAAAGACGGCAAAATAATGTTGCCGTCATCCAGTTATTTTTACACATGGAAAAATATTTTTTCACCCACATCCGTGCGTGGTGGGATGGGGTAGGCTGGTGTGTCTTAGATCTTGCCACGTCATCGATCCGCGTGATCGATCCGTGTGCTGTGCTTCTTCTTTGCCGCCATCACTTTCTACCACACGCGGCAAATTATGTCTTTGCCGTCATCCGCTTATTTTTACATACGGCAAAATAATTTTGCCGTCTGCAATTTTTATTATAGACGGCAAAATATGTTTACATCGGCAGTCATTCTTTGCCGTCAGCACCTCACGGCAACTGACGACAAAAGTGCTCTTTGCCGCCATCCACGAAGAAAAGCTGACGGCAAAGATCTTAACACACGGCAAATTACCTGATTCCCGTAGAGTCTGCTGCTGTTACTTGTCTTGCTCTGCTGCTACTGTCGCTTGCTACAGATGCTACTTGCTACTGCTGTCACTACTGTTGTTCCTTGCCACTGTTGTTACTCGCTACTTTGTTGTTGCTACTTTGCTTTCATATACTAATCTTTCAGGTGTGGTTGAATCTGACACATTCAGATCCTAATAATCGAGAGTATTCTCTCACCTCCTGTTTGGCGATCAACAAATTTGGGTCGAATACTCTACCCTCGAAAACTGCTGCGAACCCTCGCGCTGGTTGGCCATCAACAACATTCTTCTAGTTTCGTTGCCGGGGAGTGCTAGCAACATTCTTCTGGTGCCGTTGCAGGGGAAGGTCTGTTGTCACAGAATCAACATTCGTCTAGCTATTGCCAGAGAGTGCCAGTCAGCATTTTTCTGGCGCCGTTGCCGGGGAAGGTCTGTTGTCACAGAATCAGCATTCGTCTAGCTATTGCCAGAGAGTTCCAATCACGGCCCGGGTCCTCTTACCTTATCATTTCGGTGGGAAGGGATCCCACAACGGCCAATTTGGAAGGTGTACAGAGGAACATGCTCCCCCTGCACAAAAGTGGTCTTCGCTTGCAAAGCACCTGCTGGCTTGCAGGGGCGGGCCCATGGGTGACGTTCGTCCTGCTCGCGGGCGGTGGAGGCCTTGTTGCACCGGAATCGAAACCTTTGGGAGATGCCTTGGGAACCCGCGTATGCCCTTTCTTCCTTTGCACAAAAGGGGAAACCATTCCCTTTGACCACTACGGGATCCATGTCCTTCACCTCCAATCCAACTCCATCATGCTCCTATCCGTCTTCGCCTTCTACTACGAAGCCTTTATTGGTGTAGGGCCTTCGGTGGCTCTCTTCGTCCATTTCTTATAGAGCTTGCGTGCGGCCTTCGGTCGCTCTCTACGTACAAAGCAAGGGTTTTTTCTGTAAAACTGATGCCACGTGGGCACCTGGCGGGCGGGCCCAACCGATTAGATACACCGTCAATACGTATAAACCCCGATTTTAGTCCTTTTTGCAACGTATCGCCCCGTACATGCTACTGACCCAGAAAAATTACCAATCTTGGTACCAATCTGCTTCCAATGCCCCAATTATGGTACCTCCGTACTATTTACTCCATCAAATAAATCAAACTCCTCTCCGACTTATAGAGCTTGTGTACACTCACAAACACTTCAATCTCTTAACCTATATGTCTTCAAACCACCAAAATCACTAAGGGACACTAGATGCACTTATAATCTCCCCCTTTTTGGTGGTTTATGACAAATAGGTTAAGTTTTCCACAGGAATAAAAAATATGAAGTGTGAGTACAGAGTTTGAGGAATTTGATTGCTAGATATACAGAAACTCCCCCTGAAGATGTGCATGTTTGAGAAATTTGCTTTGGATTGCAAATGTATATTGATGATTTATATTATGGAGATCTCCCCCTATATCTTGTAATTCATGCATGCATTTAACTCATACTATGAGGAATTTGAAATGCAAGATGAAAAATGGTGTTTGACGAATTTCAGCATGCATGCATTTCATCAACTTGAGAAATAAACACAAGAAAAAATGTTCAAAAGTGTCAGACCACCACCGGGCTTAAGTTACAACTCATTACAATAAAAACTTCAGAAGAACGAGAGTTTGTAACTTAATAAAGTTCATAGTAGATCATAAAGTAGACCCGCTTGAAGACTAACTGAGATTTCTCTCCCTTTGTCACCGAGTGGTGAAAAGGGACAAAAGTTGAGGACTAACGGCCCTGAAGAACTTCACTTCTGTGTTGGAGGTGGAGCCTTGGGGTCGGCCGTTCTAGCAGTGTTGTCAAGGTCTTTAGCTTCATTGGCGGTTCACGTTGAAGAAAATGAGCTGGCTACCAGTTGAGCAACACGAATCTTCTTGAACTTCTTCTTTGGAGGCGAGGACCAGTCAAAGTCTTGCTGGAACTCCATTTCAGTGAGTTCCTAAGTGGTCTTGAGGTGAGACAGAATGGCACATGTGCAATCAAAGATCTCGTGAAGATAATAGTGATTTTCTTCACAGCTCATTTTCTCGTGAATATCTCGTTGAGGTCTTTCACAATTTCACCAAACTAACGCTTGGCCCTTTTCTGGTTGCGGTCAACCTTCTGATGAAAACTTAGCAGGAGCTCACTGTCAGTCCTCACACGTGATATGGTTGGGCTTGGTGGTTCTTATGATGTAGTGTCGTAATTTGTGGAGTATGATGTTGGTTTGTGAAATTGCCATCAAGGGGCCGAGTGGCTTCGTCCATCACATATTTGCCTTTGCAGTCAATGTCATCGAATGAGATCTTGACGACTTCAATTGTATGCAAGTAAGTGTGGCAGAATATCACCCTTGTAAGCAATTCCAGACCTTTTTCAGATGAATCTCATAATCCATGGTGCGTAAGGCTTTAAATCAAATGGTGAGAGAGCAGAGTGGGACAAAGTCCTCAGGAAGAAATCAACTTGGTCTGTCGTCAAGTCAAAAGATTTTGTAGCAAGTACTTGCCCTTTTGAACCTTTGATTTTTGAGCTTGTTTGGCTTGCTGGGCCTTCCATTTTTGTTCATTGATGAATGAGGCCACCATGTTACTGCTTCTAGGTGGAAGCTTCAAATCATCAATGGGTGTCTTGTGATCTTTGTACCAAAGATCAATGAACTCTAGTACCGCCTTCGGATCCAGTGCGAGGGGAATGGTGGTAACTTTAGCCTAAGAGACTCTTTCTTGTTTGTTTCTGATGATGGCTTCAAGTGTTTCATCATCATATTCATCATCTTCCTCTGATGCAGAGGGAACATTGAGGACAACTCTATTTGGACGAGGCCACGTTCCTCGCCCAGCAGTCATCTTTGTCTTTAGTATGCCACTTGAGGTTTTACGTGCCGTGCCAGAGGCATATGGTCTTGAGGGATTGAGGTCCTTATTGGATGTGGACCAAACTGGGGTTGCAGAGGAAGTGAAGACTTTGTTGCACTTGAGGACATTGCAGCAATAGTTCGGACTATCTAAGGAGTTTGCTGTTTTGATAGTGTTGTTGAGGACTTTGGCCTGACACCTGATTTCTTCATCACGGCCTTCTTGGGAGCTGGCTTAGTGGCAGAAGCCTCAGCAGCAGAGGAGGAGGCAGCAGAAGCTGCAACAGCAGAGTCCTCATTGAAGGTTGTCACAACTTCTTTGGCGACTTTCTTCAGTTTTGCCAAATACTTGGCTTTTTCCTAAGGATAGTCTTAAATAGTGATCATGCTTGAGGGATGGGCACTTTGTTGATCTCCCAGAGGCGTCTGTTGCGAGGAGGCTTGTTCCTGAGGATAGCCTTAAATAGTGATCATACTTGGGAGTGACATACTTGTATTCCTTCCACTCCTTAGCCCATCTCCTTTCAATCTTCTAAACCCTGATCTTGCGCTTCGCAGTGGTTTCGTTCCCATAGATGTTTTCATCAGGTTTGCAATATTCAGCATAGATGTCATCGAGAATCTCAAATGCAGTGTTCTGCTCTGCCTTCTTGCCACCCTTTTGTTTCTGGTTATCCTCCATTTTCTTTAGTTGAGGACTTTGCTGAGGAATTTGTATTCTGGAAGAATCTGATGACACAGACAGATTTTCTTCAAGAAACATTGCAAATGAGTTAAGTTTATGAGAACCTAGTGATTCATCAGCTGACATTTTGTATCTGTGAACTGAGTATAGGTGCGAAGAATTCGGAGAGGTCATATG
Organism: Hordeum vulgare subsp. vulgare; assembly: GCF_904849725.1. NCBI lineage: Eukaryota > Viridiplantae > Streptophyta > Magnoliopsida > Poales > Poaceae > Hordeum > Hordeum vulgare. The sequence continues at coordinate 85,509,727 of NC_058521.1, forward strand.
CATTCTCAGATTTGAGGAATTTCAAAAATGAGTCAAGGTGACGAATTTGACCAATACTGTGTTGACGTATTTCGCTAAGCATTCTAGTCTTGGGTTCCACAGTTGTGTACATTCGAAAATTTACACAATTGAGGAATCTCATGAAGAATGTAGTAACTTCGAGATATTCATCAGGTGTTCTAGACATGGATGTGTTCATCTGAAGGATTTTCCGAGGAATAACAGTTTTCACAGATCTAATGAAAATATATGGATCAACGAGGGTAGTAAAATTAGATTTAATTACCCTCTATGAAAAACATGACTTGACGAACTAAGGAAGTGAAAAACGGAAGCTCGTCAGTACACATCTCCAGGGCCCTAACTTGGCGACTGAAGACAACTACGTCGGCGGCGGCCAAGTTGTTCCTCACCGGCGTCGAGGCAGCGACGAAGATTATCCGCACTTGGCGTGAGTCATGCAACAGCGAGGTCGAGGAAGCGAAGCTGTTCCTCAGCGGCGATGTAGATTTCCAGCGGCGGCGCTAGGGTAGAGCCCGAGCGGGGGAGGATGAAAGCGAGAGGAAGAGTTTTTACTCAACGGGTTAGGAGGCTATTTATAGCTCACATGAAAATGGTCCGGAGCGAAACTTTCGGACCGAACTTCCCCTGGCCCTTCCTCTCCGCTTGACACACGTTACCCATGTATGAAGCGGTGGACTTAGTGTACATCGCAGTTATCCTATCGTGGGTAGTGAGTGCAGTTAGAGCGGTAACAGCTGAAAAAATGAAGTTTGAAAATTTTGAGGATTTTGTAGCAAGTCTTTAGCTGACAAGGACTCAATGAGGACTTCGAACAAGTGTCAATTAGAACGCATATGAAGAATGGAGAATAGTTTTGCTTGAGCTTAGCATAGAGGGGAGACGGGTCTGATCACATTCACTTAGATGAAAAACCAACTTGAAGACTTAGCAATAAGTGAATGATGTTGAGGACATTGAAAGCTCATGTATTTATATATAATCAATGAAGATCATCACATAATTTTTTTTGAAGTATTTGAAAATCTTGAGGATTGGGAAAACTGTTGAAGACTTTAAAAGTCGAAGAATTTGCAAAAGGTATCAATTTTGAAGAATTTCAACTTGAAGAATTTCAACTTTGGTAGTGGCATGACCCACCATATAAGAATGATGATTTCATGCACCGCGTAGAATTATCGTAGGGCCTTGAGAATCAAATTCTTCATTAATTTCTTCACAGTTGGAGTGTTATTCTTCATTGATTAAAATGATACTTCGTGTGTTGCGCATCTAAGTCATCAATTTTGCATAAGTGTTAGGATGTGTACCTTCTCACAAAACATTTGGAGTCTAGGATATTTAGCTCACACCGCAACTTGCAAAACCTTTTCTCATCCAAGGGCTTACTGAAGATATCTTCTAGCCAGCCTTCAGTCTTCACATGGCAGATGAGGATGTTTCCCTTGAGTACATGATCATGAAGAAAATAATGTCAAATCTGGATGTGCTTGGTCTTCGAGTGTTGTACTGGGTTATAAGCAATCTTGATTGCATTCACATTGTGGTAGTAGAGGGGCACATTCTTCATGTTGATGTCGTAGTCCTTGAGGGTTTGCTTCATCCACAACAGTTGAGCACAACAAGAACCAACATCAATGTATTCAGCTTCAGCAGTGGAGAGTGATACAGAGTTCTGCTTCTTTGAGGACCAACAGACTAAGGATCGTCCGAGGAAATGACATGTGCCTGATGTTGACTTGTGATCCACACGGTCACCATCATAATCAGAATCAGAATATCCAACAAGGTGAAGATTTGAGACCTTGGGGTACCACAATCCAAGTGTTGGTGTGTGAGCTAGATATTGAAGAATATGTTTCACAGCCTTATGGTGTGATTCCTTAGGTTTTGCTTGGTAACATGCACACATGCAAACACTAAGCATAATGTCTGGCCTAGCTGCACATAGGTACAATAAAGAGTCAATCATAGAGCGATATACCTGCTGATCGAAATCTATACCATTTTCGTTAGTGGAGAGGTGGTCGTTGGTAGGCATGGGAATTTTGACGCCTTTGCATCCATTCATGGTGAATTTCTTCAAGACATCCTTGAGGTATTTTTCTTGAGAGATGAAGATACCATTGTGTTGTTGAGGAATTTGAAGCCCTAGAAAGAATTTCAGCTCCCCCATCATGGACATTTGATATTCTTCACCCATGATGTAGGAAAATTCATCGCTGTAACGTTTGTCAGTACAACCAAATATGATCCCATCCATATATATTTGGCATACAAATAGTTCATTATCATTGGATTTTGTGAAAAGAGTGGGATCGAGTGAACGAGTTTGAATCCTTTCTTCACTAGTAATTCCTTCAATGTATCATAGCACGGCGAAGAGGCTTGCTTGAGGCCATAGAGTGCCTTTTTGAGTCTAAAGACTTTGTCTGGATGCTTCAGGTCTTCAACACCTGGGGCTAAGCAACATATACTTCTTCCTCAAGCTTACCATTCAGGAATGCACTTTTCACATAAATCTGATATAGTGTAATATTGCGATGATTAGCATAAGCATGCAGTATATGAATGGCTTCAAGTCTAAAACAGGTGCAAAATTTTCATCAAATCCAATTCCTTCAACATGTGTGTAGCCTTGGGCTACAAGTTGTGCCTTGTCCCTCACTACTTGACCATCCTCTAGGTGACAATGACATTTTTTCAGTATTTTTTCAGTAGATCCACTAGGTGACAATGACATTGTGCTTGCGACGATCAGGCCTTTTGACGAGTTCCCAACCGTCATTCAGCGAATTGAAGAAGTTCATCTTCCATGGCTTGAATCCACTCAGGTTCCATGAAGGCTTCATCAACTTTTGAGGGTTCTGAGATAGACACAAAGGAGAAATGCCCACAAAAGTTAGGCAAATGTGAAGCTTTTGAGCGAGTGAGGGGACCTCGCGCATTGATGTCATCGAGGATTTTGTCAATTTCCACTTCATTTGCAATCCTAGGATGTGTAGGTTGAAGACTTTGGTTGGGCCGAGGAATTTGATCTGGAGCAATTTCCTTAGGTGCACCCGATTGAATTTCACCATTGTTGGGGACGACTTCTTCAACAGGAGGTTGTTCCTCAGTAGGAATGATATCTTCGGTAGCTTTGTGCTTAATAGCTTCCTTGGGAGTCAATTTATATGGCACAGGAGGCAGTTGATCTCTTTGCGATCCTTTAGTTTCATCGAACCACACATCTACAGTTTCAACAACATTGTTTTCATAGGTGTTGAAGACTCTGCAGGTGTGAGAGTCCTTTCCATAATCGAGCATAAAACCCTCATGTGCTTTTGGTGAAAATTTTGATCCATGGTGAGGATCTCTAATCTAGCGTCTTGCACCGAAGACTTTGATATAACTTACATTGGGTTTCTTGTCAGTGAGGAGTTTCTATGAAGTTTTCTTGAGGAATTTGTGAAGATATACCCTGTTGATGATCTGGCAAGAAGTGTCGATTGCCTTAGGCCAGAGGCGATGAGGAGTCTGATATTCTTCAAGCATAGTCCATGCCATTTCAACCAGAGTCCTGTTCTTGCGCTCAATGACGCCATCCTATTGAGGAGTATAAGGAGAAGGCAATTCGTGAGTAATAGAAGTTCATCAAGATAATCGTCAAAACCTGTATTCTTGAATTATGTCCCATTATCACCCCTGATGTGCTTGATCTTGATGCCGAAGTTCGTCGAGGCCCTTGAGGAAAATAGTTTGAAGACTTCCTACACTTCAGTTTTGTAAAGAATGATATGCACCCAAGTATAATGATAATAGTTATCAATGATGACAAAGTCTTATAGAGATGCTGCATTGGTTAGAGTAGCATAATGAGTAGGTCCAAAGAGATCCATGTGAAGCAATTCAAAAGATGAGTAGTAGTCATGATAGTCTTCGATGGGTGTTTGGAACTGGTCATCTTTCCAGACTCACAAACCCCGCAGAGATGGTCTTTGAGGAATTTGATGGTTTTGATGCCTAATGCCTGCATTACCAAGTCATCGATGCCACAACCACCCTTCTGAGGTTTTTGCTAATAGACACATGGCTGGCTGAGGACCTGCAGAGAAATCAACAATATACAAGTCTCCTCTCTTAAAGACTTTGAAGACTTTGGATTTGCTAGATTCCATGACGAATACACATCTATATTTTCCAAAGATGACAATCATATGAAGATCACAAATCATTGAGACTGACATGAGGTTAAACCCAAGGGATTCGACAAGCATGACTTTGTCATGTGCTGGTGCTTAGAGATAGCCACTTTACCAAGTCCGAGTACCTTGATTTTACCTTTGTCAGCATAGGTGATATGCTTTAAGTGGTGATGGAGTCAGTGGGATATTCATCAATATGCTTTTGTCACCTGTCGTGTGATTTGTACACCCACTGTCAAGAACCCACTCTCTGGTCTTGGGTGGTCATCCTATAGATAAATTAGTATCTCTTACCATCTGATATGCTTCAGATTGAAGAATATGACATCAATTTCATCAGACTTGAATTTCATCACGAAATATGTTTTACACATAATGAGGACGTGTTAAACGATAGATCATTTCATCTGTTTTTATCTTGCGTCCTATCAAGCAATTTCCTGAGGTCTCCAGCAAATTCTTAAAATGATAACTTTCATTTGGAGACGTGTCATGCCTAAGTGATTAGTTCGATTTGTTCACCACCCACATCTGAAGGGGTGGTAAAGAGTTGAGGCATTGAAGCTAATGCACTCCGTCCGATAGGAAGGGGGTTGGACTACTCAAATGAATAGGAAGAGCAATTCTTTGTGGACTTATGAACATAGTGATTTGAGGAATAGTGCACATATTCATGTCGCTTGTTGTTTCCCTGCATATCAGAAGCATTAGTGCGAGTACGAGCATTATTTTGACCATTTTAGGAATTTGATCCTCGTGAACACTTTAGTGCACCTGGGAATTTGATCTGGGGTTCCTGTTCTTCACTGGTTGTGTCATGAGGACATTCACGTCAAGACTTTGCAAGCTGCTTTTGGGGACCCAGATTTCTTTAGGGGTGGTCCATTCCTATAGTTAGTTCAAACATATCTAGCAAATACTTCACTAGCTTGATTTTTGAATAGTTTATAGTTGGAGTCAAATGACTTATCAAAGGAATAAGACATTTCACATGCAAAGACTATTAGGGTGGATGGATTAACATGAGGTCCTTTTGCAGCCACCCATGAGGTTTTGGAGTACTACTCAGGTTTCCAGTATGACCAATCAACATTTAGTTTCCTCACAAAGGCAATACCCTCTTTCCTCGGGTTTCTATTCAAAATATGCTTTTTGAGCACATCGCAAAGGGTTTGATACCCTTTTAGTCTTTTGTATATGCCAATCACACACAATTCCTTCAACCCTGCATTTTCGTCAGTGATATTTGTGGTTTCCTCAGGTGAGGAATTTCTTACCACAAAAATAGTTGAAGAATTTGTAGTGATAGAAGCATTTGAAGTTTCAGGTGAAGAATTAGTAGTTTGACGTTCGATGCATTTCGGACATAGTAGAATTAATTCTTCCTGAGTGCTACTAATGTGTTGAGCAAGCAATGAATCATTTTCCATTCAAAGATCATCATGGGACATTTTCAGCTTCTCAATATCTAGCTTCCTTTGAAGAAGTTCATAGGAAAGCATCTCATGATCAGCCAGGAGTGTACCATAACATTCTTGAAGACTATCAAATCTAGACTGAAGACTTTGAACGTCTTCATGGAGGATTTGAGTATGATTCATTTCATCGCTCAACAGGTCATCGCTTTTGTCTAGCAGTTTCTGATGCTTTTCAATAGCAGTTTGTTGCTTAGTGGCAATGTTAGCAAGTTTATAGTAACTGGGTTTTTTATTATCATCAGGTTCGCAGTCACAAGAAGCAGAAGAGGATGTGTGGATTGGTACCTTTGAACCTTTTGCCATGAAACAATAAGTGCGAGCAAAGTCATCATCATAGTCATGAGTGTTGTTGATATTGTCATTTTCTTCAAGGTTGAGGATGGACTTGTTGACGAATATGGTAGCAAGATCTAGACTTGCCACACCAGACTCTGACTCCACTTCAGAACCTTCCTCTTCATCACATTCCTTAGAGTCTTGTTCAGAATCGATTTCCTTGCCAATAAGTGCCCGAGCCTTTCCGAAACTGGTTTTCTTGTGCGATGAGGACTTTGAGGATGAGGACTTTAAGATTTCTTCTGTTTCTTCAAGTTATCATAACTGTCATCCTTGTACTTCTTCTTCCTTGATTCCTTCACCCAACAAGGACAATCATCAATGTAGTGACCAGACTTCTTGCATTTATGGTAGGTTCTTTTCTTGTAGTCCTCAGGTGAAGATTCTGATTTCCTCATATCTCTTCCTGAAGACTTTCCGAACTTGCCATGCCTTGAGAACTTATGGAATTTCCTCACGAGCATAGCAATTTCCAGACCAAGTTCTTCAGGATTACCAAGACTGCAATCGGAGTCTTCTTCTTCAGATTAGGTAACAACCTTTGCCTTCAGCGCACGAGGTCTTGAATAGCTTGGTCCATAAAGGTATCTCTTCTCTTCTTGTTGGAATTCATGAGTATTGAGTCTCTCAAGTATATCAGCAGGATCAAGTATATTGTAGTCTCTTCGTTCTTGAATCATGAGTACTAGGGTGTCAAATGATGGATCAAGGGATCATAGCAGTTTCTTCACAATTTCATGGTCAATGATGTCTCTGGCTCCAAGATCCTAAAGCTCATTAGAAATATCAGTGAGGCAATCAAAGGTATCTTGGCAGCTTTATTATCAAGTCTCTTGAAGCGGTTGAAGAGATTGCGAAGAACATCAACTCGAGAGTCACGCTGTGTGGAGACTCCTTCATTGACGTTGGACAACCTTTCCTGGATAAGCTTCGCATAGTCCAGAGGACTCACTGAGTCATACTGACCTTTGCTTAGATGGACACACATGATATTCTTCACTTGAGAGTCGAGTTGCTTGAATCTCTTCACATCAGCGACATTGATAGTTGAAGTGACAGAGGGAAAATCATTTTCCACAATATACCAGAGATCGTTGTCAATTGCTTCTAGGTGCATGCGCATCTTGTTCTTCCAGTAGGAGAAATCCTTTCCTTCAAAGGAAGGACAACCCGGAGTAACCTTGATCATACCTGCAGTCGACATAAATAAAACCCCAGCGGTTAGACAGAAATCACACAGAAGAAGGGAGTACCTTGCTCTGATACCAATTGAAAGTGTGTTATATCGACTAGAGGGGGATGAATAGGCGATTTTACAAATTCATCACTGAGGAAATATCTAGTGAGGAAAGTCGTCAGTCATGAACTGGGTGAAGCGGAAATAGTACTTAAACACATATGCAAAAGCGACTATAGCAAAGTCCTCAGAACGAGTTGAAGTATTCGGTTTGCACAGGTCGCGTGAACAGGATAAGAAGGTGATGAATAACTTAAGTGAAGAAATTGAGGTGAGGAATTCAGAGAAAGTCTTCACTAAAATACTTCAAACAATACAAATCAAAGTCATCAACATGCAATTGAGGAAATGAAAGAGTTGAAGAAATAGAACCCCTAGCTCAATGAAGACAATGGTTTGATGACCCAGTTCTAACTGTTGTGACAGTTGTACGTCCGGTTTGGAGTGTCTTGGTATTCAAACCAAAGGACACACAATCCCTAATGTAGTCTCCTTGAGCTAAGGACACACAATCCTTGCCCAACACTCATGGTAAGTCTTCAGGGCAGACTTCGAAACCCTCACAAACTTGGTCACCCGGTGATCCACAATTCACTTCTGGATGCTCTAGACCGTGAAGCCTAACCATCTGGAGGATGCACAGTCCTCAAAGGTAACAAGAGTTGGTTCCACATTGGAAAAATCTCTTCAGTGATGCTCTATCGCTATGGGTTTTGGGTTTTGGTTTTGGTGTTTGGGGTTTTTCCTTACTTGATGATTTTCGCTCAAAGTCCTCGCAGAATGAGTTGCTCTAAATGACAAGTGCCGGTTTCTCTCGGAGCAGCCAACTAGATATTGGTTTTGAGGGCGGCTATTTATAGCCCGGGAGCATCCCAACATGATATGACATTAATGCCCCCAATGATATGACCGTTGTGTGGATAAGATTGGGGACAAGTGGCGCGTGGCGCGGCAATGGTCGGATCTTTCAAGTGTGAAAGTCCTCATGTCTCTCATGTTCCTCACTTGAAGGATTTTATATGTGTAGGTTTGAGTTGAGCATCATGAGGAAATCTTTCCTTAGTATTACTTCGACTCCCTTTAAGAGTACAGTGTTCCTATGACTCAAGAAAGAAGAAAATGAAACAGAAAGAGTAAATCTTCAAGCTTCAAAGTCTTCAAAGCATTTTCTTTGGGATACACCAAATTCCTCATCTTCAATATCTTCATGAGGAATAACAATTTCTTCGCTGTCAAAGTCTTCAAGGAATGACCAAAGTCTTCACCCGAAGACATACATTTTTAGGGGTATTCAAACTCCTCAACGACTTATAGAGCCTTTGTACACTCACAAACACATGAGTATCTTAACCTATTAGTCTTCAAACCACCAAAACCACTAAGGGGCACTATATGAACTTACAGCCGCTGGTGGTACCTTCATGTAGGTGACCTTAGGAGAGGCCACCAAACTTCTAGACAACAACATGGCCAACTATTCTCAATGGCATACGAAAAGAGCTCCAACTAGTAAGTGGGTAAATTGTGTTGAGGAAATCAGTACCTTGAGGGAAAAAGTTGGTGCTCTTGTGAACTTGGTTGCTAATAAAAATACTCACGTTCATCCTAATGATATTCCCTTGTCAATCTTGATTGAACAAAATAATTCTGCTATTGATGTGAACTTTGTCTCATTAAGTAATTTTAACAAAAATGCTTATAGGGGTAATTCCAATGCTAGGTCGTATCCTGGTAGTAATCCTAATGGTTATGGCAATTATTATGGTAATTCATGTGGAAATTCCCCTACAAATTCTAATAGGATACCCTTTTCTCTTCAGAACACAATAGAGGAATTCATTAATTCTCAAAAAGTTTTCAATACTATGGTAGAAAAGAAATTGCATGTTGTTGATACTTTGGCTTAAAACATGGACATGATTGTTCTTGATGTAGAAACTCTAAAAAAATCTTCGCCTCCTAAATCTTTCCAGGTTTCAATTAATGAAATTAAGGATAGGACTGCTAAGTTGAAAGCCAAGCAGGAATTCCTATAAAATGCTCGTCCACCCGATTTTTACCGGAATCATGATGAAGATCTTAAAATGATTGATACTTGTCCTATTTAATATTTGTTTACTTCTCTTAATTTTAACGTTCTTGAAGACTAGAGGTGAGTCAACTCTGGTGAAGGAGCATCCCATTTGCTTGGAGGGTGATGATTCTAATGCTAACACTGAAAAAGTGGGTTTGGAGAGGTCAAAACATTAACTAGTGATGTGCCCACTATTCTGGATTACAAGTACTTTAATTATGATAATTTCTATATAGTATAATGTATTTACTTTCTGCAATCCATTATTAGCTCACCCAATGCTTATGAACAAAACAAAGCTTTTACTCAACATATAGTGGAAGGTATGGTCAAAGCTTATGATGAGAAACTTGGTTTTGAAGTTTCTATTCCTAGAAAGTTGCATGATGAGTAGGAATATACTATCAAGAATAAGAAAAATAAATATGAATGCAATGCTTTGTGACCTTGGTGCTTGTGTTTCAACCATACCTAAAACTTTATGTGATGTGCTTGGTCTCACAAATATTGAAGAATGCTTCCTAAACTTCCGTCGTGCGGATTCTACCATCAAGAAACCCTTGGGAAGAATAAATGATGTGCTGATAATTGCAAATAAAAATTATGTGCCTGTAGATTTAATTGTTCTTGATATTGGTTGCAACCCTACTTGTCCAATTATACTTGGAAGACACTTCCTACGAACTATAGATGCAATCATTGACATGAAAAAGGGAAATATAAGGTTTGGATTTCCAATAAAGAAAGGAATGGAACACTTCCCTAGAATAGAATTAGGTCACCCTATGAGTCAATAATGGGAGTACTTATGGGTATAGTGTCAAAGATGACAACACTTGAAACTATGCAATATGCCTTGCTAGGGGCATAAAACAATAGTGCTCGTTGGGAGACAACCCAATAGTTATCTTTAATTCTTGCTTTTTATTTCGGTTATTGTGTCATAACATGATTATTGCCTATGTAATGATTGTGTCTTAATGTTTCAATTAGTGTTGGTGCCAAGTAAAGCCTTTGAGATGATTTGCATGAAGAGTAGAATTGATGCGGTGCAAAAACAGAAACATTGACATCTAGTACACAAATTCTCTGATTTTACTAGAACCTCATTTTAGGCTGAGTGTTTTTAACACTATTTCTATACAAATTCCTTAGGTCGTCCTAGTGTTTCATAATTTTTGGAGTTAGAGAAGTATAGGGTCATTACATATTACTACACACGGTTCTATTTCAGTCAGATTCTGTTTTTGCATGTGTAGTTTGCTTACTTGGATGATGCTATGGATTGTATCGTGGCGTGTAAGCCATGGAGGAGTTAAGATACAGTAACGTATTACAAAATAAAAAAGAATCAATTTGTAACAGCAGTTGAAAGTATTTGATATGTTTCTTATACTAATGGATCTCACAAAGTTTTATGTGATTGGATTTTTGAAGTTTTTGGTATTGTCACGATTTACAATGGATTGAGGAGCATCAAAAGCTTAATCTTGAGGATGCCGAGGGCACCCGCAAGTAATATTGTAGGAAAACTCAAGCGACTAAGCTTGGGTATGTCCCGAAAGGCATCACCTCTTTTCGTCTCAATGCATCTGTATGTTACTTGGAGCTATATTTTTATTCATCACATGATATGAGTTTTTCTTGGAGCGTCATTTGCTTTGGTTTTATTTTACTCCCAGTTTTCCACAATCATTGTTTACTGGGCGCTTCACCCTTTCTTTCCCAATCGTCAACTAGTGGGCTTCGGTGAAGGAAAGGATGGCATTGGATAAGAATTTAGCCCCACCCGCTGCAAGCTAGTCAAATAACTCTGAGATGACTGACTTTCGACTTCCCTCTTTTCTATAGATTTTGGAAAGCAATCAAGAAAAAGATAATCTCACACACAATCATGTGGTGCAAAGTCTATTTCAATAAGCATAGAGTCAAAGATACACTTGCACAAGGATGAAGCATGTATATGATACAAGATAAGCAATAAGCAGAAGTCATACTAGATATGAGATATTTGAGAGAGAGACGACATCATCACAATTTGTTAGAATAATCTATGTGCTTCACTTATATCTTTTGAGCTTAGCAGTTTCTCTAGTACTTCACTTATATCTTTTTGAGCATGGTGGCATGTAGGTTTTATAGAAATATTATGCTCTTATTCTCACTTATATTTGTTTGATAGCTGGAAAAATAGTGATGATAACTTGGATGGGCCATAAGACTAGATAAAAAATAATGAGTATCCAATGAGTGATGATAAAAACCATCATGTAGCACATATAGAGAACTTGTGTTTTAATGATATTGATGTGTTGATATGAAGAAGTTGTGAGAGCATTATTAGTAACTCGGTTAGGTTTCGCTATTAAGATATGTTAAACTACTTGTCCACATAAAAAATTAAAAAGGCATGGTGATGATGCATGAGCATTTCTATTCCTCGTTGAAAACCTTGTGTTGTTTTGAGTTAGAGTCGCACGGTGGTTAATTCCTACCAACCCTCTTCCTCGGGACATGCGAGTAGTACTTTGATTTTTAATAAAACTAATAATACTTTGCAATAAGTATATGAGTTCTTCATGACTAATATGACACCACGGACATACACACTCTTACTTCTTTATATTTGCTAGATTCTTTGGTACCGTGCATCACCCTTTCTCACCTTGAGGATCGGTGCAACTCTCGCCAGCACATCCAAACCCCATGACATGACATACTATATTGCACATAAACCTTTTTATGTCCTCCTACAAACAGCTACCATACCTACCTATCATGGCATTTCCATAGCCATTCCGAGATATATTGCCATGCAAATGCCAGATTCAATGGAAATGACTAGTTTGTTAATCATTATAATGCTTTGCATGACCATATAGAGATGATATAGTATTTTTGGAAAAGCCACTGTTCATCGTGCTTTTGATATAGGTCATGCTATATCTTTGCACATCCTCATGCACTGCTAGAGGCATTCATTCAGAGTCATATCGTCCTATCAATTTTCATGATGAGTTGTAATTAAATAAAAGGGTGTTGATCATCATTATTACAACAATGTCCGAGTGAGGAAACAAAAATTAGGGAGGCCAAATCAACCCACCATAATATAAAAATGAGAGAAAAAGTGAGAAAGGACTTTGCTACTATCCTTTACCACACTTCTTCCACAAAGTGACACCTTGTTCTTCATATAGAGAGTCTCATGTTATATCATTCATATGATAGTGGGAATCACTTTTTCATAACTTGGCTTGTATATTCCAATAACGAGCTTCATCTAATGCACGAGGTCTTCATGAGCAAGCAATTTGGATGCACACCCCACTTAGCTTCAGTGGAGCTTTCATACACTTATAGGTCTTGAGCATTGTTTGCATGACAATCCCTACTACTCGCATCAATATCTATCGACGAGAATCTCCATAGCTTGTTTGTACGCCTAGTTGATGTGAGCCTATCTTCTCCACTTTTACCTCTTTGAAACCTACCACCATATCCTATTCCACCTTTATGCTATGTGCAATGGTTCACGCTCGTGTAATGCTTGAAGAATAAAAAGTTGATGCATACTAAAAAAAGTACGATCCAATTGCGTGACTTGAACACCGTGGTGCTTCACATTTGTATTAATGTGGTGAAGATGGAGCCATACCATGCTAATATAATAAAGATGGATGTGGGTAAAACTATCTTTCAGGATCGTATACTTTGCTTCTTATACCGATAAGTATTGCTATTTTAATTTTTGTTAATACATCATTTTTCAATGAGTATACATGCATAAGGTTACATCATGGATAGCATGTCACATCAAAAATTACGTTTTTATCATTTACCTACTCGAGGACGAGCAGGAATAAATCGTGGGGATGCTTGATACTTCTCCAACGTATGTACAATTTTTTATTGTTCCATGCTGATATGTTATCATTCTAGAATAATTTCAGGGTATTTATTTACAATTTTATATTATTTTTCAGCACTAACCTATTGCGCAATGCCAAGTGCCAGATGTTGTTTTCTGCGTGCTTTTCACTTTGAAGTTTTTCCATACCAAACAAGGTCCAATTGCCCAGAAACGTTTTTTTGATTTTTTATGAACCAAAATAAGATCAACGAGCATCACAAGAAGACTAGAGGCCTCACGAGGGGCCCACAAGCCATCAGGGCGCAACCATGGGAGGTGGTCGCGCCCTGATAGCTTGTACCTCTCTCGTGGCCCTCCCAACTCCGTTCTTTGTCTTATATATTCTCATCTACCCTAAAAACACCTAGGGGAGCCCCAAAACACTTTTTAGGCCATCGCAAGCCTCTTTTCCATCGAGAGGCCATCTTGAGCTCCGTTTCAGCACCCTGCTGGAAGGATATCCATCATGGAGGGCCTCTTCATCAACCTTGCTTCCCTCAGGATAATGTGTAAGAAGTTCACCACATACCTACGGGTCCACAGTCAGTACCTAGATGGCAATGTCTCTCTCTCTCCTTGATCTTCAATACAACGATCATCACATCTTTGCTTTCATCCATATGATGTATTTCCTTTTGTGTGGTGCGTTTGTTGGGATCCGATGAATTCTGGGATTATGTTCAGGTTATTCATGAGAAATATTTGAGTCACCTCTTCTGACTAGTCAGCTAAGCAGGGCCCACCTTTCGGTGGTGTTCCTCTCCGAGTCGACATGAGCACTAACTGCACAAAGCTAGCGAACCAATTCATCCAAGGCCATCGCTATTTCAAAAACTTAGAGCTGGAGTCGCATCAAATTCGAGTGCGACCAACGTAAGTTGTGGCTAGCCATTTCTCCACCTGAGCCCTGTCAATATCGGGATGCTCCGATGTGGTCTTACTATCCGAGCATCGCGGCCACTATCATTCGCATCACCCACGAGAAGTTGTGGAAGGTGTTGTTCAAGCCGCACAAGACTTGGTCGGTCGAAGAGCAGGACATCTGCATTAATACTATGAACCCTCCCTATAGGAATCGGGGCTCCGCAGACCTAGAATGGTTCTAACTCTAGGGTGCGCTCGCTGTTCTACCCTGTTCTACCTTCAACTTCACTGTTGACTATCTGACGACTCGAGCTAAGGAAGGCAAACAAGAACACACGAGTAGTCAACCCAGGTTCAGGCCACCTAGTGGTGTAAAACCCTACTCCTACTTGTGTGGATTTCTTAAGGTGGAAGATGAGTACAAAGGCGGGTTCTTTCCCTAGTGAAGACGATGGGAATCTGCCCCCTTCTATAGTTGTCGGGCCTCTCTTTTATACTGGCCTTGGTCCTCTTCCCTCGAAAACACATTCGGCGGGGAGGTCGCCACAATGGCCATTTTGAAAGGGTACAAGACCGTGGACTGCCCTGACAAAGGTGGTCTTCGCCTGCAAAAGCCCTTCTCCATGATGCGTTGGTGGGATGGAGGGTGACCACCGTCCTGCCGAGCCCCCAGCTTTGGACCTCTTGCACCAATCAAGAAACTTTGGGGGGGGGGGTTGTTTCGGACCCGCGGTCGGCTCGGCTCCCTTAACACCAAAGGGGAAAGCTTCTCTCTCCGAGCGTGCTGGCACCGACCCTGGCGCCGCGCAGCATTGCTCATGTCACCCACTTGAGGAGGTCTGACCATGCAATCCCGACAGGCCGCCCTTGGCAAATCCGCTCCTCAGGGGAGGATCGTCAGGAAGCGACTTCTTGATGCGAGTGTCGGAATGGAGGCTCTGCGGACACGAGGAAAGGTTTGAACACTGGGGTGCGCTCGCTCTCCTACCCTGTCCATCCTCTCAACCTCACAACATCTCTATGGTGGCGCGAGCTAAGCGACGAGCGAGGACGCACGACAGTTTACCCAGGTTCGGGACACCATATGGTGTAAAACCCTACTCCTGCTTTGATAGATTACTCGAGGTGGAAGATGGGTATGAAGCTTGGTTCTTGCCAGGGGACAACTCCAACTCCGTCGGGCGACGCTTTCTGACGCACGTGGATCTTGTCGGAGAAGCCTGCAAACTCTGAACTGAAGCACTGGTTAGATGGGTGGGTGCTCGAGGAGCATTCTAGCTAAGTTTGGGTTGCGGGGATGCATTCATGTGCTTGAATTTAACTGGAACCCAAAGCTAAATCGGACGGGTAGAGGCGGGGAACATGATCTTACCGAAGCCCTCCGAGTGGTTTAGGTGTGGCCCTGGTGAAGTGGAGGAGGAGTGATGGCTGCAACAAGGTTCGGAGGGTCCTATTTTTAGGCTGGCCGATTACGACGAGCCAGATGTTCGGCGGGTGCTTACGGGGCTTCAGTTGGCTAAAGCAGTCTAGGGGGCTCCATTTTACTATTGGCTTCGAGGGATTAAGCGTAGAGGCAGGCTCTCTACAGAGCGGCTCGTCACGGGCGCGCCGGATGCAGAGAGCACGCTCTATGCTGCCAAAAGCATGACGACATGCATCAACAGGCGCATGAGTGGGGGACGGCCAAGCGAAGCTATCAGGGTGCTTGGGCGGTGCCAGGAGGCGCTGTATGGATAATGTAGTTGGTACGATAATGAAGTAATATGCAGCCTTTGTGGAAAGCAAGTTTTAGTTGTAAAGAAGCATGGTCAATTGCTTGTGTGGATATGCATCATAAACTAGATGGTAATCATGGGAACAGGTTGCAAATATCAACATATCTGCTGAGGGCTCAACATCTCAGGTTCTCCCTATGTGCCAAGTCACCAGACTTGTCATAACATCTTTCTCAGATAACACCTTTATCCACACGCACACATGGTTTATCCGAAAACGACTAGACGTAGTTTAAGAAGGATTACCAAACGATCCTTGACTGTGGACACGGCTATTCGAATAGTTTTACACTCTACAGAGGTTGTCCGCTATATCCACGAGATCTGGGAAACTTCTATGTCATCCAGAACTCGCGATATATAACATACCCGAGGTAAGTACCCGATCACTGTCTTTCCTTTGATGATACTAGACAAAGAGTCCACTCGATTGGTACCTAGCCAACATGATATATGTCTTATGAGCACCAACTCTAGACCGTATCATCCATGCGGGGACCAGCGGTGTGCCCGGAACATATAAAACGACATAGTCGACCTACCTGGTACGACCCCGTCACGAAAGTGACCATATCACTGCCGCCACTACTAATGCGGGCTCTTTGCTAGCACCGACCATCGTAATCAACAAAGCCCCGTCCCATGAAGGGATACCGTGACCGCACATGTAAGGTTGGGATGGTCGACACATCATAAATCTAATCCCATTTCCGAAACCACACACATAAAATCTTTCGAGACACCACTTCTTTCTCAAGTGGTCACCCAGCTCAACACCATCACCCTCGGGCATTAGTGGCACCGGGTGGGGTTTTGGAAATACCTTTGATACCACCTGTGTGTTACAATCACTATGCATATGTTGAACCTATGCGTAGCACTACTACTACTTGTCAACTTTTGTCAGCGTGACCCTCATAGATGGTAGGATCATGCTCAAATGGAAGTGCTCCAAAGGAGACATCGGAAACACCATACCGAGGGTTACCAACTAAATCATGATCATATGTATCGGAAATAAGTATTCTACATGGCATGCATAAAATGTTTTCTCAAACATGGTCAAAGGGCTGTTGGCCTTGATCAGCTAGGTATCCGGGGTCTTCGAGGTCTTCGGGTCCAAATCCTTCGTCAAACGTGTGATCTATCATTGTAATAATAATAATAATAAGAAGAAATACACTAAAAAACAGAGCACAAACTCATATTAAAAATGTTACCCTATTCCGAAAAATTATATCTTTAGTTTCAAAAATGTTTGTTTCTATTTTTGAAGTAAAAAGGTATTTTTAAAGTCCTATTAACAGAAGCTAAAAATACCTAAAGTACGTATTAAATTAAAGTTATGCATAAAAGACCTTGCAAAAACTTGTACAACAACACTAGTAAATACTACATAATTTTATAAGAATTATGGTGGAAAAATATTTAAATTTGATTAAATATTTAAAACTTTAGAAATATTCTAAAAAACGTGGTTTAAATATAAAGAAAAGGGGGGTCAGCTCCTGGCCCGGCTCGGCCAGCACCTGGGCCAGCCCAGCTGGCCAACTGGCCAGCCAGCCACCCAACCAGCCCATGCGCGCGCGTTGTTAGGTTTAAACATGACGTGCGGGCCTCTATGGCCAGTGATAGAGAGGGGAGAGACTGGCCACCGATAGGTGGAACCCTCCTGTCGGGGTCGTCTTCCAGCTCCAGAAAGAGGAGAGGGGAGGCATGCCGGCGGCAGCTCCGACGTCCTCATGGCCAGTTGAGCACAGGAATAGACTTGTGGCGTCTCCGCCTACTTGGTAGGGGTCGAGGGACCGACGGAGTGGGCCTGTGTCACCGTGACGACGAGACCGCGGTGAAGGAGTTTCGAGATGTGGTGGAGAGATGTGCTCCGAGCAGGGCAAAGCTTGGGGGAGCGGTAGAGAACGTTCGTGGGCTTTCTATGGTCACAGGGGGAGTGAGAGGAGCTCGAGAGCGAGCCTATAGCCCAAGATCGACGGAGGTCCGACCCGGCGGTGCCTCAGTCGATCTCGGGAACCAGGGATCACTTTGCTCAAGTGGGGCTCCTAGGGGTCGATTGGAGGTTGGGAGGATAGGATTGTGGCAGTGGAAGCAATTGGGAGGCCTATTTATAGCCTGGCGACGAGCTGCCGAGTGGGGGAGTGCTGATGGTTTTCGCCACGGCTGCAAGAGAGTGAGAGAGAGCTCAGGGCCAAAACCATGGTTTGCATGCATGGTTTGGGACCGTGTGGACTCAACGCGAGGAGCGGGGGAAGCGGTGTAGGCTCTCCTGACCAATCGGGCGCGTGTGGGCACGCGTCGCCTAGGTCAGAGGAGCGGGGGAGAAGGGGGCCCTGAGGCTGCCCTAGGTCAGAGGAGCGGGGGAGAAGGGGGCCCTGAGGCTGCCCTAGGTCTGGTCAAAGTGAGACATCAAGGGGAGGTGAGAACTGGCAGGGGCAGGCCTCCCTAGCCTCGGGTGCGCCCTGTAGCACGTACAGAGCGCAGTTTTGGTATGCCACGGCATGCTGGCGCGCTTTGTCCTTGTCTGGAGTGTCTGGGAGGAAGGATAGATGCCCCTCAGTTGCTAGGAACCGGGAAGATCAATGCTGGCCAAGGGGAGAGGCTTAAAGGGGTTCTGCCAACATTAAACCAGGAGCTAAAATGAGGTTTTTGGCTGACTCACCTTGAACCAAGGATGGGCCACTTGTCTACAGTTTAGGAGTGGTACTCGCAGTTTGTGCTAGGAGTTAGAAAGAAAGGGAGTGAGTGTAGGGGTTGCTAGATGTTGTTTGACCAATCTGGCTGAAGGTGTTTGATCTGTGTTTGGGGTACCTAACCTTTTCCAGTGGGGCTGAAAGTTCACATGATTGATTTTTATTCAAGATTGGGATGCTCTACCAAATTTGATCTCCATTGGACAAGTTTGATAATGTAAACTTGAAAACACCCGAACTGGGTAGTTCTGCCTTCTTATGAGAAATATGAGCAAATTAATCACCACAAATATAAATCTTGGCATGATCTCCTTATTTGGGGTACTGAGCACTCCTGCAAGGTTTGAGGCCATTTGGACAAACTTTGCAATGCGGAGTTGCTTCAACTTGAATCTGGACAGGAAGGGTTTTTGGATTGTTTGGTGAACCAAACCAGCTTGGAATGAGGTGAAACTTGGCATGATCACCAAATATAGGTTGGGAAACATGCTAGATATTTCTGTGAATTTATTGAGAATATTTCCTTTGGAAATATTTCAAAAGGTCAAAACAGACAGAAGAGGTTTTCACAGGTTTGCTCCAATAGTTTGAATATAAATAGGGGTTGAAAATCTTATGTGTGGAAAATATATGTCCTCTGAGTATCTCCAAATTTTCTCATAATTTTCTAACTTAGAAAAATAATTGTCCACTCATAAAATCATTTCTCACCTTACAAAAGGAAATATAAATAAAATAGGAACATACTTTATAGAATAATCATTTTATGATTGTGGAGAGTTATAATAATGCTACAATCAGAATACAATCCTTGGTTTAAGGCACCCCCTTAAAATCAGGGACTTGTACTGCAAACCCCAAGGCAAGATTTTGAATAGACAAAAATGAGAAAAAGGGTTTTTATGGAAATATCATTTTGTATAAGCTATTTTTAAAGATCCACACACCAACATACATACAAACAACAACAATCAAGATACTCATAGCATTTGCTTAAAAAGATTTAATTTATTCCTAATTGAAAATATTACAGTTGCGGCAAAGTAAAAACAGTGTGTGACACAACAACATAAGTTTTGAAGGGAAATAACAAAGTTTACCCCACAACCAAAAATCAAGAACTTAGCAAGGGTCAGCCCTCACGCTGAAGGATGGTGCAGTTGGACATGCGCCCTTGGTCTCGGGTGAGACGAAGCTTCAAAAGGTGGCATCGTCATGAGTGAGCCGGGTCACCGGGTGAAGCACATCACGACATTCGATCTCGTCACGGGTCGGCTGCCTCCTGAGGCCCTCGGGGTCACGCGGCCGTGGTGCCCTATGAGGCACCAGGGTGAGTCGTGCCAGCTTTCGGAAGGTAGGTGCAGCATGCTACTTCTTGAGCATGCGTTGGTTTTACATTGAAGAGGAAAGGGTGATGCAGTAAAGTAGAGAAGTATTTCCCTTAGTTTGTTGAGAACCAAGGTATCAATCCAATAGGAGGAACAAGCGAGGCCCTAATGTTAGCACCTACAAAAACAATCAAACTCTTGCACCCAACACAACAAAGGGGTTGTCAATCCCTTCATGGTTATTTGCAAGGATGAGATATGATATATATAAATAGTAAAACAAAATTAAATAAATGCAAAAATATTTATTTGGGGTTTTTTGGTTTATAGATCTGATATATAATATGGAAAATAGACCTCGGGGCCATTGGTTTCACTAGACGCTTTTCTCATAAAGGAAAATAATACGATGGGTGAACAAATTACTATGGAGCAATTGATATAAAATCAAATCATTATGAAGATATCTAAGGCATGATTATACATATAGGCATCACGTCTGTGTCAAGTAGACCGAAATGATTCTGCATCTACTACTATTACTCGACACATCGACCAACTCCTGCCTGCATCTAGAGTATTAAGTTCATGAAAACAAAGTAAAGCATTCAGTAAGATGACATGATGTAGAGGGATAAAGTCATGCAATATGATGAAAACCCCATCTTTTTATCCTCGATGGCAATAATGCAATACATGCCTCGCTACCCCTACTTTTTCACTGGGTGAGGACACCGCAAGATTGAACCCAAAACTAAGCACTTATCCCATTGCAAGAATTACCAATCTAGTTGGTCAAACCAAACCAATGATTCGAAGAGACCTACAAAGATATGAAATCATGCATATAATAATTCAGGAAATACTCAAATAATATTCATAGGTAATCTGAACATAAACACACAATTCATTGGATCTCAACAAACACACCGCAAAAGAGTATTACATCAGATAGATCTTCATGAAGATCATGTAGAACACGGTATTGAAGAACAAAGAGAGAGAAGAAGCCATCTAGCTACTAGCTATGGACGTGTAGGTATGTAGTAAACTACTCACTCATCATCGGAGAGGCAATGGAGTTGATGTAGATGCACTGCATGATCGAACCTCCCTCCGACAGATTACCGGGAAAGGTTCCCAGATTGGATCCCTCGGAAACAGAGGCTTCCAGCAGAGGAAAAGTATTTTTTGGTGTCCGTCTTATATAGGAGGATTATTTTGGGAATTTATAAGACGAAGATTAGGGTTAGGAGGCCTGTAGGAGACCCACAAGCCAGGGGGGTGCGCCCTACCCCCTGGTCGTGCCCTGCAGGCTTGTGGCCTCCCGGCAGGTGTCCTGCCCCCTTCTCCAAGTCTGAAAGGTCTCTTTCGTTCCACAAAAAACCATTCCGGAAATTTTATTCCATTTGGACTCTGTTTAATATTCCTTATCTGCAATATCCAAAAACAAGGAAAAAACAGAAACTGACACTAGGCTCTAGATTAATAGGTTAGTCCCAAAAATAATATAAAACAACATATTAATGCATATAAAACATCCAAAACAGATAATATAATAGCATGGAACAATAAAAAATTATAGATACATTGGAGACGTATCAAGCATCCCCACGCTTAATTCCTGCTCGTCCTCGAGTAGGTAAATGATAAAAAAGAATGTTTGATGTGGAATGCTACCTAACATATTTATCCATGTAATATTCTTTATTGTGGCATGAATATTCAGATCCATAAGATTCAAAACTGAATCTAATATTGATAAAAAAAGATAATACTTCAAGCATACTAACAAGGCAATTGTGTCCTTTCGAAATAACATGGCCTTAGAAAGTTATCCCTACAAAATCATATAGTCTGGCTATGCTCCATCTTCACCACACAAAATATTGAAATCATGCACAACCCCGATGAATGTCAAGCAATTGTTTCACACTTTTTATTCTCAAACCTTTTCAACTCTCACCCAATTCATGAGCATGAGCCATGGATATAACACTATAGGTGGAATAGAATATGGTGGAGGTTGCAAAAAAGAGGAGAAGATAGTCTCACATCAACTAGGCATATCAGCGGGCTATGAACATGCCCATCAATAGATATCAATGTGAGTGAGTAGGGATTGCCATGCAACGGATGCACTAGAGCTATAAGTGTATGAAAGCTCAAAAAGAAACTATATGGGCGTGCATCCAACTTGCTTGCTCATGAAGACCTAGGGCAACTTGAGGAAGCCCATCATTGGAATATACAATCCAAGTTCTATAATGAAAATTTCCCACTAGTATATGAAAGTGACAAAATAGGAGACTCTCTATCATGAAGATCATAGTTCTACTTTGAAGCACGAGTGTGGAAAAAGATAGTAACATTGTCCCTTCTCTCTTTTCTCTCATCTTTTTATGGGCTTCACTAGCCTATTTTATTTTTTGTAAAGTCCAGATGCTCATCCCAACTTGTGAGGTAATCATAGCTCTGCATCATGCTTTTCTCTTACATGGGACAATGCTCTAATGATGCAAATCATCACACTTTTATTTACTCACAACTCAATTCCTAGAACAAAATACGACTCTATATGCATGCCTCCGGCGGTGTACCGGGATGCACAATGATCTAGCGTAGTAATGATGTAAATCATGCTAGCTATCTTACGATCATGCAAGGCAATATGACAAGGATGATGCGTGCCAAAAAATCAGAACGGTGGAAATTGCATGGCAATATATCTCAGAATGGCTATGGAAATGCCATAATAGGTAGGTATGGTGGCTATTTTGAGGAACATATATGGAGGCTGTTTTGAGGAAGGTGGGTTTAATGCACTGGCAAAATTTAGGTGGTACGTGAGAGGCTAGCAAGGGTGGAAGGGTGAGAGTGCGTATAATCCATGGAATCAAGATTAACAAAAAAAACTCACATACTTATTTCAAAAGTTTATTAGTTATCGAAACAAAGTATTAGACGCATGCTTCTAGGGGAAGGGTTGGTAGGAGTTAACCATCGCGCGATCCCGACTCTCACACAAAGGTTGACAATCATTAAACAAATCTTGCTCCGACTTCATTACATAACGGTTCACCATACGTGCATGCTACGGGAATCACAAACTTTAACACAAGTATGTCTTCCAATTCACAATTACTTACTAGCATGATTCTCATATTACCATCTTCATATCTCAAAACTATATGGAAGGAATCAAACTTCTTATCATGTTCAATGCACTTAACATGAAAGTTTTTATTATATCCCTCTTTAATGCCCATTATATTAGGACTAAATTCATAACCTAAACTAATTACCATGCTATTTAAAGACTCCCAAAATAATATTAGTGAGGTACAAGAGCTCAATAATTTCTAAAAAATAAAACACCACCGTGCTCTAAAAGATATAAGTGAAGCACTAGAGCAACATTGCCTAGCTCGAAATATATAAGTGAAGCACATAGAGTATTCTAATAAATTCACAATTCAGCGTGTCTCTCTCACAAGATGTGTGTATCAAGGATGATTGTGGAAAACTAAAAATAAAGACTCACATCATACAAGACGCTCCAAGCAAAACACATATCATGTGGGGAATAAAAATATAGCCTCAATTAAATTTATCGATGGATTGAAGATGAAAGAGGGGATGCCTTCTGGGGCATCCCCAAGCTTAGGATTTTTTGTATCGTTGAATATGGCTTGGGGTGCCTTGGGAATCCCCGAGGTTTGGCTCTTGCCACTCCTTATTCCGTAGTCCATCAAATTTTACCCAAAACATGAAAACTTCACAACAAAAAACTCGTGAGATCCGTTAGTGTAAGAAAAATAAATAACCACTTTAGGTAATATTGTGAACTCTTTATTTACTTATATTGATGTAATATTTACTGTATTCCAACTTATCCATGGTTCATACCCCCCGATACAACCCATAGATTCATCAACATAAGCAAACAACACAAAGAAAACGGAATCTGCCAATAACAGAACAGTGGGTAGCAATCTGATTACTTTGAATACTTACGTAAGTCCAAAAATTCTAACCAATTAAGACGATATGGGAAATTTGTATATCAATCTTTTGTAAAAAATACAGATCAAAATCACGTTCCAGTGAATTTACAAAATACCTGGACTGAGGGCGAAAGTTTCTATTTTTTCAGCAAAATCAAATTGCAAACACCGTAGACCATCCCAAAGGTCTTACTTGGCTAAAACACTAATTAAAACAAGAAAACATAATTATCGCAGAGGTAATAATGTGTGCAACACTCAAAAATAGAATCAGAAACAAAAACATAAAAATAAAATTGGGTTGCCTCCCAACAAGCGCTATTGTTTAACGCCCCTAGCTAGGCATAACATAAAAGATCTAGGTATTGTCATCTTTGATATTGGCAATGTGAGGGCCTTCTCAAATCCATGGGGCTCTTTCCTCTTCCCCAGGTTTGTAGGGGAGGAAACCATCTTAATGTCCTTAGTATCCAAACTCTTATTGCAAAGGGCAATCAAAGTATTCAAACGGTTGAGGTTTCCACTAATATTTTTGAGGGGTTCATGATATTGTTGTAACTCGACTAACTGCTTGTGTAAGTCACTCAATGTGTCGAGAATTTGAACTCCTTCTTATGAGAAATTTAACACCCTTTTTTGTGGGGGAACTCCTAGAATCCCCTCCAAAACTTCATAAGCAGTGTTTGTATTTAATTCAATAAAATTACCTTTGGAGCCAAAATCTAAAAGTTCTCTATGATGTAAAGCCAATCCAATGTAAAAAAATTCTAAGAAAAACCTTTGCATCTCCTTTTAGGTTGGTTATACAATAAGATTCCATTAGCCTATACCACGCATCTTTCAAATTTTCCCTTTGTTTTTGTTTGATGTATAAAACTTAAAAATCTCGTGACAAGGGGGAAGTGGTAATGCTTGTCATATAAATAAGTAAGAGATTCAGAAGGAGAGAGGCAAACAAAAGAAGGGCAAATAAAAAGGAAATCTTTTTTGTTTTCTGAAAATCGTTTTAGAAGTGGGGGAGAGGAAAACAAGAGGCAAATGGAAAATAAAATAAATGGAAGAGATGAGTTTGTGATGGGTACTTGGTAAACTTGATCTTGCTATGTATCCTCCCCGACAACGGCGCAAGAAATCTGCAAGTTGGCGGGATAGTTCTTGCCTTGTCTTCCTATGTTCCTCCCCGACAACGGCGCCAGAAATCGTTCCTGCTACTTATTGAGACTATGTTGGTTTTCCCTTGAAGAGGAAAGGGTGATGCAACAAAGTAGATATGTATTTTCCTCAGTTTGTTGAGAACTAAGGTATCAATCTAGTAGGAGGAACAAGCGAGGCCAAAATATTAGCACCTACACAAACAATCAAACTCTTGCACCCAACGCAACAAATGGGTTGTCAATCCCTTCACAGTTATTTGCAAGGATGAGATCTGATAAAGTAAATAAAGGATTAGTAAAAAAAAGTAAATAAATTCAGAAATATGTTTTTGGGTTTTTTGGTTTATAGTCCTGAAAATATAATATGGAAAATAGACCCGGGGGCCATTGGTTTCACTAGAGGCTTCTCTCATAAAGGAAAATAATACAGTGGGTGAACAAATTACTATCGAGTAGTTGATAGAAAAGAGAATAATTATGAAGATATCTAAGACAAAGATTACGCATATAGGCATCACGTCTATCTCAAGTAGACCGAAACGATTCTGCATCTACTACTATTAGTCCACACATCGACCAACTCCTGCGTGCGTCTAGAGTATTAAGCTCATGAAGATCAAAATAACACATTAAGTAAGATGACATGATGTAGAGGGATTGATGGGGTCATAGTCCTAGGGTAGGGTCATAGGCCTGCCATACAGGTCCTACCCAAGGACTACCCCACACAAAGGACAGGGCCCTAAGTCTGTCCCGACTGAATTAAGGAGTCCCCATCATCCAGTCGGTAACAGGTCCTCAATCATCCAGTCGGAGAATAGCATTCCGAGGATACCAGGCTAACCGACTGGATACACTCAGTACATCGTGACTTCTCTGGAGGGAAACTGCCGTACGTTTCCGGGTGCATTTATTAGCATTTGGGGCATACGTTACCTGTAACGTACGCATTCAACCCTCGTTACTCCACCCCTGTACCGGAACCGTTGCGGAGGGCAGCGGACTCTATATAAGCCGCCCTCCCCCACTGGTAGAGGGGTTAGAAAATCATTGTATTCCATATTACACTCGACAACAAGCTCCGAGAGCACTGAGACGTAGGGCTTTACCTCCGCCGCAGAGGGGCCTGAACTCATACAACCTCGCCGTAGCTAGGACTCTGCCCATCTCATTCGTACCCTACACATCTACTGTCAGGCTTATACCCACGACATTTGGCGCCCACCTTAGGGCAGGCGTCTAAGCAACTTCCGGCGAGTTTCCGACTAGTTCCTTTCGTCATGTCGATCGGTGGAGATTTGAGCATGGGTCACCAGATCTTCTTCGGCGCTCTCTCCTTCACCGTCGACGATTCAGCGTGGCTTCAGGAGGCACCTCTCGACGTCGAGGCGCTTCCCCATCGCGGGGCCACACACTTCCGTGCCGGCGCCCGCGACGTTCTTCTTCTCCAACAATCGGCTCCGTTGTCGACCTGCACCTCCGTCATGCGCCGCAACAAGCGGTCCCGCCGTCCGCTTCTCCAACGTTGGGTGCAGCATGCCCGAGCGCGTCTGATCACGTCTTCTCAAGTGGCAGTTCTGGAGTCTGTTGTGGTGGCCCCGCGTTCCCAGCGCTCGGGCTCAGTTTTGACTGAGTTTCCTTCCGAGTACGCGGGTCGTGGGCCTGCAGCAAAAGTACACATGGCCAACTCCCATGAAGATCCCCGTCAGGCTGGCCGGAACGAGCACGAGATCGGCGAAGCGTCCGGCGCACGTCGTCCACCTTGCCGTTCCGCTAGTAGGCACACACGGCGGAGCAACGTGGAGCTGTTCCGCACACCCCTCCTCAACTTGGCTGCAGCTGCCAAGATAGCCGATTCCCTCCAGCCGACTGATTCTAAGGCTGGTAGAGGGATCGAGCAGATCCGAGCCCTGTTGCAGACGGCACAGCAGTAGAATTCGGCAGTCTCCCAGTCGCACAACCGGATCTATAACAGTTCCGTCCACGCGAATACGCATCGATCAGTTCACATCCCTGGTTCCCATCAGCGCCACAAGGGAGGCAGCCGTTCAGTGATTCACGAAGATCGTCGCCGCTCACGCACCCCTCCGCGGGGTGGGCCCTATGGGTCCCGACATCATGATGATCGGCGTTCAGTCGACGAAACTTACGACCCAAGACCCGACGCAAGAGGACGTATCGCCCAGCGAAGAGTCGACAGGGGTCGAGCCCACCGTGATGGTCACGATATGGACCGTCCGAGTGGAAGCAGGGCCATCGTGTCCGGTCCCGAGTGTTTTAGTCGAGCCATCCGCTCGGCTGACATCCCGCCCAACTTCCGATTGGCAGCGGGAATCAGTAAGTTTACAGGAGAGTCCAAGCCGGAAACATGGCTGGATGACTACCGAGTGGCAGTCCAGATCGGAGGAGGGGACGACCATGTCGCTATAAAGCACCTCCCTCTGATGCTCGACGGCTCGGCACGAGCGTGGCTAAACAGTTGGCCCCCTCGAGCATTTACAGTTGGGCGGATCTGGCCCGAGTGTTCATCAGGACCTTCGAAGGGACGTGCAAACGCCCTGTAGGCCTTGTGGAGCTCCAACACTGTGTCCAGAAGCCGAATGAGCCCCTGCACGACTTCATCCAGCGTTGGACAACTCTCTACCACACGGTGGAGAACGTCAACGAGCATCAAGCAGTCTGCGCCTTCAAGGCAGGCGTACGGTACAGAGAGCTGTACCTAAAGTTCGGTCGAACAGGCGACATCTCCATGAGTAAGATGATCGAGATAGCAGCTCGCTATTCAAATGGCGAAGAAGAGGACCGCATCCGGAGCGGCAAGCACAAGACAGTCGGCGATGTTGACGGAGGTAACACTCGGAAGCAGAAACAGAAAGCTCCGCCCACACCGCAAGCAGAAGCTGCAGCCGTGACCAATGCCAAGTTCAAGGGCAAAGGGAAGGCGCAGTTTACCCCCAAGAAGAAGCCGTTCAACAATCCCATCCTAGACCAACCTTGTCCAGTTCACACGAAGATGGACGAAGAAGGCAACCCCATATACGCGAAGCATACCACTCGACAGTGTTGTCTCCTGATCCAGGGGTTCACCGAGGGACAACCGAACGAGAAGGATCCTGAGCAATATGAGGAGGATAAGGAGGATCCGTTCCCCCAAGTCCATGCAAGCCTCATGATTTTTGCTGACATCGAAAGCAAGAGTCGACTGAAACTGGTGAACAGAGAGGTTAACATGGCCACTCCAACCAGTCCCAAGTTCCTGAAATGGTCTCAGACTGCAATCACTTTTGACCAGTCGGATCATCCCTCACATGTACCCACTCCGGGGAGACAGGCTCTGGTCGTTGACCCGGTAGTGGAAGGAGGCTGACTGCTCAAAGTCCTCATGGATGGCGGCAGCGGCTTGAACATCATGTACGCTGACACACTCAAGGGGATGGGCATTCCGATGTCCAAACTCAGCGAGAGCAGCATGCAGTTTCACAGAGTCGTCCCTGGACGGAAGGCCAAGTCACTCGGCCAGATCGCGTTGGACGTCGTTTTCGGCTCCGACAAGAACTTCCGCAAGGAGAAGCTGACATTCGAAGTGGTAGCCTTCCAGAGTGCTTACCACGCAATCCTGGGCCGCCCGGCGTATGCTCGTTTCATGGCCCGTCCATGTTACGTCTACTTGAAGCTGAAGATGCCAGGCCCGAAAGGCGTGATCACCATCACGGGCAATCGTCAGCGAGCCGAAGAGTGTCTGTAGCAGGGTTCAAGAATCGCCAACCAGCAGATGGCTGTTCTCGAGCTCGACGAGTACAAGAAGACAGTCGACCCCGCCGACTTGATGTGCTCAAAGAAACCAGCTTCTGAGTCCGCATTCCAGTCGGCGGGAGAGACGAAGAAGGTCAGCATCCACCCGACGGACGACTCTGCTGCCCCGACGAACATCTCCACCACCCTCGATCCTAAATAGGAAGCCGAGCTCACCCAATTCCTCCGTGAGAACTGGGACATCTTCGCATGGAAACCCTCTGACATGCCAGGTGTACCCAGGGAGTTGGCTAAGCACCGACTGCACGTGGATCCCACCGCTCGGCCCGTCCGAGAACGCCTGCGCCGATCTGCCGCACATAAGAGGAAGGCAATCGGGGAAGAGGTGGCCAAGCTGCTGGCGGCCAACTTCATTCGCGAGGTTCACCACTCCGAGTGGCTCGCCAATGTTGTCATGGTGCCCAAGAAGGACAAGTCGCTCCGAATGTGCATCGACTTCAAGCACCTCAATAAGGTCTGCCCGAAAGACCATTTTCCGCTCCCCCGCATAGATCAAATTGTCGATTCGACTGCGGGATGCGAGCATTTATCATTTCTTGATGCCTACTCGGGCTATCATCAGATCCGTCTGTATGGTCCCGATGAGTTAAAAACAGCCTTCATCACCCCATTCGGGTGCTTCTGCTACATCACTATGCCTTTCGGTCTGAAGAATGCAGGAGCTACCTTTATGCGCATGATCCAAAAATGTCTCCTCGACCAGATCGGTCGCAATGTGGAGGCATATATGGATGATATCGTAGTCAAGTCACGCAAAGGTTCCGACCTGCTGACTGACTTGGCAGAAACATTCGCCAACCTTCATAGGTACGATATCAAGCTCAACCCAGCCAATTGTTCATTCGTTGTTCCCAGCGGAAAGTTACTCGGTTTCTTCGTTTCCGAACGAGGATCGACGTCAACCCCGAAAAGATCAGGACCATCGTCCGAATGGAGAGGCCGGTCAGAATACATGATGTTCAACGGCTCACAGGTTGCCTAGCGGCTTTGAGCAGGTTCATCAGTCGACTCAGCGAAAAAGCGCTTCCTCTGTACGGACTCATGAAGAAATCACATACCTTCGAGTGGATAGACGAAGCCCAAGTCGCATTCTACGACCTCAAAGTCCTACTTTCCACCCAGCCGGTTCTTACTGCTCCGCTCAGTAAAGAGCCCCTTCTTCTATATATCGCAGCTACAAAACAAGTCGTCAGCACCGTTCTTACAGCCGAGCGAGAAGAAGAAGGCAAAGCATACAAATTTCAGCGGCCAGTGTACTACGTCTCCGAAGTCCTGACTCCTTCCAAGCAGAGGTATCCCCATTATCAAAAACTTATCTATGGGATCTATATGACTGCGAAGAAGGTGACTCATTATTTCCAAGACCACTCGGTATCTGTCGTTTCTGATGCTCCTTTGTCGGAAATTCTCCACAATCGAAACGCATCAGGCCGAGTGGCGAAGTGGGCAATGGAGATGTTGTACTGTGACATAATTTTCGAGGCCAAGAAAGCTATTAAGTCTCAAGCCCTGGCTGACTTCATAGCAGAATGGGTAGAACAACAGCAACCGACCCACATCTACTCGGCTCATTGGACAATGTTCTTCGATGGGTCTAAGATGTTGAATGGCTCCGGCGCTGGGGTTGTGATCATATCACCAAAGGGCGACAAGCTCAAGTACGTGCTGCAGATACACTTTGATTCCTCCAACAACGAGGCAGAGTATGAAGCTCTCCTCTACGGATTGCGCATGCCCATCTCACTCGGCGTCCGTCGCTTGATGGTCTACGGCGATTCAGATTTGGTGGTCAATCAAGTGATGAAAGAGTGGGACGTCAGGAACCCCACCATGACCACATACTGCAATGAAGTGAGGAAGCTGGAGAAGAAGTTTGAAGGTCTAGAGCTCCACCATGTTCCGAGACTGAAGAACCAGGCAGCTGATGAGTTGGCAAAACTCGGATCCACTCGGAGACCAGTCCCGAGTGATGTCTTCCTCGAGCACCTCCACCTTCCCTCAGTCAAAGAAGATCCCTTCACAGAAAAACCGGTACAACCCAAGAGCACAACAGATCCGACTGAAGTTGACGTACCTGCTGTGGTTGATTTGGTCATGGAGATTCTGGCTGTCATTCCCGATTGGACTGTGTCGATCATTGCATACATCCTGAGGCAAGAACTTCCAGAAGACGAAGTCCAAGCCAGGCAAATAGTCCGCAGGTCGAAGGCATTCACTGTCATTGATGGCCAATTGTACAAGGAGAGTGTTTTAGGTGTTCTTGAACGTTGCATTTCCCCAGAGGAAGGACAATTGATCCTAGAGGATATTCACTCGGGAACCTGCAGTCATCACGCTTCTTCGAGAGCAATCGTCGCCAAGGCGTTCAGAGCCGGTTTCTTTTGGCTGCAGGCAAACGAGATGGCTAATGATATGGTCGACCGATGTGAAGGCTATCAGTTCTACTCCAACAAGTCCCACAAGCCAACATCTGCATTGAAGACAATCCCTCTTGTGTGGCCATTTGCAGTTTGGGGATTAGATACAGTCGGACCATTCAAGACAGGCCAAGGAGGCTACACACATCTGTTGGTGGCAGTCGACAAGTTCACAAAATGGATAGAAGCTAAGCCCATCAAGAAACTCGACGCCTCAACAGCTGTCAAGTTTGTCACGGACATCATTTCTAGATTCGGGGTACCTCACAGCATAATCACGGACAACGGGACAAACTTCGACTCGGACAGATTCAAAGGTTTCTGTGCGAGTCAGGGTATCCGAGTGGATTTCGCTTCCGTAGCACATCCTCAATCCAACGGACAAGCTGAGCGGGCGAATGGGCTTATTCTTCAAGGTTTGAAGCCCCGACTCCTGCGAGAGGTGGGACACGCTGCTGGCGCATGGGTCACCGAGTTACCTTCAGTGCTTTGGGGCCTCCGCACCACTCCGAACAGATCAACGGGGCGATCACCGTTCTTCCTCGTTTATGGAGCAGAAGCGGTTCTTCCGAGTGACCTGCTTCACAATGCCCCACGAGTCGAACTCTTCTCCGAAGCTGAAGCAGAACAAGCAAGGCAAGATGGAGTAGATCTCCTAGAGGAGGAACGCGAGACGGCACCAACTCGCTCAACAATTTACCAGCAAGATCTGCGACGCTTTCATGCACGTCACGTCAGGAGTCGCACATTCCAAGCAGGCGACTTAGTGCTCCGAGTGGATCAGCAAAGACCCCACAAATTGGCTCCGGCCTGGGAAGGCCTTATATCATCTCCAAGGTGCTGAATAACGGAGCATACAAACTCTACAACATTCAGAGGTAGACAGACGAGCCGCGCGCATGGAACGGAGACCTCCTCAAGCGCTTCTATACGTGATCGTCGACTGAAGCAGTGTAACGAACAAGTATTGATGAAATAATATACAGCAGATTCAGAGTTTTTCCACGGTCGCAGACTCCGGTCACACACACACACACACACACACAAAAAAAAACTTAGTTGCGATCCTGAATCGCTTAAGTTTTAACTTTCTCCTAGTGTGCACTAAACGTCGCACTCGGGGACTTAGCTGCAATCCTAAATCGCCTAAGTTCTAACTTCCTCCGAGTGTGCACTAAACGTCGCACTCAGAGGCTTAGCTGTGATCCTGAATCACCTAAGTACTAACTTCCTCCGAGTGTGCACTAAACGTCGCACTCGGAGGCTTAGCTGCGATCCCGAATCGCCTAAGTACTAACTTCCTCCGAGTGTGCACTAAACGTCGCACTCGGAGGCTTAGCTGCGATCCCGAATCGCCTAAGTACTAACTTCCTCCGAGTGTGCACTAAACGTCGCACTCGGGGACTTAGCTGCGATCCTGAATCGCCTAAGTTCCAACTTCCTCCGAGTGTGCAATAAACGTCGCACTCGGAGGCTTAGCTCCGATCCTGAATCGCCTAAGTACTAACTTCCTCCGAGTGTGCACTAAACGTCGCACTCGGAGACTTAGCTGCGATCCTGAATCGCCCAAGTTCTAACTTCCTCCGAGTGTGCACAAAACGTCGCACTCGGAGACTTAGATGTGATCAAGAATCACCTAAGTACTAACTTCCTCCGAGTGTGCACTAAACGTCGCACTCGGAGACATAGATGTGATCAAGAATCGCCTAAGTACTACCTTCCTCCGAGTGTGCACTAAACGCCGCGTTCGGAGACTTAGCTGCGATCCAGCATCACCTAAGTATTAACTTTCTTCGAGTGTGCACTTAACGTCACACTCGAGAGCTTAGCTGCGATCCAGCATCGCCTAAGTGATTAACTTTCTTCGAGTGTGCACTTCACGTCACACTCGGGGGCTTAACTGCGATCCAGCATCGCCTAACTATTAAACGTCTCCGAGTGTGCACTTAACGTCACACTCGAAGGCTTAGCTGCGATCCAGAATCGCCCACGTACTAACCTTCTTCGAGTGTGCACTTCACGTCACACTCGGGGGCTTAGCTGCGATCCAGCATCGCCTAAGTATTAAACTTCTCCGAGTGTGCACTTAACGTCACACTAGGAGGCTTAGCTGCGATCCAGAATCGCCCACGTACTAACCTTCTTCGAGTGTGCACTTCACGTCACACTCGGGGGCTTAGCTGCGATCCAGCATCGCCTAAGTATTAAACTTCTCCGAGTGTGCACTTAACGTCACACTCGGAGGCTTAGCTGCGATACAGAATCGCCCACGTACTAACCTTCTTCCAGTGTGCACTTCACGTCACACTCGGGGGCTTAGCTGCGATCCAGCATCGCCTAAGTATTAAACTTCTCCGAGTGTGCACTTAACGTCACACTCGGAGGCTTAGCTGCGATCCCGAATCGCCTAAGTACTAACTTCCTCTGAGTGTGCACTAAACGTCGCACTCGGAGGCTTAGCTGCGATCCCGAATCGCCTAAGTACTAACTTCCTCCGAGTGTGCACTAAACGTCGCACTCGGGGACTTAGCTGCGATCCTGAATCGCCTAAGTTCCAACTTCCTCCGAGTGTGCACTGAACGTCGCACTCGGAGGCTTAGCTCCGATCCTGAATCGCCTAAGTACTAACTTCCTCCGAGTGTGCACTAAAAGTCGCACTCGGAGACTTAGCTGCGATCCTGAATCGCCTAAGTTCTAACTTCCTCCGAGTGTGCACAAAACGTCGCACTCGGAGACTTAGATGTGATCAAGAATCACCTAAGTACTAACTTCCTCCGAGTGTGCACTAAACGTCGCACTCGGAGACTTAGATGTGATCAAGAATCGCCTAAGTACTACCTTCCTCCGAGTGTGCACTAAACGTCGCACTCGGAGGCTTAGCTGCGATCCCGAATCGCCTAAGTACTAACTTCCTCCGAGTGTGCACTAAACGTCGCACTCGGAGGCTTAGCTGCGATCCCGAATCGCCTAAGTACTAACTTCCTCCGAGTGTGCACTAAACGTCGCACTCGGGGACTTAGCTGCGATCCTGAATCGCCTAAGTTCCAACTTCCTCCGAGTGTGCACTAAACGTCGCACTCGGAGGCTTAGCTGCGATCCCGAATCGCCTAAGTACTAACTTCCTCCGAGTGTGCACTAAATGTCGCACTCGGGGACTTAGCTGCGATCCTGAATCGCCTAAGTTCCAACTTCCTCCGAGTGTGCACTAAACGTCGCACTCGGAGGCTTAGCTTCGATCCTGAATCGCCTAAGTACTAACTTCCTCCGAGTGTGCACTAAACGTCGCACTCGGAGACTTAGCTGCGATCCTGAATCGCCTAAGTTCTAACTTCCTCCGAGTGTGCACAAAACGTCGCACTCGGAGACTTAGATGTGATCAAGAATCACCTAAGTACTAACTTCCTCCGAGTGTGCACTAAACGTCGCACTCGGAGACATAGATGTGATCAAGAATTGCCTAAGTACTACCTTCCTCCGAGTGTGCACTAAATGACGCATTCGGAGACTTAGCTGCGATCCAGCATCACCTAAGTATTAACTTTCTTCGAGTGTGCACTTAACGTCACACTCGAGAGCTTAGCTGCGATCCAGCATCGCCTAAGTGATTAACTTTCTTCGAGTGTGCACTTCACGTCACACTCGGGGGCTTAACTGCGATCCAGCATCGCCTAACTATTAAACGTCTCCGAGTGTGCACTTAACGTCACACTCGGAGGCTTAGCTGCGATCCAGAATCGCCCACGTACTAACCTTCTTCGAGTGTGCACTTCACGTCACACTCGGGGGCTTAGCTGCGGTCCAGCATCGCCTAAGTATTAAACTTCTCCGAGTGTGCACTTAACGTCACACTCTGAGGCTTAGCTGCGATCCAGAATCGCCCACGTACTAACCTTCTTCGAGTGTGCACTTCACGTCACACTCGGGGGCTTAGCTGCGATCCAGCATCGCCTAAGTATTAAACTTCTTCGAGTGTGCACTTAACGTCACACTCGGAGGCTTAGCTGCGATCCAGAATCGCCCACGTACTAACCTTCTCCGAGTGTGCACTACACGTCACACTCGGGGGCTTAGCTGCGATGCAGCATCGCCTAAGTATTAACCTTCTCCGAGTGTGCACTTCACGTCACACTCGGGGGCTTAGCCGTGATCCAGCATCGACTGTTTGCCTTTGGCTTCACCAAGAAACGCCAAACAAAAACTCGAATCAACATTGCAATAGAAGAGCAAAAATAGGATTCCGAAATTCTCGCAAAGATAGCTAACTCGGTGCGGATCAAGCTTACCCGCACCAATTTAAAAGTGTGACGGCCAACAGAAGTGGCCAAAGTACCTTACAGATAAACACTCGGCATACCGAGGATAAAGTTTCTTACGCGTCAGCTGGGCCGGCGCCAGGACTGGAGGGCTCCACGAAAGTGTCCAAGTCGATTCCATCGGCGATGCGGGTAGCACTCTCTAGGAACGTCTCCATGAAGTCTTCGAATCGAAGCTTCTTCGTGTTGGCGACCTTCAGTGTCTTCAGCTTTTCCTCACGCACCTCCTTGCAATGGACTCGGACCAAGGACAGAGCAAAATTTGCACCGCAACGAGCTGCGGATTTCTTCCACAACTGCACTATGTTGGGAATCTCCTCCAGTCGGGTCATCAGGTTCTCCATCTCCTGCCGCGACTCATCTTCTGGCCAAAGCTCCTTGTCGATTCGGCCGACGACTTCTCTCAGTCGACCGATGAAAGTACCAACTTTGCCCACGCGGATGTGCGCACGGAGCACATCCCGATTGGCGTCATCGCCGAGTGGAACGTTCTCAAGAATCGAACGCTCCACGTCAGCTGCTTCAGCTTCGTCGTCAAAGCAAAAATCTGCGACAATAGGACAAACAGAAAATAAGCGCCGAGTGTTACGCGCATAGCACAACCACTCAGAAAAAGCAGGACTTACCAGCCAGACGCGTCATCATCTACCGAGCCCAGTCGCTGACATATTTCTCTTGCGCCCTCCATCGTTTGTTCAGCACATCCATATGACTCATCAGCGCAGTCCTCTGTTTCGCCATCTTTTCCACTTCCTCAGTCAACACCTTGTTCACCTCACGCGCTTGCTCCAATGACTTCTCCCGTTCCGCCAGAGCATCCTTCATGCCGGCCATTGCAAGCATGGCCGCATCAAGTTCACCAGCGAACTGATTCCTCTCCACCTTGAGAATCTCATAGGCTGATCCCATTGCACAGGTTTTCTGCCACCAAAAACCAAGAGACAATCAGAAAGTTCAACAGTTAAAAGTCTAAGTTCTTCAGACCCCTGCCGACGCAAGCAGTCGACAGCGGTCTCGGGGACTACACCCAGTGGGTTCACTGAGAGTGACCCCACTGGCATGCAGCTCAAGCACGACTGCCCTATTGAGATGCATGTTATCACCTACGCCTACGAGGAAAATGTTACCCGACCTGAGTACAACTTACTCTCGGAGACCCTTACAGTAAGCGCACTCCGAGTGCCACAACTGCTAGCAGTCGGTCATATTTTTTACAGACACGACCAAAGCAAAGACAATATGTATAAAGACAACTGTCGGTGCAAGCACTCGACAGAAGTCTCGGGGACTACACCCACTGGGTTCACTCAGAGTGAACCCATTGCAAACAACAACTGCTATTCAAGAACACCCAGTGGGTTACAGGGGAAAAGTAAATACTTACTAGACCATTTACTCGGATATCATCGCGCAGCTCCAAGCTCCGCTGGTACAAGGCCGCAATGGAGTCATAGGCCCTCTTGGCTTCTCCAGTCATCAGCTCCGCCTGCACCATAGCCCCCTTGGCCGCTCCTACCTGCTCCTCCGGAAGACGCTGGATGCTGAATTCAACATTCGACGAACCTGGAATCGTCGGAGGTTCCTGAGGCATCCCAAGGTCCGCCCCAGTCGGCTCCTCCTCGACCAACACTGGTTCAGTCGGTGGCGGCGCCTCTGTCGGCAGCACGTCGGCGGCGAGAGCAGCAACGGGAGGAGCAGCCTCAAGAACAGGATCCACAGCTGGGTCTGCTCTCCCTGGTCGCCCTCATCCAGGCAAATCGCCCCTGACAGGCCGAATGACACGAGACCTCAGAAAAAGAAAGAAGCGCCTGGCTGGGACGCGATAGTATAAAACACTCGACGTTCCTACAACGCACCTGGCTGAGACGAGACGACGTTGTCCGTGTCCATGGGGTCGTCTTCCTGACGCGCCGGAGAGGTGGCAGAAGTAGCCACCCTATCGAATGAGATCCATTCAGCCAGTAAACAGAAGTTCACTCGGACATCAGAAAGAACTGAAAGCTGAGTACACTTACGTGGAGGTGACAGGGACAGCGACCCTCATTCGCGGTAGAGCCTTCCGAGGTTTAGGCCCACTCGACTTGGGTGCCTTAGAAGATTGGCCCGCGGGCTCAGCGGCGGCATCCCTGGTCCTCTTAGTGCTTCGAACACTCGGGACCACTGGAGCAGTAGGCGCAGCACTCGAAGACGCGGGAGGAGCTGAGGGGACAGTGGGCTCGTGTCGGCGCTTGGTCTGATGCTCCAGTTGCGGAGGTGGCGAGTCCTGCTCCTCGTCTTCTTCCTCTTCCTCGCTGTTCTCCTCCTCCGATTCCCCGCTGTCGGAGACGTACTCAGCGCTCTCCACACTGCCCTCCTGGCTGCCTTCCTCCTCTTCCTCCTCCGGATTCCCATTCGAGACGGGGGAGAACCAGTTGGTCCACGCCTGCATAAATTTCAGTCGGAAACATTGGACATCACAGGGAGATATAGACAAACGACAGGAATTAAGACAGTTCAATGCACTCGACAAGTGCCACTCACCTGATTCGGTGGAGGATGATCCGTGCTGTAAGGCTTCACTCGCCGAGCTCCTTTGGGGTTCTCGCAGGGACCCGTGATTTGGAGCACCCATGAGGTCACCCTCTCCTCGGTCACGCCCACCACGTTGGTCCGAGTGGAGTCTTCGGGCCCCGTGTAATGCCACATGGCATGGTCACGAGCCTGTAGAGGCTGGATCCGCCGACCAAGGAAGACTTCCAGCAGGTCTATACCAGTGACCCCCCTCCTGATGACGTCCACGAGTGCCTCAACCAAGGGCTGGACGTCGTTCTTCTCTGCTTTCGAGAGCGCGAGCTGCTTAGGCGGGGCGGGCCGGTCTAGACTAAAAGGAGGCAGCCCAGTCGACACATTCGGACATGCGATATCCTGGCAGTAGAACCACGTCGACTGCCAATTCCTAACCGACTCACTTAACTGGAGAGCAGGATAGCTACTTCGACTCTTCTTCTGGAATCTTAAACCCCCGCAGAGCTGGAGGAGGTGTGTCTTATCATCCGACTGGCTAAGTCGTTTGATGGTTTGGGATCGGGCGGAGAAGATGTGTTTGAACAAACCCCAATGGGGAGGGCAACCATGAAACACTCGCACAAAACTATAAAGGCAGAAAGATGGGCGATGGCATTCGGAGGAAAATGGTGAAGTTGGGCCCCGAAGTGATTCATGATGCCCTTGAAGAAAGGATGCGGGGGCAAAGAAAAACCTCGGTGGACATGGCTGAGGAGCAGGACACGCTTCCCCTCCCGAGGCGCTGGTTCGACCTCGTCCTCCGCCTGCAGTCTCTAGGACTTGTGCACGAGCCTTCCGTGCTCCACCAGCTGCAGCAGATCTCCCTCCGTCATCGTGGAGGGGAGGAAGTCTCCTTGGATCCACCCCGCCGGCAGCGGCCGCTGCCGCCGCTGAGCAGGTGCCGCCGCCTTGCCCTTCTTCTTCCTCGCCTCCATCTTGCTGGTCTGACCCTTGGTCATGGAGGCGACGGCGACCCCTCGAGAGGAAGGAGAAGGAAGGAGTGTAGGAGCGCTGGAGGTGGCGAGGAAGAGGGAGCAGGCGAGAGCGAAAGATTCGGCGAGCGTAACGAAGAATCCTCGCCGCCCAGATTTAAATAGGGTTCCGACTGGGTCACTGGCGGGTGGCCCCGAAACCTTATCCGCCCGACCGACCGCGGCGATATCAGTGGAGGAGTTGAAGGCGCGAGAATCGAGGCGTCTGACGCTACTCGAGTGCGCTGACGTCGTCCCCGCTGAGCGTGCGGAACCCGAAATTTGAGATCCCGGAAAATCCGCCGCTGTCAGTTGATCGGTCGCGTCAAAAGATGCCGCAGAAGCACTCGGCTCCCGACAGTCTGTTTCGCAAGCACTTCCACTCGGATCGTTGGTCAGAAAATATAAAATGGATAGAGGCAAGCAACGCCCAAGCCGAATCTAATCCAGTCAGATCCGAACTTCAAGCACCGCTTCGTCGTTTCAACCCCAATCCATTCGGGGACTAATGATGGGGTCATAGTCCTAGGGTAGGGTCATTAGGCCTGCCATACAGGTCCTACCCAAGGACTACCCCACACAAAGGACAGGGCCCTAAGTCTCTCCCGACTGAATTAAGGAGTCCCCATCATCCAGTCGGTAACAGGTCCTCAATCATCCTGTAAGAGACTAGCATTCGGAGGATACCAAGCTAACCGACTGGATACACTCGGTACATCGTGACCTCTCTGGAGGGAAACTGTCGTATGTTTCCGGGTGCATTTATTAGCATTTAGGGCATACGTTACCTGTAACGTACGCATTCAACCCTCGTTACTCCACCCCTATACCGGAATCTTTGCGGAGGGCAGCGGACTCTATATAAGCCGCCCTCCCCCACTGGTAGAGGGGTTAGAAAATCATTGTATTCCATATTACACTCGACAACAAGCTCCGAGAGCACTGAGACGTACGGCCTCCGCCGCAGAGGGGCCTGAAGTCATACAACCTCGTCGTAGCTAGGACTCTGCCCATCTCATTCGTACCCTACACATCTACTGTCAGGCTTATACCCACGACAGGGATAAACTAAATCAATATGATGAAAACCCCATCTTTTTATCCTCGATGGAAACAATACAATGCGTGCCTCGCTACCCCTACTTTGTCACTGGGTGAGGACACCGCAAGATTGATCCCAAAACTAAGCAATTCTCCCATTCCAAGAATTACCAATCTAGTTGGCCTAACCAAACCAATAGTTCTAAGAGACTTGCAAAGATATGAAATCATGCATATATAAATTCAGGAAAGACTCAAACAATATTCATAGATAATCTGAACATAAACTTACAATTCATCGGACCTCGACAAACACACCGCAAAAGAGTATTACATCGGATAGATCTTCATGAAGATGAGGAAGAACATGGTATTGAAGAACAAACACAGAGAAGAAGGCGTCAAGCCACTAGCTATGTATCCGTAGGTCCGTGGTAAACTACTCACGCATCATCGGAGAGGCAATGGAGTTGATGTAGATTCCCTCTGTGATCAAATACCCTCCTGCAGATTACCGGAAAAGGCTCCTAGATTGGATCTGTCAGAAATAGAGGCTTCCAGCACCGGAAAAATATATTTTGGTGTACGTCTGATATTCGGAGAATATTTGGGAATTTATAGCACAAAGATTAGGGTTAGGAGGCCTGTAGGGGACCCACAAGCCGGGGGGCGCGGCCTACCCCCCTTGGCTGCACCCTACAAGCTTGTGGCCTGCTGGGAGGTGTCCTGCCCCCTTCTCCAAGTCTGGCAGGTCTCTTTCGTTTGAGAAAAATCATTTTGGAGATTTTATTTCGTTTGGACTCTATTTAATATTCCTTATCCGCAATTTCCAAAAACAAGGAAAGAAACTAAAATTGGCACTAGGCTCTAGATTAATAGGTTTGTCCCAAAAATAATATAAAACAACATATTAATGCATATAAAACATCCAAAACAGATAATATAATAGCATGGAACAATAAAAATTATAGATACGTTGGAGACGTATCACAACGTTCTCCAGGCAAAAAGGCATGCGAACACAACCAATGTGAGAGCCTCGACCTAGCCCCGCTCTTGCAGGCCAGAAGGAACTCTGGGAGGCGACCCCATTGAGGCTCGTGACATCGACGGACATGCTCGTCGTGATGATCCCTTCAAGAGAGATGGCCTCATAAGGAAGAGCTCCGTGCGACGCCCGCTGCGCATGACGCGCGCTTCCTGCAGCTTGTAAATCTCCAGGGCGATGAACTCCTAAGCCCTCGGCGCCTAACGATGTGCCCCTTATCCATGGGAGCACATGGCGAGGTACCTCATCAAGTGGTGCCCGAGCTCCTCCCTCGTGCATCGGCCAAGTCAGGTGCCTTCCGTACGGAAGCCCCGAGCCCGACCCGAGGGAAGCGCCACGAGCACTTTCCTATGCCTGTGGAGGGAATGCACCCGTGGCACACACCGAGATTGCGGCCCCGGCCTCGGCCGCCGGGCCTTTCGCCTTGGTAGAACCCAAGGCAGGCAACAACACCTTCTTCCGCGGAGACGCGACTCCGCGAGGTCCGTCGCCTTCGGCATCGTGTGAGCACTCTGCTGCATCAGCCTTGTAAGCATGCTCTAGGGAGCAGACCGCTTCTTTCTCCTCGTATGTGACGACGTTGATGTCTAGACAGCCCGGCATCTTGAGGATGTTATAGTCGTGGTGTGTTGCAGCCATGAACTTGGCCAACACCAGCTATAGCTCAGGATGGCGTTGTATGGAAGTCCGATGTGCGACACATCAAA
Source organism: Hordeum vulgare subsp. vulgare (assembly GCF_904849725.1). Classification (NCBI taxonomy): domain Eukaryota; kingdom Viridiplantae; phylum Streptophyta; class Magnoliopsida; order Poales; family Poaceae; genus Hordeum; species Hordeum vulgare. The sequence goes on from NC_058521.1 coordinate 85,551,660, forward strand.
GTCAATGTCCTCAATGTGATAGTTATCGTGTGTGCCGAAGGTGACCAAGAGGCAAACCTGCCCCAACGGGACGGTGGACCCACTAGTTAGCCCTGAGAACGGCCTGGTCGGCATTAGCTAGTGGTAAGGCACCTGCAGAATTCCAAGGTTTCGACAGAGAGCATGTTCAGGACCGCTCTTCCATCGATGAGAGTCTTGGTGACTGCCACATTGCTGATGGTGGTAGTGCACATCATGTGGAGTGTGCCCACGACAGCCACAGACTTCCGGTTGTCCTAAGCATTAAAAGGGATGGCGTATTGGGAGCACTTGAGGGGTCTCGCATCCCACACCATTGGGATGACGGTGTTCACCTCCCGACAGAGCTATTAGAAATGGCAGTTGGACGAGGGGTGTGGACCCCGTTGAGGATGCAGGCCACCACATGAGGCACGTGGTAGGCCCCGACCTCCTCGTCGCTTTCATCGCCGTCATTCCTTTGCAGAGGTGGTTGTGATAGCGGAGGGAGCTACGTGTTGTCCCGAGGGAGCATCTCGCGAGGCCGGTGGTGCCATGTATTGTCATGAGGCTGATTGTACTATCCCTGGTGTGAGTTGCAATTGTTGGCGTCCCATCTACCGCCACCGCGGCCTTCGCCTCGGTCGCTGTCACGAGAATTATGCTCCGGCCGCCAGATGACTAGTTCTTCCTGGAAGACCCTGAGCGCCTGACAATCTTTGGTTTCGTGGATATGCATATCGTGGTAGATGCAGTACAAACAACGCTCCTTCTTAGGCACGCTCCACTCATGGCCACACTTCTACTCAGAATCGGTTGTGAGCACGGTAGGCCCCTTGCACTTGGCCTCCTTGGCCTTGGCCTTGGTATCTTCAGGTGCACCGTCAAGGTTGTCGCTCGCAAACATGCGACCCTCTTCAGCCTTGGCACACTTGTCGACCAAGTTGAATAGTTCCATGGCCGTGCTCAGGGTGTCATTGACGGCAATATTTTTGCACATCTTGATGTATTTGACGCCATTATTGAACGCCCTGATGACCGCTTCGTCTGTGGCACGTGGGATCTTGTTGTGCATCTAGATGAACCTTTGGATGTACTTGTGGGGAGTCTCACCGGGACGTTGCTTCACGCAATGCAGGTCGTTGACGGAGAGGGGCAGGTCGTGCGAGCCCTTGAATTTGGCAATGAATAGCTTGCAGATGCCGCTCGACGAAGAGACCGAGCCCTCGGGTAGGTTCAGGAGCCAGGACCGCACGCCGTCTTTAAGCGCCATCGTGAGCCACTTTTCCATGACGTTGTCATTGCCGCCCGCCGCTTCGATGCTCAGGGCATAGAGATGTAGGAACTCTGCGAGGTCGAGGGAGCTGTTGTGGCTCGAGGCAGGTTGGGCTTGAACTTGGCTAGCCAAGCCACCCTACACAGCTCGCTGATACGTCCATTTTGCATCATGTTTTCATGTTGATATTTACCGCTTCGTTGGCTGTTATTTCACTTCACGGTACAATTCTTATGCCTTTTATCTCTCATTTTGCAAGGTTTACATGAAGAGGGAGAATACCGGCAACTGGAATTCTGGGCTGAAAGTGGAGCGAAGTTGGGATACCTATTCTGCGCAACTCCAAACGCCGTAAAAATCAACGAGGATTTTTTCCCGATTTATCAAAAATACTGGGCCGAAGAAGTGCCAGAGGGGCACCAGGGGGTGCCCACTAGCCTGCATGGCATGACCACCCCCCCCGCCAGGACGCGCCATGATGGCTTGTGGGCAGCCCACTGGCCCACTTGCTCCCCTCTTTTGCTATATGGAGAGTTTCATCCAGGAAAAAAAATCAGGGAGGAGCTTTTTCGTGGTTTCGCCGCCGCCACGGGGCGGAACTTGAACATAACCTATCTAGAGCTCCGGCAGGACGATCCTGCCGGGAAACTTCCCTGCCGGAGGGGGAAATCGTCGCCATCGTCATCACCAACAATCCTCTCATCGGAGGGGACTCGTCACCATCAAGATCTTCATCAGCACCATCTCATCTCCAAACCCTAGTTCATTAGTTGTAACCAATCTCCGTCTCACGACTCCGATTGGTACTTGTAAGGTTGCCAGTAGTGTTGATTACTCTTTGTAGTTGAGGCTAGTTGGATTCTTGGTGGAAGAGTTTATCTTCAGATCCTTGATGCTACTCATTACCTCTCTGATCATGAATATGATTATGCCTTGTGAGTAGTTACTTTTGTTCCTGAGGACATGGGATAAGTCATGCTAATAGTAGTCATGTGAATTTGGTATTCGTTTGATATTTTGATATGTTGTATGTTGTTTTTCCTCTAGTGGTGTTATGTGAACGTCAACTACATAACACTTCACCATTATTTGGGCCTAGAGGAAGGCATTGGGAAGTAGTAAGTAGATGATGGGTTGCTAGAGTGACAGAAGCTTAAACCCTAGTTTATGCGTTGCTTCTTAAGGGGCTAATTTGGATCCACTAGTTTAATGCTATGGTTAGACTTTGTCTTAATTCTTCTTTCGTAGTTGCGGATACTTGCGAGAGGGGTTAATCATAGGTGGGATCCTTGTCCAAGTAAGGGCAATACCCAAGCGCTGGTCCACCCACATATCAAACTATCAAAGTAACGAACGCGAATCATATGAACATGATGAAACTAGCATCACAGAAATTCCCCTGTGTCCTCAGGAGCGTTTATCCTCCTATAAGACTTTGTCCAGGCTTGTCCCTTGCTACAAAAGGGATTGGGCCACTTTGCTGCACCGTTTCTACTTTTGTTAGTTGTTGCTTGCTATGAATCATCTCACCACACAATCACTTGTTACCAGCAATTTCAGTGCCTGTAGATTTTTCCTTGCGAAAATCCACTTGTCAGATCCTTCAGCTCCTCGTTGGGTTCGACACTCTTACTTATCCAAAGGACTACGATTAATCCCCTATACTTGTGGGTCATCAAGACTCTTTTCTGGTGCCGTTGCCGGGGAGTGAAGCGCCTTTGGTAAGTGGAACTTGGTAAGGAAACATTCATATAGTGTGCTGAAATTTGTTGTCACTTGTCACTATGGATACTAATCCTTTGAGGGGCTTGTTCAGGGTATCTTCACCTCGAACGGAAGCACGGATGGTTGCTCCTCAACCTGCTGCACCTACTGATAATATTTGCTTTGAATTTCCTTCGGGTATGCTTGAGAAACTGCTGGCTAATCCTTTTACAGGAGATCAAACATCACATCCAGACTTGCATCTGATCTATGTAGATGAAGTTTGTGGTTTATTTAAGCTTGCAGGTGTGCCCGAGGATGAGGTCAAGAAGAAGGTATTTCCTTTAACCTTGAAGGATAAGGCATTGACATGGTATAGGCTATGTGATGATACTGGATCATGGGACTACAATCGGTTGAAATTGGAATTTCATCGAAAGTTTTATCCTATGCATTTAGTACATCGTGATCGAAATTATATTTATAATTTGTGGCCTCGTGACAGAGAAAGCATCGCTCAAGCTTGGGGGAGGCTTAAATCAATGCTATATTCATGTCCCAATCATGATTTTTCGAGAGAAATTATCATTCAGAACTTCTATGCTCGGCTTTCTCATGATGATCGCACCATGCTTGACACTTCTTGTACTGGTTCTTTTATGAAGAGAGATATTGACTTCAAATGGAATTTATTGGAGAGAATTAAACGCAAATCGAAAGATTGGGAGCTTGAAGAAGGTAAGGAGTCAGGTATGAATTTCACGTTTGATTGCGTTAAATCCTTTGTTGAGACAAATACCTTTAGTGACTTTAGCGCTAAGTATGGACTTGACTCTGAGATAGTAGCTTCACTGTGTGAATCCTTTGCTGTCGATATTGATCTCCCCAAAGAGAAGTGGTTTAAATATCATCCTCCTTTAGAAGTCAATGTAGTTAAACCCACTCCAGTTGAAGAGAAAGTCGTTGCCTATAATGATCCTGTTGTTCCCAGTGCTTACATTGAGAAACCACCTTTCGCTTTTAGGATAAAGGATCATTCTAAAGCTTCAACTGTGATACGTAGAGGCTACATTAGAACACCTACACCCCCTGAGCAAATTAGAGTTGAACCTAGCATTGCGATTATCAAAGATCTTCTGTCTAAAGAAGTTGAGGGACATAATATTCACTTCTGTGAAGATGCTGCTAGAATTCCTAAACCTCACGCTAGAAACAAACATATGCATGTTGTTGGGATGCCTGTGGTTTCTGTTAAGATAGGAGATCATTGTTATCATGTCTTATGTGACATGGGTGCTAGTGTTAGTGCAATACCTCGATCCTTATACGATGAAATCAAAGATCAGATTGCACCTGTTGAGATAGAACCTATTGATGTCACTATTCGGCTTGCCAATAGAGATACTATCTGCCCTGTGGGAATTGTTAGGGATGTTGAAGTCTTGTGTGGTAAAACGAAGTATCCTTCTGATTTCCTCATTCTTTCTACTGCACAAGATAGCTTTTTTCCAATCATATTTGGCAGACCTTTCCTCAATACCGTCAATGCTCATATTGATTGTGAGAAGTAAACTGTCACTGTTGGCTTTGAAGGTGTGTCACATGAGTTCAATTTCTCTAAGTTGGGTAGACAACCTCATGAAAAGGAGTTGCCTAGTAAGGATGAAACTATTTCCTTAGCCTCTATTGTCGTGCCTCCTACTGATCCCTTAGAGCAATACTTGCTTGAGCATGAAAATGATATGCATATGGATGACAGGGATGAGATAGATAGAGTTGTCTTAGAACAATATCCTATCCTTAAAAATAACTTGCCTGTTGAACTGCTTGGGGATCCACCCCCACCAAAGGGTGATCCTGTGTTCGAGCTTAAACAGTTGCCTGATACTCTTAAGTATGCCTATCTTGATGAAAAGGAGATATATCCTGTTATTATTAGTGCTAGCCTCTCAGAGCATGAAGAAAAGAAGTTACTAAAAACTCTGAGGAAGCACCGTGCTGCTATTGGATATACTCTTGATGATCTTAAGGGCATTAGTTCCACTCTGTGCCAGCACAAGATTAAAACCAATCCTGATTTCAAACTAGTTGCTGATCATCAAAGGAGATTGAGTCCTAAGATAAAAGAAGTAGTAAGAAAAGAAATACTGAAGCTCCTGGAAGCGGGTATTATCTATCCTGTTGCTCATAGCGATTGGGTCAGTCCGGTGCATTGCGTCCCTAAGAAGGGAGGCATTACCGTTGTCCCTAATGATAAGAATGAATTGATCCCATAGAGGATTATTACTGGCTATAGGATGGTGATCGATTTTAGGAAACTGAATAAAGCCACTAGGAAAGATCATTACCCTTTGCCTTTTATCGACCAAATGCTAGAAAGGCTGTCCAAACACACACACTTCAGCTTTCTAGACGGTTATTCAGGTTTCTCCCAAATACGAGTTGCACAATCCGATCAAGAGAAAACCACTTTCACCTGCCCTTTCGGTACCTTTGCTTATAGACGTGTGCCTTTTGGCTTATGTAATGCACCTGCCACTTTTCAAAGATGTATGATGGCTATATTCTCTCAATTTTGTGAAAAGATTGTCGAGGTTTTCATGGATGACTTCTCCGTTTATGGGTCTTCCTTTGATGATTGCCTCAGCAACCTTGATCGAGTCTTGCGGAGATGTAAAGACACAAATCTTGTCTTGAATTAGGAGAAATGCCACTTTATGGTTAATGAAGGCATCGTCTTAGGACATAGAATTTCTGAAAGAGGTATTGAAGTCGATAAGGCTAAGGTTGATGCAATCGAGAAAATGCCATACCCCATAGATATCAAAGGGATAAGAAATTTCCTTGGTCATGCTGGTTTCTATAGAAGGTTCATTAAAGACTTCTCTAAGATTTTTAGGCCTCTTACCAATCTATTGCAAAAGGATATTCCTTTTGTTTTTGACGATGATTGTGAGGAAGCCTTTGAAATACTTAAGAGGGCTTTGATAACTGCACCTATTGTTCAACCACCTGATTGGAACTTGCCTTTTGAGATCATGTGTGACGCTAGTGATTATGTTGTTGGTGTTCTTCTAGGGCAAAGAGTTGATAAGAAGTTGAATGTTATTCACTACGCTAGTAAAACTCTAGATAGTGCCCAGAGAAACTATGCCACTACGGAGAAGGAATTTTTAGCAGTCGTGTTTGCATGTGAAAAGTTCAGGTCCTACATAGTTGATTCGAAAGTCACTATTCACACTGATCATGCCTCTATTAAGTACCTCATGAAGAAGGAAGACGCTAAACCTAAACTTATCAGATGGTTTCTCTTGCTACAAGAATTTGATTTGCACGTTGTCGACAGAAAGGGTGCTGATAACCCAGTAGCAGATAACTTGTCTAGGTTGGAGAACATTCTTGATGACCCACAACCTATTGATGATAGCTTCCCGATGAGCAATTGAATGTCATCAATGCTTCACATAGTGCATCGTGGTATGCTGATTATGCAAACTATATCGTAGCCAAATATATACCACCTAGTTTCACATACCAGCAAAAGAAGAAATTCTTCTTTGACTTGAGACACTACTTTTGGGATGATCCTCACCTTTATAAGGAAGGAGTAGATGGTGTTATTAGACGTTGTGTACTTGAACATGAACAGGAACATATCCTAGAGAAGTATCACTCCGAGGGCTACGGAGGACACCATGCGGGAGATAGAACTGCACACAAGGTATTGCAATCAGGTTTCTATTGGCTCACTGTCTTCAAGGATGCCCGTAAGTTTGTCTTGTCTTGTGACGAATGTCAAAGAATAGGTAATATTAGCAAACGTCAGGAAATGCCTATAAATTATTCACTTGTCATTGAACCATTTGATGTTTGGGGCTTTGATTATATGGGACCTTTTCCAAATTCCAATGGCTATACTCACATCTTAGTTGCTGTTGATTACGTCCCTAAGTGGGTAGATGCTATACCCACTAGTAGTGCTGATCACGACACCTCTATCAAAATGCTGAAAGAAGTTATCTTCCCTAGATTTGGAGTCCCTAGATATCTAATGACTGACGGTGGTTCACACTTCATTCATGGTGCTTTCCGTATAACGCTTGCTAAGTACGATGTCAAACATAGAATTGCGTCCCCCTACCACCCTCAGTCCAGTGGTCAAGTAGAGCTAAGCAATAGAGAGATTAAACTGATTCTCAAAAAGACTGTCAACAGGCCTAGAAAGAATTGGTCTAAGAAGCTCGAAGATGCACTGTGGGCTTATAGAACTGCCTATAAGAATCCCATGGGCATGTCTCCGTACAAAATGGTGTATGGGAAAGCATGTCATTTACCTCTTGAGCTATAGCATAAAGCTTATTGGGCAATCAAAGAGCTCAACTTTGATTTCAAACATTCCGGTGAGAAGATGTTATTTGATATTACCTCACTTGATGAGTGGAGAACTCAGGCATATGAGAATGCCAAGATGTTCAAAGAGAAGGTTAAGAGGTGGCATGATAAGAGGATACAAAAGCGTGAGTTCAATGTAGGTGATTATGTCTTGTTATATAACTCTCGTTTAAGATTCTTTGCAGGCAAGCTTCTCTATAAATGGGAAGGTCCCTATGTTGTTGAGGAAGTATATCATTCCGGTGCTATCAAGATCAACAACACGGAAGGTAATTGTCCAAGAGTGGTAAATGGGCAGAGAATCAAGCATTATATCTCAGGTACTCCCATAAATGTTGAAAGCAATATCATCAATACCATAACTCCGGAAGAATACCTAAGGGATATTTATCAGCCTGTTTCAGACTCCGAAAACGAAGATGTATTTGATTCGGCAAGAAAACAGAGTCCAAAACTTTTCCAGTAGGAAACTTTCTCCGTTTTGGAATATTTGAAAAAAAAATTGGAAGTAGTCCGGAAAGTGCGCGAGGAGGCGACAAGCCTGCATGGCGCGGGCCCACACCCTGACCACGCAGTGAGGGCTTGTGGCCACCTCGTGCGCCTCCCGAACTCCGTTTTCGTGCGGGGTACTCCTTATGGTCTGAAAAAAATCAATATATATACTTCCATTTGGTCTGACCCCTGCATCACGCATATTTCTTTTGTTTTTCGTTTCGAGCCTGTTTCTGTTGCAGATCTAGATCGCTATGACTTCCCCAAAAGCTCCGAAGGACAAGATCTTCAAGAACGTCATCAATCCCTACCTCACGGGAGTGTTGCAACACCCTCAATCTATCGAGATGCGTGAGGGGATGTTGCACATCCGTGATGTTGAGGGGCCTAAGAAGACCGGAAGCGTGGAGACGAGGCTCAAAGCAATGGAGCAACTAGTTTTAAAGTGCCAAGGGATGGTGGAGCGTGGACTCAACGCCAACTACATGATGATCACGGAGTTCACCAACAAGCATAGGATTGATGCCAATGAGATCGAGAAGCACCTCTCCAGGCTCTATGACAGGGTTGATCAACTCCAGGGCCAGATCTATGACCTGTAGAACCAAAACTGTGAGTATGGGTATAGATTTAAATCAATAAGGTTGGCTGTAGATTTGAGGAATACGAAGACTCGTTCATCTTTCCATGAGGGAGCACCTATGCCTTGGAAGACGGATGATCAAACTCATGTTGCAACAACTCAACCATCACCACCAAAGGAAGACAACTGAGCATTGGTATGGGCAATCCCCTTGGCTTGTGGCAAGTTTGGGGGAGTTGCCCCGGTATCGTATCACCATCACATCTTTTGCCTTTACCTTTGTTTTAGTTTTCCTTTTCAGTTTTATCTTTCCCTAGTAGATTAAAAGTCTTAGTGTTTTAGTTTTTAGTTTTTGTTTGTGTCACCGCCGTTGTATTCTTGCTCGTGAGCCTTATAATAAAGAGTGTCTTAGTTGAAGGGCTTTGCATCTTGCCATGATCAAAAGAGCGAGAATAGAACAAAAGCATGAAAGATCATGTAATGATCTTATGGGAAGTGATGGCTTCACATATAAAAAGAATGAGGATTGAAACTTGTTGAGGGGAGGCAAACGTAGACCTTGGTCATTGGTGTAGTTAATAGGAAGTGGTAAGCAAGGAGAGGTTCACATATAAATATATCATCTCTGACACCATCTATGATTGTGAACACTCACCAAACTATTGCATGCCTAGAAGTAGATGTTGGACAAGGAAGACAGCATAGTGAATTGTGTTTGCTTGGCTCTGAACAATGTTATATGATTACAGATCCCTTAGCATGTGACGATTGCTTCCACCTCATATTAGCTAAAACTCCCGCACCAAGTAGAGATACTACTTGTGCATCCATAAACCTGAAACTGGTTTTGCCATGTGAATCCACCGTACCTACCTATGGATTGAATAAGATCCCTCAAGTAAGTTGTCATCGGTGCAAGCAATAAAAATTGCTCTCTAATATGTATGATCTATTAGTGTGTGGAAAATAAGATTTGTACTAATCTGTGATGAGGAAGACATAAAAGCGACATACTACACAATAAAGTTCTTTATCACAGGAGGCAATATAAAGTGACGTTCCTCCACACTAAGAGGACATGCATCCAAACCTCAAAAGGGCATGACAACCTCTGCTTCCCTCTGCGAAGGGCCTATCTTGTACCTTTACCTTTTGCCCTTGAAAGAGTCATGGTGATGTTCACCAATTCCTTATTTCGCCTTTCTCCTGGCTACCGTCTTATGCTTGGGAAAGATCTATATTCATATGTCAACTTGGAGGTAAGCATTCATGAATTATCATTGTTGACATTACCCTTGAGGTAAGCAGTTGGGAGGCAAAACTATAAGCCCCTATCTTTCTGTGTGTCCAGTTGAAACTTTGATCTCATGAGTACCACGTTAGTTGAAGCAATTGTAGAGAATGAAAGAATGATTGAGTATGTGGATTTGCTTTACAAGCTCTTATTTGACTCTTTCTGATGTTGTGATAAATTGCAATTGCTTCAATGACTAAAGGCTATTGGTTGTTACTTCTCGGTAAGGTTCTTGATCCATGCTTTACTTTGTGAAGGAATTATCACTTTAGCATGAGAGATTATATGTTGGTATTGCTGTTCTGATCTTGATCTTGATGCATGCATGTTCGTATCTTGTTTTGTCGACACCTCTCTCCCTAAACATGTGGACATATTTATTGAGCTCGGCTTTCGCTTGAGGACAAGCGAGGTCTAAGCTTGGAGGAGTTGATACGTCCATTTTCCATCATGTTTTCATGTTGATATTTATCGCTTCTTTGGCTGTTATTTCACTTCACGGTACAATTCTTATGAATTTTCTCTCTTATTTTGCAAGGTTTACTTGAATACTGGCAACTAGAATTCTGGCCTGAAAGTGGAGCAATGTTGAGATACCTATTCTGTGCAACTCCTTACGCCGTAAAAATCAACGAGGATTTTTTTCCCGATTTATCAAAAATACTGGGCCGAAGAAGTGCCAGAGGGGCACCAAGGGGTGCCCACAAGCCTGCACGGCGCCGCCACCCCCCAGGCCACGCCATGAGGGCTTGTGGGCAGCCCACTGGCCCACTTGCTCCCCGCTTTTGCTATATGGAGGGTTTCATCCAGGAAAAAAATCAGGGAGGAGGTTTCTCGTGGTTTCGCCGCCGCCACGAGGCGGAACTTGAGCAGAACCAATCTAGAGCTCCGGCAGGACGATCCTGCCGGGGAAACTTCCCTCCCGGAGGGGGAAATCATCGCCATCATCATCACCAACACTCCTCTCATCGGAGGGGACTCGTCACCATCAGCTTCTTCATCAGCACCATCTCATCTCCAAACCCTAGTTCATCACTTGTAACCAATCTCCGTCTCGCGACTCTGATTGGTACTTGTAACGTTGCTAGTAGTGTTGATTACTCTTTGTAGTTGATGCTAGTTGGATTACTTGGTGGAAGAGTTTATGTTCAGATCCTTGATGCTACTCATTACCTCTCTGATCATGAATATGATTATGCTTTGTGAGTAGTTACTTTTGTTCCTGAGGACATGGGATAAGTCATGCTAATAGTAGTCATGTGAATTTGGTATTCGTTTGATATTTTGATATGTTGTATGTTGTTTTTCCTCTAGTGGTGTTATGTGAACGTCGACTACATAACACTTCAGCATTATTTGGGCCTAGAGGAAGGCATTGGGAAGTAGTAAGTAGTTGATGGGTTGCTAGAGTGACACAAGCTTAAACTCTAGTTTATGCGTTGCTTCTTAAGGGGCTAATTTGGATCCACTAGTTTAATGCTATGGTTAGACTTTGTCTTAATTCTTCTTTCGTAGTTGCGGATGCTTGCGAAAGGGGTTAATCATAAGTGGGATCCTTGTCCAAGTAAGGGCAGTACCCAAGCGCCGGTCCACCCACATATCAAACTATCAAAGTAACGAACGCGAATCATATGAACATGATGAAACTAGCATGACAGAAATTCCCTTGTGTCCTCAGGAGCGTTTTTCCTCCTATAAGACTTTGTCCAGGCTTGTCCCTTGCTACAAAAGGGATTGGGCCACTTTGCTGCACCGTTGCTACTTTTGTTACTTGTTGCTTGCTACGAATCATCTCACCACACAATCACTTGTTACCGACAATTTCAGTGCGTGCTGATTTTTCCTTGCTGAAAATCACTTGTCCGATCCTTCTGCTCCTCGTTGGGTTTGACACTCTTACTTATCGAAAGGACTACGATTGATCGCCTATAATTGTGGGTCATCACTCGCCGGTGAAGGCTTGGCAACCCACGGTGCTGGTGTGGCTGCCATATGCAAGCGCAACCCGATTCTGACGCCCGGTGGCTTCGATGTCCTCGACGACCCTCTCAAGGCGCTAGCGCTCCTGCTCGAGGATCATGTGCGCGTCCATCGGGGCCTCACGCTGGATGATCTGATAGTTGTCTCCATCCCCCTGGGCACATGGTGGTGATCCGCGAGGCGGACTTTCGGGGCGCGTGCCTCATCCGGGCTTGATGTGACCACCATGCATGGAAGGAGGAGGCGGCGGAGCCCCTTAGGCCTCCTTTTCATCACAGAATGGAGGAGGACGGAGCGAACGAGAGTCGCCGGGGCCTCCCTGGTGGCGTTGATGAGCTGGGTGATGCGAGTCAGCCACGCGTCATTGCCGGCATCCATCCAACGGTAGTGGAGTAGCTCACGAGCCATGAGCAGTGCCGCCTGCGCATTCACCCGCTACATACGGGCATGGGAGGAGGAAGCCATGGCATTGCAGCCTTCCCTCTACATGTAAGGGTGCATGAACAAGGCTTGATAATCGCGGGCCACAGGATCGATGACCGCGGCCTCGGCCTCGGCGGAGTGGCGATGAGCATCGGGGCCTGCGGGAACGGTCACCACGACCTGTGTAGCCCTGTGACAACCCACAAGCGTATGGGATCGCAACAGTATTCGAGGGTCGAGTATTCAACCCAAATTTGTTGGTTCGCCAAGGAGAAGCGAAAGAATATTCTCAAGTATTAGCAGCTGAGTGTGATAGATTCAACCACACCTGAAAGACTAGTGTCTGCAGGCAGAGTAGTATGATAACAACGGTGCCAGAAATGATCTGTTGACGGCAGACTATTCCTAAATGCCGCCAGAAAAAGGTACATTGACGAGAAACTTTTCTTCCCCGACAACAATGTTGGAACAGATCTTGCAACGAGTAACAGCGGAGTAGCAAGGAACAGTAGTAGCAGCAGTAGCAACAGTAACAAAGTGACAACAGTAGCAAAAGTAGTAGCAAAGTGGCCCAATCCCTTTTGTAGCAAGGGACAAGCCTAGACAAAGTAACAGAGCGAGGACCAGTAGTAAAAGACTCGTAGGCGGTGGACCGGTGATGGATGAGTATGACGGATGTGATTCATCATGTAACAGCTATAACACGGAGGGATATGTGACTAGCTCCCGTTCATCAATCTAATCTAGGCATGTATTCCGTATGTAGTCATACGTGCTTAGGGAAAAGAACTTGCATGACAACTATTGTCCATCCCTCCTGTGGCAGCGGGGTCCTAATGGAAACTACGGGATATTAAGGTTCTCCTTTTAATAAAGAACCGGACCAACGCATTAAAACGCGGTGAATACATGAACTCCTCATACTATGGTCATCTCCGGGAGTGGTTTCGGCTATTGTGCCTCCGGGGTTGCCGGGTCATAACACATAGTAGGTGACTACAACTTGCTACATAGGATATAAAACACACATATATTGGCGACAACATAATAGGTTAGGATCTGAAATCATGGCACTCGGGCCCTAGTCCCAAGCATTAAGCATAGCCAAGTAGTAGCAACATCAATCTAGAACATAGTGGATACTAGGGATCAATCCCCGTCAAAAACTAACTCAATTACATGATAGATCTCATTCAACTCATCACCGTCCAGCAAGCCTACTGTCACATCCCTGACACCTTAAGCAAGTTAGTCCTGTGCTCATGTCTTCTTTGCATTGCATCTAAGAAATTCTCCAACAAGAACACGAAAGTGGCAAAGGAAAAACTCAAAACCCTAGCCACTACTTTAAATAAAGGAAATCTCAAACTAGTTAAAATCAATGAATCCAAAATGGCCTCAAGAAAAGTTCAAACTTTCTGATAAATCATGAAAGTAAATGAGCAATGAAGAAAACATTTTTCTTGACACTTCAAGCTTTTAAATTAATGCAAAAAGCTACTGGTTTCAAATTTAAATTAGAAATCAGAAACTTTAAACTTTCAAAAATGTTGAAAACTTTAGGAATGGTTGGAAATATTCCAACAAATATTCTAGGGTGCCTCAAATAAATTTTACAAATTATTTGGGAGCTGAAATAAATATCAAATTATTGAAGTAGCAAAAACAGAAACAAAAACAGAAAAAAATGGAAAACTCTTACCTGTCCCCTGTGCAGGCCCAGCCCACCAGGGGCACGGCTGTCTTCTTCCTCCTGCCAGGAGGAGAAGCAGCTGCGTGCCGACGCGCCGGCGAGCGCGGCCACGTTCTCTGGCCACCTCCTCCTTGCCCGAGCCACACAGATGGCGGGGATGAGTACCCCGTGCACGTCTCTCCCTTCTCCTCCCATCTCTGGCTCCCCTCCATCTCTCTCTCGCCCTCTCCCACCATGGCCGAGCCTGCTTGTCGCCGCTGATCGTCGTAGCCGTGGCCACGAGCCCCCTCCAGCCCAGCTGCTGTGCCCCAAAGCCCCGCCGTGCTCCTCCTCGTCCCCTGGAAGAAGGAATCAAGCCCGGAGGCCCCCTGTCATCGCCTCGCCGCCATCTTCTCCACCTCCGGCCGCCGGACCTCTTCCGTCGATTCGCTCCCTCCGGTGCACCCCCGAGCCCTACAACAACACCATCGGAACCGCCGTGAGCTCGTCATCATTTCCCCTCTCACCCCACGCTCTTCCGCGCACCGTAGCCCCGTTCCCCAACAAGGCCGAGAGCTCCTCGCCGCCGGTCATGTCGTCGCCGTCGCTGTGGTGTCTCTTCCACGCGCTCGAGCTAGGGATCGAGCTCCTGGAGCCGCCAGGAATGTGATGAGCCCATCAGCTGCCCTCCCCGTGCCCTGGAGCCATCACCCGCGGAAGGCCGAGCTTCGGCCGCCGCTTCGGCTCGTCGCCGGCGCCTCTCCCGGCGACCCTAGCTTCTCCTGATGCCCCTGCCAGATCCGCTGCTTCGCCAGCGTCCCGTAGCTACAAAGCGCGCTCGATTTGGTGCCGTTTAGGTCGTCTCCGGCGAGCCCTCCGCCGCGGGCTTGGTCGCCGGCGACCACCCTCCGGTGGGCGTCGACGTGGCCGACCATTAGGGCGTAATTATCCTTCCCTCAGTCACTGCCAGAGGGCCCCACGCCTGGTCAAACCCCAATTAGGGGCTGGTCAGCGCGGGGTTAGCCCCTGGGTCACTGACCAGTGGACCCCACTTGACAGGTTTGACCTGGCCCAGGCGCAGTTGACCTGCTGACGTCAGTAGTGATGCAATATTAGTATTTCTGTTTATAAAATAAATCCAGGAAATTGCTTAAACTTGTAAAAATCATAGAAATTAAAATATAACTCGGATGAAAATAATTTATATATGAAAAAGTATCAGAAAAATCCAAGGAATCTGATTATGGCATTTTCATGCATGTTTGAAAAAGTTACAGAACCCAAACATGTAGATTAATGAATAAGTCAATTCTTATAAATTACTTTATAAATGGAATTTGGAAAATATTCAAATTTCATTATGAATGACATGATCACACACTGTCCTAATTACAAATCAGTACCTTAACATGACATCTCGTGCATGTTAACATCAAGTTGATCTGAGCATCAGGTCGAATCAATTAAATCTGTATCCGAGAATACCTCGTTTGAATTGATATTTGAGTGAGATTCAAATCAACTCTAAACCTAATACATGTTGATTATATTAGTTTATCACCTTGCATTCTCATGCCATGCTCATGCATCATCTTGCTTGCATATGATTGTTGCCATTCATTTCGGTAGGCTCCGCACCCTCGGATTCCACCAAATATCCGTCTGACGGATATTATCCCTCCTCTGAGCAACAAGGCAAGCAACCTTTTTGATCATCCCGATAAATCCTATGTTCTTGCTCCTACACCTATTTATTGCATTAGGATCAAATGCTTCAACTGCTTTTGCCACGTTAGTTGAACCCACTTCCTTTGCATGACCTAACCTTGTCACAGTAAATAGCCGAACCTTGCAACCTAGCATACCTGGTAGTTGCTTGAGCTATGTTGTGCCTTATCCTGCTATGCATGCTATGCTTAGAGTTGTGTATGGTCTATCATCTGGGAGATGAACAGAATTGTGAGAATGTGTTCGGTAATCAAAGGTTGTGTGTTGAACCTGATTTGGTAAAGGTACCGGTGAAAGGCTGTGTAGGAGTACATGGCGGGTTGTTTCATTGGAACCGTCCTTAGGAACTGAGTTCCGTGTATGTAATCCAAGACTAGATACTACCACATGCTGGTCCCTGAAATATGACCCCGCTCGGCCTATTAATCGTTTAGTACTCGGTCCAGGAGTTGCAAGGAGTTTCTGGTGTTTATAGTAATGCTGGAGGCCGTGCATGGTGCTGACTTGAGAGGTGGACCGTGATGCGGTAGGCAGTGGCACGGTGTACCAAGTGGCACCCGGATGGTGGGCTTGGGAACCCTGCGCACATCGTTTGAGGCCGTGGCGGAAACCTCGACCGGACTTCCGTACGGGTTACTCTCAGATAGGCGATAAACCTGGACTAGGTACTAGTGTGGTTAACGGTCGTGGCCGACTCCCTCGCTGGGCTTCCGCTTGAAGGTTGCCGAGGTGCATGACGTGCACATGGCGATAAGTGGTGAGAGCGTGTGTGACGAAGTACACCCCTGTAGGGTTATGATCTATTCGAATAGCCGCGTCCGCGGATATGGACTACATGGAAACATATGTCGTTCATAGATAACTTCAATGGCTACTCATAAAATTGTCAAGATAAGCATGAGTGTCGTGGACGGCAATTCCGTATGGAGACGGAATGATTCCACGATAGTGTATTGTTGTGGTGTTAGTGGACTCGTGTGCGAGAAATCAAGTTGTCAAAAATTATTTAAAAATGCAAGTTGTTTAGCCACGAGTCAAATGCTGGCTTTCCGCATGAAACCCCACAATACCCATTTGATACCTTGCATGAGTAGTTAGTTATCCTAAAGTCTTGCTGAGTACCTTCGTACTCATGTTTGCTTAATAAATGTTGCAGAGGTTGCTAATGACCCTAATGGAGGGTTCTTCGTAGACATCGACGACGACGAGTAGCTGCTGTCCCAGCTACGATCTGGCCCTAGGTTTGGGTTTGTAGTATAGTCAGGCCATGTGCCTTCTAGTTGCATCTGTCTGTACTCAGACAGTTTTAAAACTCTTCCGCTGGCTTGTAACTGAATGACTGTTATAATAGGTCGTGAGACCTTTAATGTGTAATATTATGTGTGTGGCTCTTCCGAGCCTCTTAAATAAAGTTTGAATGTTTATGGTTATGTTGTGATGCCATCGATGTATCTATACATATTGGTATGCCATTCGTACGTGTGTCATACTTGATATGTATGGGGTTCGATTACCTAGTCGTGAACTTTAGTAGCACTCCTTACAAGGAAATGCCCCTTTGTGATCCAACGAGCCTTGGTAGTTCGCTACTGCTCCGGACACATTGGTTGACCGGCATGTGTCCTTCTTAGCTGCTGTGTCTGTCCCCTTTGGGGAAATGTCACGCGATGTAATGGAGTCCTTGTAGCTTGCTACGACTCGTCTACATTCGCTGATGACCGACACCTGCTTTGTTGGGTCATGTATGCCTGTCCTTGTGCGGTACCGCCACTTTGGTTTATGACTAGACATGTCGATCCGGGTTCTTTGACATTGGAATGCTAGCGACACTATTGCATACGTGAGTCAAAAGACGCAAACGGTCCCGACTAAGGTAAGGCTGCAGCCGTGGTGTTAACCGTGCGTGAGACCGCAAAGGGATGCGATGTGTTACAGGCTGGATTCCTATGACTTAGGATCGGGGTCCCGACAGCGTTGGTATCAGAGCCTGACTGACTGTAGGATTACTAAGCCAAACTGGTCGAAGTTGAGTCTAGAATTGCTTTAGTTATATATAAGGTAATTGTTTGTGGAAGGGAACGTAAGACTCTTGTTCTCTTCTCAAGTTATTCTATTCTGGTCATCCTCGTCTTTTCTGCGGGAATTAAGGACTAGGTTACTCATCTTCTTCTAGGCTCGTGTTTCTGATCGGTAGATTATAGGACTACGGGTCAAGAGATATTGGGTTTCTGTCATTCCTAGGAAACAGGAAGTAAGTTTGATGATCAGAGAGTTGAACTTGATAGTTGAGTGGTTACGCTATTCCATTTTGGGTTGTCTCAAAATTTGTTTTTGAGCATTTACATCCGTTATGCTGCCCAATTTTGCATTCAGAGCTCTAATGCTTTTTGCATTACTCTCTATTTACAGATGCCTGGCCGTCCTTCTCGTCAGGTGGTACGTCTGACCAGGTGCATTGATGTACCGGGTCATACGGCCATGCTGGTCAGGGTGATGTCGGTGTGCGGTTACCGCTGGTACCCTGAGTACACAGTGGAGGAACAGTACTAAGACTTCAACCAGAGCCAGTAGATCTGCACTGTTAGGGTATTTCCAGACTACCGTGGAGCTGAGAAGCCAATTCATTAGTCCTATGGGTTGGGAGTCACTGTTGACATGGCAGTACAAGATGCTGCCTATTCAATGTTGACCATTATGAGAGCGAGACATGCACTGCTGCAGAATTCAGAGTTCTGCTATGTTCCGGCCTCTCAGCCTGGTGAAGAGGGATACCTCAGTGGAGTCTATTTTGATTCTTCTATGGAGGATCCACTACTGCAGTCCACTGTTGAGATGCTAGAGAACAGAGACAGGGATGCTCGTGCTCTGCGCATGGAGCTTCATGCTACCCGTGCCCGTCTGTGGACGGCTTTGACGCAGCTGGCACCGGTAGTCCAGACAGGGTATGGAGAGATGGAGATGCTGAACCCT
The DNA here is from genome assembly GCF_904849725.1 of Hordeum vulgare subsp. vulgare. Taxonomy (NCBI): domain Eukaryota; kingdom Viridiplantae; phylum Streptophyta; class Magnoliopsida; order Poales; family Poaceae; genus Hordeum; species Hordeum vulgare. The sequence continues at coordinate 85,570,171 of NC_058521.1, forward strand.
GTTAGGAACCATCTTCCGGCCCACGTTGACTGGCCAGCTATAGGAGGAGTCACACCTCTTCGGGGACCCCTCTTACCACCAGTGAGGGGACCAAGGCCACATCCGTGTCCTTATGGATCCCAGGGATCTCAGGCTAGAGTGTTTCCTGATCCGCAGGTTGAGCTTCCAGGTCATGGAGGTAATCTCTATGAGATGTTCTATGCGGATGCCTGAGCTATGAGCGGAAGGTTAGTATGGTAGTAGTCGTACGTTCACAGTCCTGCGTGACTTGTGAAGTATGCCTGTGATGTGAAATGAATTCCGGAGGCCTAGATAAATAATGTGTAGGAAGCTTGTAAGCCTCTGATGAGTAGTTTCATAATTTCAGTAGTTTGCTCTTTGGTTAAGGTTGTACTGAACTATGTAAGGGTGTGTATGAACCATGGTGTATATATAGCAGTTGCTTGTTACCATGCTGTTCGGATATTCATTTCCGCATTCTGTGCGTCCAGTACATTCTTAATCCATAGCTAGTATTGATATGATATTGGTCTAAGCTGTGAGTTTGTTTGTCAAGATGGTGTTCACCAGGTTGAACCGTGGCCCTGCTCATGAGCAAGGCGAGGGTAGTCAAGCGTCGCAGGAAGACCTGCCTCACCCGCCTTCTCTGGTGGAAGTGATGCTTGAGGCAGAAAGAAACAAAAGGGAGACCAACCGACTGCTAGAGCGTATTGAGCAGAATACGGCTCGTCAGCCTAGGAATACTGCAGTGTCCCTCAACGACTTTGTGAAGCTGAATCCTCCAAAGTTCCATCATTCCGTCGATCCACTCGACGCTGATGACTGGTTGTGAAGCATCTCACGCAAGATTCGCTCTGTGTTTGTGTCTGAGGCCGACAAGGTGACCTTTGCGGCGTATTTCCTGGAAGGACCCGCCAATCTGTGGTGGGAGAACTTTGAAGCTACGCGTCCCGCTGAACCAGTAGCCACATGGGTAGACTTTAGTGCAGCTTTTCGTGTGCACCATATTCCAGAGGGCCTGATGGATAGAAAGAGAGAGGAGTTATGTGCCTTCACTCAGGGCAAGTTGTCTGTGGATGCCTATAGCCGCGAGTTCGGTAATCTCGCCCGCTATGCAACAGAGGAGGTGTCTACTGACGCCAAGAAGCAAGCAAGATTCCGTAAGGGCCTGAGCCCTGAGCTCCGTCGTGATCTGCGCCTCCATGAGTGTGCCAGCTTTCAAGCCCTAGTCAACAAGGCGATCAGTGCCGAGACTGGTCATTCTGACTTCGAAGCCACAAGGAAGCACTCCCGTGACTTTGGCTCGTCTTCTGGTTCCGCGTTTCCAAAACGCAGGTTGTGGGTTCCGAACAGTTCTCTGCCGCCAAGATATACTCCGAGGCCATCCTACATGGCGCCTCAGACGAATCAGGCCAACCCTCCAGCAAAAGCTTATGGTGGTCCAGCTAGCAATGCTGCACCACGTGCCAATCAAGTGATATGCTACAAGTGTGGAGAACCAGGGCACTATTCCCGTGAGTGTCCTCAGAATGTGGGTGCCAAGCAACCCGGAAAGTCCGTCGGGCAAGCCAAGTTGGGCAAAGCTTACTATGTGAAGCCAACTCCTGCACGTGGCCGTGTGAACTATGTGTCAGTAGAAGAAGCTGCAGAGGATCCCGACGTCATGCTGGGTACGCTTCTTGTTAATCATCACCCAGCGTCTGTTCTCTTTGACACTGGGTCTTCTCATTCCTTCATTTCAGAAAGTTATGCACAGTTGCATAACATGTCTTTTTGTGATATGCCAATTCCATTGGTTGTCCAAACTCCTGGTAGCAAATGGCAAACCTCTATGATAACCTATGACAATGAAATTCTAGTAGACAGGCTAGTTTTTCTAGCCTCATTGATAGCCTTGAAATCTTCGGATATTAATATCATCTTGGGCATGGACTGGATGTCAGCTCACTATGCCAAGATTGATACTCATTCTAGAAATGTCCAGCTTACCCATCCCTCGGGTGAGATAGTAAATGTCTCTACTCGAGTTGCCAAATGCCAACTCTATTCCTTGAATGCCAACCCTCTTCCGGAACTCGAAGACATTCCGGTAGTCCGTGACTTCCCGGATGTTTTTCCAGAGGAACTGCCAGGAATTCCACCTGACAGAGATGTAGAGTTCGTGATAGATCTTGTTCCGGGAACTGTCCCAATAGCCAGAAGACCATATAAGATGGCACCCCTGGAGCTAGCTGAACTTAAGAAGCAATTAGATGAGGCCTTGAACAAGGGTTTCATTCGTCCTAGCTCTTCTCCTTGGGCTTGTCCCATCCTCTTCGTCAAGAAGAAAGACGGAACGGATCGGATGGTTGTAGATTATCGACCAGTTAATCTGGTCACCATAAAGAACAAGTATCCGCTCCCCAGGATCAATGATCTGTACGATCAGCTCGCTGGATCCTCGGTCTTCTCCAAAATGGATTTGAGGTTGGGATACCATCAAATCAAGATCAAGAACGGGGACATTCCAAAAACGGCTTTTGTTACTCGTTATGGCCAATACGAGTACACCGTCATGTCCTTCGGTTTAACCAATGCCCCAGCCACTTTCTCTCGACTGATGAATTCAATCTTCATGGAGTATTTGGATAAATTCGTCGTGGTATACCTCGATGATATTCTCATCTACTCGAAGAACGAACAAGAACATGCCGAGCATCTAAGGCTGGTATTGATGAAACTTTGAGAGCATCGCCTTTATGACAAATTTTCAAAATGTGAATTCTGGTTACCAGAAGTGACCTATCTAGGACATGTAATCTCTGGTAAGGGTATTGCTGTCAATCCCGAGAGAGTTCAAGCTGTCCTTGATTGGACTCAACCTGAATCGGTTAAACAAGTTAGGAGTTTTCTTGGTCTAGCGAGCTATTGTCGCCACTTTGTCGAGAATTTCTCCAAGGTTGCAAAGCCTCTAACTGAACTCCTCAAGAAGGATAAAAAGTTCGAGTGGACACCACAGTGTGAGCATAGTTTTCAGGAACTGAAAAGACGTCTGACTTCCGCACCTGTGTTACTACCACCAGATTTTTCTAAGGACTTTGTTATCTATTGCGACGCCTCACGACAAGGATTAGGTTGCATTCTCATGCAAGATCGTCATGTGATCGCATATGCGTCTCGACAGTTGCGTCCACATGAGGATAATTATCCCACACATGACCTTGAGCTTGCAGCTGTGGTCCATGCACGAAAAACCTGGCGACATTACCTTTTGGGTAATCGTTGCGAAATATTCACTGATCACCAAAGTCTGAAATATATCTTCACCCAGCCGGATTTGAATCTCAGGCAAAGACGGTGGGTTGAGTTGATCTCGGATTACGACTTAGGGATAACTTACACCCCGGGGAAGGCCAATGTTATGGCCGATGCACTAAGTCGTAAATCTTATTGTAACAATTTGATGCTACAACAAGGTCAACCACATCTCCATGAGGACTTTCAGAAGTTGAATCTTCATATTGTTCCTCAAGGATTCCTTTCTACCCTGGTGGCGAAGCCTACTCTTAAGGATCAAATTATAGCCGGCCAAAAGCGTGACAAGGGTATATCACGGATCAAGGAGAATATTTTTAGCGGAAACGCTAAAGAATTTTCCATGAACGATCAAGGTGTTGTGTTCTTCCAGAATCGTCTAGTGGTTCCTAAGGACCCACATCTAAGACAGTTAATCCTTAAGGAGGCTCATGATTCTCCTCTCACCATTCATCCTGGTAGTACTAAGATGTATCAGAACCTACGCCAGAGGTTCTGGTGGACTAGGATGAAGAGAGAAATTGCTGAGTTCGTCGCTAACTGCGAGTTTGTCGTCGAGTTAAGGCAGAACATCAAAGGCCTGCTGGAACCCTTCAACCTCTAGCTATTCCTGAATGGAAATGGGATAAAGTTAGCATGGATTTCATTACCGGATTTCCCAAGACCAAGAAAGGGAATAATCTATCTTTGTGGTCATTGACCGTCTTTCCAAAGTGGCTCATTTTCTTCCCGTTCGTGAGAGTATAACAGCTAGCCAGCTAGCAGAGTTATATATCTCCCGAATAGTGTCTCTTCATGGTGTTCCCCTGGAGATTAACTCGGACCGTGGGAGTATGTTTACTTCTCGCTTCTGGGAAAGTTTTCAGAATGCCATGGGGACTCACTTATCTTTTAGCACTGCTTTCCATCCTCAATCAAGTGGTCAAGTAGAAAGAGTGAATCAAATCCTAGAAGATATGCTCCGAGCTTGTGTTATATCGTTCGGTATGAATTTGGAGAAGTGCCTTCCATTCGCTGAATTCGCTTATAACAATAGTTATCAATCAAGCTTGGGCAAAGCCCCTTTTGAAGTTCTCTATGGACGAAGATGTCGAACACCTCTTAATTGGTCAGAAACCGGAGAGAGGCAACTCTTTGGCCCGGATATGATCCAGGATGCAGAAGAGCAGGTTCGCATCATTCGTGAAAAGTTGAAAATAGCCCAGTCTCGTCAAAAGAGCCAATATGATCATCATCATAAGGCTGTGACCTTTGAAGTTGACGAGAAGGCTTACCTTCGGGTTACACCTTTGAAGGGTACCCATCGATTCGGTATCAAGGGCAAGTTGGCTCCTCGTTACATTGGTCCTTTTTGCATTCTTGCCAAACGAGGAGAAGTTGCCTACCAGTTGGAACTTCCTTCGCATCTTTCCAAGGTTCATGATGTCTTCCACGTCTCGCAACTCAGGCGTTGCTTTTCGGATCCTATCCGTGAAGTGGACCACGAAACGCTTGATCTCCAAGATAACCTTTCATACCGAGAATACCCCGTGCGTATTCTTGATCAAGCTGAGCGTACCACTCGACGTCGAAACCTCAAGTTTCTTAAAGTTCAATGGTCAAATCATTCTGAAAAGGAGGCAACTTGGGAAAGAGAGGATCGTCTCCGACTTGAGTATCCTGCGTTATTTCCGACGACTTCTAAATCTCGGGACGAGATTCTTTTGAGTGGGGGTGAGTTGTCACATCCCTGACACCTTAAGAAAGTTAGTCCTGTGCTCATGTCTTCTTTGCATTGCATCTAAGAAATTCTCCAACAAGAACAAGAAAGTGGCAAAGGAAAAACTCAAAACCCTAGCCACTACTTTAAATAAAGGAAATCTCAAACTAGTTAAAATCAATGAATCCAAAATGGCCTCAAGAAAAGTTCAAACTTTCTGATAAATCATGAAAATAAATGAGCAATGAAGAAAACATTTTTCTTGACACTTCAAGCTTTTAAATTAATGCAAAAAGCTACTGGTTTCAAATTTTAAATTTGAAATCAGAAACTTTAAACTTTCAAAAATGTTGAAAACTTTAGGAATGGTTGGAAATATTCCAACAAATATTCTAGGGTGCCTCAAATAAATTTTACAAATTATTTGGGAGCTGAAATAAATAGCAAATTATTGAAGTAGCTAAAACAGAAACAAAAACAGAAAAAATGGAAAACTCTTACCTGTCGCCCGTGCAGGCCTAGCCCACCATGGGCACGGCTGTCTTCTTCCTCCTGCCAGGAGGAGAAGCAGCTGCATGCCGACGCGCCGGCGAGCGCGGCCACGTTCCCTGGCCACCTCCTACTTGCCCGAGCCACGCAGACGGCGGGGATGAGTACCCCGTGCACGTCTCTCCCTTCTCGGCCCATCTCTGGCTCCCCTCCATCTCTCTCTCGCCCTCTCCCACCATGGCCGAGCCTGCTTGTCGCCGTCGATCGTCATAGCCGTGGCCACGAGCCCCCTCCAGCCCAGCTGCTGTGCCCCAAAGCCCCGCCGTGCTCCTCCTCGTCCCCTGGAAGAAGGAATCAAGCCCGGAGGCCCCCTGTCATCGCCTCGCCGCCATCTTCTCCACCTCCGGCCGCCGGACCTCTTCCGTCGATTCGCTCCCTCCAGCGCACCCCCGAGCCCTACAACAACACCATCGGAACCGCCGTGAGCTCGTCATCATTTCCCCTCTCACCCCACGCTCTTCCGCGCACCATAGCCCCGTTCCCCACCAAGGCCGAGAGCTCCTCGCCGCCGGTGATGTCGTCGCCGTCGCTGTGGTGTCTCTTCCACGCGCTCGAGCTAGGGATCAAGCTCCTAGAGCCGCCAGGAATGTGATGAGCCCATCAGCTGCCCTCCCCGTGCCTTGGAGCCATCACCCGCGGAAGGCCGAGCTTCGGCCGCCGCTTCGGCTCGTCGCTGGTGCCTCTGCCGGCGACCCTAGCTTCTCCCGATGCCCCTACCAGATCGGCTGCTTCGCCAGCGTCCCGTAGCTACAAACCGCGCTCGATTTGGTGCCGTATAGCGCCGTTTAGGTCGTCTCCGCCGAGCCCTCCGCCGCGGGCTTGGTCGCCGGTGACCACCCTCCGGTGGGCGTCGACGTGGCCGACCATTAGGGCATAATTATCCTTCCCTCAGTCACTGCCAGAGGGCCCCACGCCTGGTCAAACCCCAATTAGGGGCTGGTCAGCGTGGGGTTAGCCCCTGGGTCACTGACCAGTGGACCCCACTTGTCAGGTTTGACCTGGCCCAGGCGCAGTTGACCTGCTGACGTCAGTAGTGATGCAATATTAGTATTTCTGTTTATAAAATAAATCCAAGAAATTGCTAAAACTTGTAAAAATCATAGAAATTAAAATATAACTCGGATGAAAATAATTTATATATGAAAAAGTATCAGAAAAATCCAAGGAATCTGATTATGGCATTTTCATGCATGAATGAAAAAGTTACAGAACCCAAACATGTAGATTAATGAATAAGTCAATTCTTATAAATTACTTTATAAATGGAATTTGGAAAATATTCAAATTTCATTATGAATGACATGATAACACACTGTCCTAATTACAAATCAGTACCTTAACATGACATCTCGTGCATGTTAACATCAAGTTGATTTGAGCATCAGGTCGAATCAATTAAATCTGTATCCGAGAATACCTCGTTTGAATTGATATTTGAGTGAGATTCAAATCAACTCTAAACCTAATACATGTTGATTATATTAGTTTATCACTTGCATTCTCATGCCATGCTCATGCATCATCTTGCTTGCATATGATTGTTGCCATTCATTTCGGTAGGCTCCGCACCCCCGGATTCCACCGAATATCCGTCTCACGGATATTGTCCCTCCTCTGAGCAACAAGGCAAGCAACCTTTTTGACCATTCTGATAAATCCTATGTTCTTGCTCCTGCACCTATTTATTGCATTAGGATCAAATGCTTCAACTGCTTTTGCCACGTTAGTTGAACCCACTTCCTTTGCATGACCTAACCTTGTCACAGTAAATAGCCGAACCTTGCAACCTAGCATACCTGGTAGTTGCTTGAGCTATGTTGTGCCTTATCCTGCTATGCATGCTATGCTTAGAGTTGTGTATGGTCTGTCATCTGGGAGATGAACAGAATTGTGAGAATGTGTTCGGTAATCAAAGGTTGTGTGTTGAACCTGATTTGGTAAAGGTACCGGTGAAAGGCTGTGTAGGAGTACATGGCGGGTTGTTTCATTGGAACCGTCCTTAGGAACTGAGTTCCGTGTATGTAATCCAAGACTAGATACTACCACATGCTGGGCCCTGAAATATGACCCCGCTCGGCCTATTAATCGTTTAGTACTCGGTCCAGGAGTTGCAAGTAGTTTCTGGTGTTTATAGTAATGCTGGAGGCCGTGCATGGTGCTGACCTGAGAGGTGGACCGTGATGCGGTAGGCAGTGGCACTGTGTACCAAGTGGCACCCGGATGGTGGGCTTGGGAACCCTGCGCACATCGTTTGAGGCCATGGCGGAAACCTCGGCCGGACTTCCGTACGGGTTACTCTCAGATAGGTGATAAACCTGGACTAGGTACTAGTGTGGTTAACGGTCGTGGCCGACTCCCTCGCTGGGCTTCTGCTTGAAGGTTGCCGAGGTGCATGACGTGCACATGGCGATAAGTGGCGAGAACGTGTGTGACGAAGTATACCCCTACAGGGTTATGATCTATTCGAATAGCCGCGTCCGCGGATATGGACTACTTGGAAACATATGTCGTTCATAGATAACTTCAATGGCTACTCATAAAATTGTCAAGATAAGCGTGAGTGTCGTGGACGGCAATTCCGTATGGAGACGGAATGATTCCACGATAGTGTATTGTTGTGGTGTTAGTGGACTCGTGTGTGAGAAATCAAGTTGTCAAAAATTATTTAAAAATGCAAGTTGTTTAGCCACGAGTCAAATGCTGGCTTTCCGCATGAAACCCCACAATACCCTTTTGATACCTTGCATGAGTAGTTAGTTATCCTAAAGTCTTGCTGAGTACCTTCGTACTCATGTTTGCTTAATAACTGTTGCAGAGGTTGCTAATGACCCTAATGGAGGGTTCTTCGTAGACATCGACGACGACGAGTAGCTGGTGTCCCACCTACGATCTGGCCCTAGGTTTGGGTCTGTAGTATAGTCCGGCCATGGGCCTTCTAGTTGCATCTGTCTGTACTCAGACAGTTTTAAAACTCTTCCGCTGGCTTGTAACTGAATGACTGTTATAATGGGTCGTGAGACCTTTAATGTGTAATATTATGTGTGTGGCTCTTCCGAGCCTCTTAAATAAAGTTTGAATGTTTATGGTTATGTTGTGATGCCATCGATGTATCTATACATATCGGTATGCCATGCGTACGTGTGTCGTACTTGATATGTATGGGGTTCGATTACCTAGTCGTGAACTTTAGTAGCACTCCTTACAAGGAAATGCCCCTTTGTGATCCAACGAGCCTTGGTAGTTCGCTACTGCTCCGGACACATTGGTTGACCGGCATGTGTCCTTCTTAGCTGCTGTGTCTGTCCCCTTTGGGGAAATGTCACGCGATGTAATGGATTCCTTATAGCTTGCTACGACTCGTCCACATTCGCTGATGACCGACACCTGCTTTGTTGGGTCATGTATGCTTGTCCTTGTGCGGTACCGCCACTTTGGTTTATGACTAGACATGTCCATCCGGGTTCTTTGACATTGGAATGCTAGCGACATTATTGCATACGTGAGTCAAAAGACGCAAACGGTCCCGGCTAAGGTAAGGCTGCAGCCGTGGAGTTAACCGTGCGTGAGACCGCAAAGGGATGCGATGTGTTACAGGCTGGATTCCTATGACTTAGGATCGGGGTCCCGACACCTACGATAAGATTACTCACGAACGATGAAGAGCATCATGGAATTTTCGATGGAGAAAGGTTGATGATGACGATGGCGACGATTTCCCCTCTCCGGAGCCCGAAATGGACTCCAGATCTGCCCTCCAGATGAAGAACAGGATGTGGCGGTGCCTCCGTATCGCAAAACACGATGAAACCTTCTCACTGATTTTTTTCCGGGCGAAACGAAAGATATAGAGCTGAGTTTCGGGGCGGTGGTGCCACGTGGGCCTCACAAGCCTGCACGGCGCGGCCTAGGCGGTGGCCGCGGCCTGTGGGCTTGTGGCTCACTGGCACGGCCCCTCCGGTGGATCTTTGCGCAGGTATTTTTCTTTTATTCCAGAAAAAATCTTCATAACTTTTCAGGACATTCCGAGAACTTTTATTTCTGCACAAAAACAACACCATGGCAATTCTGCTGAAAACAGCGTCAGTCCGGGTTAGTTCCATTGAAATCATGCAAATTAGAGTCCAAAACAAGGGCAAAAGAGTTCGGAAAAGTAGATACGAGGGAGACGTATCAACTCCCCCAAGCTTAAAGCCTTGCTTGTCCTCAAGCAATGCAGTTGACAAACTAAAAGAGACAAAAGAAAAACTTTGATGAACTCTGTTTGATCTTGTTGTTGCAACTATGTCTAACTCATATCCAGATTTTCGGCAAGATCACAAACAAACCACATAAGCAAATGACATCTAGGTCTCACGGTAAACTCATATCAATGGCATAATCAACTAGCGAGCAAATAATAATAAGCCTCAAGTGTCAACACTTCAATGAAAACAACATGAAGCAGTACGAATAGATGGTTGCTACTGCAACAGAAGACCTTCCAACGGCGCCAGAAATAGGCACGTCGACGGGAGAATACTTGGCTTGATCTTTCTGCTGCGGCTACGCCTTAAGGGACTTCCTAGGCAAGTGTGCAAAGGATTTCCCCCGTGGCCTTGGAGCCTTGCGTTGGTGTTCCCTCAAAGCGGAAAGGGTGATGTAGCGTAGCGGTGGTACGTATTTCCCTCAGTTTGAGAACCAAGGTATCAATCCAGTGGAGGAGTATGTCAAGATCCTGCACAAACACAAAAACTTGCTCCCAACGCTATGAAGGGGTTGTCAATCCCTTATAGATTGTTTGCCAAGTGAGAACTGAAAGCAACAAAGTAACAAAGCAAAGTAAAAGCGGAGATGTAAATGATGGATGTGAATTGACCCGGGGGCCATAGTGTTTACTAGTGGCTTCTCTCATGAAAGCAAGTAGACAGTGGGTGAAAAAATTACTGTCTAGCAATTGATAGAACCGCGCAAACTCGTGACGATATCTATGCAATGATTATTTCTATAGTTATCACGTCCAAAACATGTAGACCGATACTGTTTGCATCTACTACTATTACTCCACACGTCGACCGCTATCCAGCATGCATCTAGTGTATTAAGTCCATAAGAACAGAGTAACGCCTTATGCTAGATGACATGATATAGAGGGATAATCTCAAACCAATGATAAAAACCCCATATTTTTACCCTTGATGGCAACTACTTGATGTGTGCCTTGCTGCCCCTACTGTCACTGGGAAAGGTCACCACATGGCGGAACCCAAAACCAAGCACTTCTCCCATTGCAAGAATCATAGATCTAGTTGGCCAAACAAAACCCAAGACTCGGAGATACTTACAAGGATATCAAATCATGCATATAAGAAATCAGCAAAGACTCAAATATATATATCATAGATAATCTGATCACAAATCCACAATTCATCGGATCTCGACAAACACACTGCCAAAGAAGATTACATCGGATAGATCTCCATGAAGATCATGGAAAACTTTGTATTGAAGATCTAAGAGAGAGAAGAAGCCATCTAGATACTAAGTACGGACCCGTAGGTCTGAAGTGAACTACTCACGAGTCATAGGAGGGGCGATGATGATGAGGAAGAAGCCCTCCAACTCCAAAGTCCCCTCCGGCAGGGTGCCAGGAAGGGTCTCCAGATGAGATCTCGCGCAAACGGAAGCTTGCGTCGGCGGAAAAGTATTTTCGAGGCTCCCCTGATTTTTTGCGGAATATTTGGGAATTTATAGGCCAAAGATCTAGGTCAGGGGGCGACCAGGGAGGCCACAAGCCTGCCCACCGCCGCCTCCCCTGGTGGCGGAGTGGGGGCTTGTGGGCTCCCTGGAGCCCACCTGGCTTGGCCCAAAGGCCCCCTGATCTTCTTCCGTTCGGGAAAAAATCATTTCGGGGTTTTTTTTTCCGTTTGGACTCCGTTCCAAAATCAGATCTGAAAAGAGTCAAAAACATGGAAAAAAACAGGAACTGGCACTTGACACTGAATTAATAAGTTAGTCCCAAAAAAAGATATAAAAGTTACATAAAACAACCAAAGAAGACAAGAAAACAGCGTGAAACCATCAAAAATTATAGATACGTTTGAGACGTATCAAGCATCCCCAAGCTTAACTCCTGCTCGTCCTCGAGTAGGGTAGTGATAAGAATGAATTTTTATGCTTTCATGCTACCTAGCATAGGTGTCCTTTGTAATTCCTCTTATGTGACGTGAATGTTCAGATCCATTAGATTCAAAACAATAGTTTTCTATTGACGTGGAAACAATAATAATTCTAGCAAACTAGCAAAGTAATCATGAACTTTCAAAATAACAAGGCCAAAAGAAAGTTATCCCTACAAAATCATATAGTCTGGCTATGCTCTATCATCATTGCACAAGGAATTTAAATCATGCACAACCCCGGTATTGGCCAAGTAATTGTTTCAAACCTTTACTTTCTCAAACCTTTTCAACTCTCACGCAATACATGAGCGTGAGCCATGGTTATAGCACTATAGATGGTGTGGAATGTAGTGGAGGTTGCAAGACAAAAAAGGAGAAGATAGTCACATTAACTAGGCATATCAATGAGCTGTGGAGATGCTCATCAATAGATATCAATGTGAATGAGTAGGGATTACCATACAATTGATGCACTAGATCTATGAGTATGTGAAAGATCTTAAGGAAAACTAGTGGGTGTGCATCCAACTTGCTTGCTCACGAAGACCTAAGGAAATTTTGAGGAAGCCTATCATAGGAATATACTGTTGGGGAACGTCTCATGGGAAACAAAAATTTCCTACGCGCACGAAGACCTATCATGGTGATGTCCATCTACGAGAGGGGATGAGTGATCTACGTACCCTTGTAGATCGTACAGCAGAAGCGTTAGTGAACGCGGTTGATGTAGTGGAACGTCCTCACGTCCCTCGATCCGCCCCGCGAACAATCCCGCGATCAGTCCCACGATCTAGTACCGAACGGACGGCACCTCCGCGTTCAGCACACGTACAGCTCGACGATGATCTCGGCCTTCTTGATCCAGCAAGAGAGACAGAGAGGTAGAAGAGTTCTCCGGCAGCGTGACGGCGCTCCGGAGGCTGGTGATGACCTTGTCTCAGCAGGGCTCCGCCCGAGCTCCGCAGAAACGCGATCTAGAGGAAAAACTATGGAGGTATGTGGTCGGGCAGCCGTGAGAAAGTTGTCTCAAATCAGCCCTAAAACCTCCGTATATATAGGTGGGAGGGAGGGGAGGAGGCAGCCTCAAAACCTAAAGGTTTGGCCGAAATTGGAGGTGGAGGAGTCCTACTCCAATCCTACTTGGAGTAGGATTCCACCTTCCCACTTGGAAACTCTTTCCACCTTGTGTTTTTTCCTTCTCAAACCTTATGGGCCTTAGTGGGAACTTATTCCAGCCCACTAGGGGCTGGTTTATCTCTTCCCATAGCCCATGAGACCCCTTGGGGCGTGACACCCCTCCCGATGGTCCCCGGCACCCCTCCCGGCACTCCCGGTACACTACCGATGAGCCCGAAACTTTTCCGGTAATGCACGAAAACCTTCCGGTAACCAAATGAGGTCATCCTATATATCAATCTTCGTTTCCGGACCATTCCGGAAACCCTCGTGACGTCCGTGATCTCATCCGGGACTCCGAACAACATTCGGTAACCAACCATATAACTCAAATACGCATAAAACAACGTCGAACCTTAAGTGTGCAGACCCTGCGGGTTCGAGAACTATGTAGACATGACCCGAGAGACTCCTCGGTCAATATCGATTAGCGGGACCTGGATGCCCATATTGGATCCTACATATTCTACGAAGATCTTATCGTTTGAACCTCAGTGCCAAGGATTCATATAATCCCGTATGTCATTCCCTTTGTCCTTCGGTATGTTACTTGCCCGAGATTCGATCGTCAGTATCCGTATACCTATTTCAATCTCGTTTACTGGCAAGTCTCTTTACTCGTTCCGTAATACAAGATCCCGCAACTTACACTAAGTTACATTGCTTGCAAGGCTTGTGTGTGATGTTGTATTACCGAGTGGGCCCCGAGATACCTCTCCGTTCACACGGAGTGACAAATCCCAGTCTTGATCCATACTAACTCAACTAACACCTTCGGAGATACCTGTAGAGCATCTTTATAGTCACCCAGTTACGTTGCGACGTTTGATACACACAAAGCATTCCTCCGGTGTCAGTGAGTTATATGATCTCATGGTCATAGGAATAAATACTTGACACGCAGAAAACAGTAGCAACAAAATGACACGATCAACATGCTACGTCTATTAGTTTGGGTCTAGTCCATCACATGATTCTCCTAATGATGTGATCCCGTTATCAAGTGACAACACTTGCCTATGGCCAGGAAACCTTGACCATCTTTGATTAACGAGCTAGTCAACTAGAGGCTTACTAGGGACAGTGTTTTGTCTATGTATCCACACAAGTATTGTGTTTCCAATCAATACAATTATAGCATGGATAATAAACGATTATTATGAACTAAGAAATATAATAATAACTAATTTATTATTGCCTCTAGGGCATATTTCCAACAGTCTCCCACTTGCACTAGAGTCAATAATCTAGTTCACATCACCATGTGATTCCAACGAATCCAACACCCATATAGTTATGGGGTCTGATCATGTCTTGCTTGTGAGAGAGGTTTTAGTCAACGGTTCTGAAACTTTCAGATCCGTGCGTTCTTTACAAATCTTTATGTCATCTTATAGATGCTGCTACTACGTGCTATTCGGAAATGCTCCAAATATCCACTCTACTATATGAATCCGTTTCACTACTCATAGTTATTCAGATTAGTGTCAAAGCTTGCATCGACGTTACCCTTTACGACGAACTCTTTAACCACCTCCATAATCGAGAAAAATTCCTTAGTCCATTTGTTACTAAGGATAAATTTTGACCGCTGCTAGTGATTCAAACATGGATCACTCTCTCTACCTCTCAACATACTTTGAGTCAAGGCACACTTCAGGTGCGGTACACAGCATGGCATACTTTAGATTCTACGGCTAAGGCATAGAAGACGACCTTCATCTATTCTCTTTATTCTGCCGTGGTCGGGTTTTGAGTCTTACTCAAATTCACACCTCACAACGCAACCAAGAACTCCTTCTTTGCTGGTCTATTTTGAACTCTTTCAAAAACTTGTCAAGGCATGCATCTTGTTGAAACTTCTATTAAGCGCTTTCGATCTATCTCCATAGATCTTTGATGCTCAACCTTCAAGTAGCATAATCCAGGTACTCCTTTGAAAACTTCTTTCAAACAACCTTGTATGCTTTACAGAAATTCTACATTACTTCTGATCCACAATATGTCAACCACATATACCTATCAGAAATTCTATAGTGCTCCCACTCACTTCTTTGGAAATATAAGTTTCTCATAAACCTTGTACACACCCAAAATCTTTGATCATCTCATCAAAGTGCTTATTCCAACTCCGAGATGCTTGCACCAGTCCATTGAAGGATCACTGGAGCTTGCATACTTGCTAGTATCTTTAGGATCGACAAAACCTTCTGGTTGTATCACATACAATGTTTGCTCAAGGAAACCGTCGAGGAAACAATGTTTTGACATCCTACGTGCAATATTTCATAAATAATGCAGCAACTACTAACATAATTCTAACAGACCTTTAGCATCGCTACGAGTGAGAAAGACTCATCATAGTCAACTGTTTGATCTTGTCGAAAACATCTTTGCGACAAGTCGAGCTTTTCTTAATAGTGACTTATCACCATCATCGTCTGTCTTCTTTTAAAGATCCATTTTACCCAATAGTCCCATGACCATCAAGTAGTTCTACCAAAGTCTACACTTTGTTTTCACACATGGATCCTCTCTCGGATTTTATGGCTTCCAGCCATTTGTCGGAATCTGGGCCCACCATCGCTTTCTCCATAACTCGTAGGTTCACTGTTGCTCAACAACATGACCTCCAAGACAGGGTTACCGTACTACTCTGCAGCAGTACGCGACCTTGTCGACCTACGAGGTTTGTAGTAACTTGATTCGAAGCTTAATGATCACCATCATCAGCTTCCACTTCAATTGGTGTAGGCGCCACAGGAACAACTTCCTACGCCCTGCTACACACTGGTTGAAGTGATGGTTCAATAACCTCATCAAGTTCTACTACCCTCCCACTCAATTCTTTCGAGAGAAACCTTTTCTCGAGAAAGGATCCGTTTCTAGAAACAAACACTTTGCTTTCGGATCTGAGATAGGAGATGTACCCAACTGTTTTGGATATCCTGTGAAGATGCATTTATCCGCTTTGGGTTCGAGCTTATCAGACTGAAACTTTTTCACATGAGTTTCGAAGCCCCAAACTTTCAAGAAACGACAGTTTGGATTTATCTAAACCTCAGTCTATACTGTGTCATCTCAACGGAAATACGCGGTGCCCCATTTAAAGTGAATGTGGTTGTCTCTAATGCATAACCCATAAACGATAGTGGTAATTCGATAAGAGACATCCCAGCATGCACCATACTAAATAGTGCGTGGCTATGACGTTCAGACACATCATCACACCATGATGTTCCAGGTGGCATGAACTGTGAAACAATTTCCACATTGTCTTAACTGTGTACCAAAAATTCATAACTCAGATATTCATTTCTATGATCATATCGTAGACAGTTCATCCTCTTGTTACGACGAACTTCACTCTGAAACAGAATTGAACTTTTCAATATTTCAGACTTGTGATTCATTAAGTAAATACTCCTGTATCTACTCAAGTCGTCAGTGAAGTAAGAACATAATGATATCCACTGCGTGCCTCAACACTCACTGGACTGCATACATCAAAATGTATCACTTCCAACAAGTTACTATCTTGTTTCATCTCAATGAAAACAAGGCCTTGCTCATGTGGTATGATTTGCATGTCACTAGTGATTCGAAATCAGGTGAGCAAAGATCCATCAGCATGGAGCCTCTTCATGCAATTTATACTAACATGACTCAAGCGGCAGTGCCACAAGTAAGTGGTACTATCATCATTTAACTCGTATCTTTTGGCACCAATGTGTAACACTACAATCGAGATTCAATAAACCATTGAAGGTGATTATTCAAGCAAATAGAGTAACCATTATTCCTTTTGAATGAATAATCGTATTGCAATAAACACGATCCAATCATGTTCATGCTTAACGCAAGCACCAAATAACAATTATTTAGGTTCAACACCAATCCCGATGGTAAAGGGGGCGTGTGACGTTTGATCATATCAACCTTGGAAACACTTCCAACACGTATCGTCACCTCGCCTTTAGCTAGTCTCCGTTTATGCCGTAGCTTTCATTTCGCGTTACTAATCACTTAGCAACCGAACCAGTATCCAATACCCTCGTGCTACTAGGAGTACTAGTAAAGTACACATCAACATTATGTATATCAAATATACTTCTCTCGACTTTTGCCAGCCTTCTTATCTACCAAGTATCTAGAGTTGCTCCGCCTCAGTGACTGTTCCCCTTATTACAGAAGCACTTAGTCTCGGGTTTGGGTTTAATCTTGGGTCTCTTCATTAGTGCAGCAACTGTTTTGCCGTTCCACGAAGTATCCCTTCTAGCCCTCGCCTTTCTTGAAACTTAGTGGTTTTTCAAACCATCAACTATTGATGCTCCTTCTTGATTTCTACTTTCGTAGTGTCAAACGTCGCGAATCTCTCAAAGATCATTGTATCTATCCTTGATATGTTATAGTTCATCACGAAGCTCTCAAAGCTTGGTGGCAGTGACTTTTGGAGAACCATCACTATTTCATCTGGAAGATTAGCTCCCACTTGATTCAAGTGATTGTCGTACTCAGACAATCTGAGCACACGCTCAACGATTGAGCTTTTCTCCTTTACTTTGTGGTCAAAGAATTTTGTTGGAGGTCTCGTACCTCTTAACAAGGGCACAAGCATGAAATCACAATTTCATCTCTTCGGAACATCACTTATGTTCCATGACGTTTTACAACGTTTCCGGCGCCTTGCTTCTAAGCCATCAAGTATCTTGCACTGAACTATCGTGTAGTCATCAGTAACGTGTATGTCGGATGTTCATAGCATCCACAGACGACGCTCGAGGTGCAGCACACCGAGTGGTGCATTAAGGACATAAGCCTTCTGCGTAGCAACGAGGACAATCCTCGGTTTTACAGACTCAGTCTGCAAAGGTTGCTACTATCAATTTTCAACTAAATTTTCTCTAGGAACATATAAAAACAGTAGAGCTATAGCGCAAGCTACATCGTAATTCGCAAAGACCATTAGACTATGTTCATGACAATTAGTTCAATTAATCATATTACTTAAGGATCCCACTCAAAAAGTACATCTCTCTAGTCATTTGAGTGGTACATGATCCAAATCCGCTATCTCAAGTCCGATCATCACGTGAGTCGAGAATAGTTTCAGTGGTAAGCATCCCTATGCTAATCATATCAACTATACGATTCATGCTCGACCTTTCAGTCTCATGTGTTCCGAGGCCATGTCTGCACATGCTAGGCTCGTCAAGCTTAACCCGAGTGTTCCGCGTGTGCAACTGTTTTGCACCCGTTGTATGTGAACGTTGAGTCTATCACACCCGATCATCACGTGGTGTCTCGAAACGAAGAACTGTCGCAACGGTGCACAGTCGGGGAGAACACAATTTCGTCTTGAAATTTTAGTGAGAGATCACCTCATAATGCTACCGTCGTTCTAAGCAAAATAAGGTGCATAAAAGGATTAACATCACATGCAATTCATAAGTGACATGATATGGCCATCGTCACGTGCTTCTTGATCTCCATCACCAAAGCACCGGCACGATCTTCTTGTCACCGGCGCCACACCATGATCTCCATCATCATGATCTCCATCAACGTGTCGCCATCGGGGTTGTCGTGCTACTTATGCTATCACTACTAAAGCTACATCCTAGCAAAATAGTAAACGCATCTGCAAGCACATATGTTAGTATAAAGACAACCCTATGGCTCCTGCCGGTTGCCGTACCATCGACGTGCAAGTCGATATTTCTATTACAACATGATCATCTCATACATCCAATATATCACATCACATCATTGGCCATATCACATCACAATCATACCCTGCAAAAACAAGTTAGACGTCCTCTAATTTTGTTCTTGCATGTTTTACGTGGTGACCAAGGGTATCTAGTAGGATCGCATCTTACTTACGCAAACACCACAACGGAGATATATGAGTTGCTATTTAACCTCATCCAAGGACCTCCTCGGTCAAATCCGATTCAACTAAAGTTGGAGAAACCGTCACTTGCCAGTCATCTTTGAGCAAAGGGGGTTACTCGTAACGATGAAACCAGTCTCTCGTAAGCGTACGAGTAATGTCGGTCCAAGCCGCTTCAATCCAACAATACCGCGGAATCAAGAAAATACTAAGGAGGGCAGCAAAACGCACATCACCGCCCACAAAAACTTTTGTGTTCTACTCGAGAAGACATCTACGCATGAACCTAGCTCATGATGCCACTGTTGGGGAACGTCGCATGGGAAACAAAAATTTCCTACGCGCACGAAGACCTATCATGGTGATGTCCATCTACGAGAGGGGATGAGTGATCTACGTACCCTTGTAGATCGTACAGCAGAAGCGTTAGTGAACGCGGTTGATGTAGTGGAACGTCCTCACGTCCCTCGATCCGCCCCGCGAACAATCCCGCGATCAGTCCCACGATCTAGTACCGAACGGACGGCACCTCCGCGTTCAGCACACGTACAGCTCGACGATGATCTCGGCCTTCTTGATCCAGCAAGAGAGACAGAGAGGTAGAAGAGTTCTCCGGCAGCGTGACGGCGCTCCGGAGGTTGGTGATGACCTTGTCTCAGCAGGGCTCCGCCCGAGCTCCGCAGAAACGCGATCTAGAGGAAAAACTATGGAGGTATGTGGTCGGGCAGCCGTGAGAAAGTTGTCTCAAATCAGCCCTAAAACCTCCGTATATATAGGTGGGAGGGAGGGGAGGAGGCAGCCTCAAAACCTAAAGGTTTGGCCGAAATTGGAGGTGGAGGAGTCCTACTCCAATCCTACTTGGAGTAGGATTCCACCTTCCCACTTGGAAACTCTTTCCACCTTGTGTTTTTTCCTTCTCAAACCTTATGGGCCTTAGTGGGAACTTATTCCAGCCCACTAGGGGCTGGTTTATCTCTTCCCATAGCCCATGAGACCCCTTGGGGCGTGACACCCCTCCCGATGGTCCCCGGCACCCCTCCCGGCACTCCCGGTACACTACCGATGAGCCCGAAACTTTTCCGGTAATGCACGAAAACCTTCCGGTAACCAAATGAGGTCATCCTATATATCAATCTTCGTTTCCGGACCATTCCGGAAACCCTCGTGACGTCCGTGATCTCATCCGGGACTCCGAACAACATTCGGTAACCAACCATATAACTCAAATACGCATAAAACAACGTCGAACCTTAAGTGTGCAGACCCTGCGGGTTCGAGAACTATGTAGACATGACCCGAGAGACTCCTCGGTCAATATCGATTAGCGGGACCTGGATGCCCATATTGGATCCTACATATTCTACGAAGATCTTATCGTTTGAACCTCAGTGCCAAGGATTCATATAATCCCGTATGTCATTCCCTTTGTCCTTCGGTATGTTACTTGCCCGAGATTCGATCGTCAGTATCCGTATACCTATTTCAATCTCGTTTACTGGCAAGTCTCTTTACTCGTTCCGTAATACAAGATCCCGCAACTTACACTAAGTTACATTGCTTGCAAGGCTTGTGTGTGATGTTGTATTACCGAGTGGGCCCCGAGATACCTCTCCGTTCACACGGAGTGACAAATCCCAGTCTTGATCCATACTAACTCAACTAACACCTTCGGAGATACCTGTAGAGCATCTTTATAGTCACCCAGTTACGTTGCGACGTTTGATACACACAAAGCATTCCTCCGGTGTCAGTGAGTTATATGATCTCATGGTCATAGGAATAAATACTTGACACGCAGAAAACAGTAGCAACAAAATGACACGATCAACATGCTACGTCTATTAGTTTGGGTCTAGTCCATCACATGATTCTCCTAATGATGTGATCCCGTTATCAAGTGACAACACTTGCCTATGGCCAGGAAACCTTGACCATCTTTGATTAACGAGCTAGTCAACTAGAGGCTTACTAGGGACAGTGTTTTGTCTATGTATCCACACAAGTATTGTGTTTCCAATCAATACAATTATAGCATGGATAATAAACGATTATTATGAACTAAGAAATATAATAATAACTAATTTATTATTGCCTCTAGGGCATATTTCCAACATATACAAGCCAAGTTATATAATGAAAATTTCCCACTAGATATATGGTGGTGACAAAACGAGAGACTCTCAATCATGAAGATCATGGTGCTTAATATGCACAAGTGTGGAAAAAGTGGTAGCATTGTCCCTTCCGTCTTTTTCTCTCATTTTTTTATTTTGGTGGGCTCTTTGGCCTCTTATTTATTTATTTTGGTGGGCTTCTTTGGCCTCTTTTATTTCCTCGCATGGGACAATGCTCCATTAATGATGATCATCACACTTTCAACTCAAAACTTAGAGTAACGACGACTCTATATGGAATGCCTTCGGTAGTGTACCGTGGCAATGATCTAGCATGGCATAGACATCAATGGAAACATCATTCTAGATATCTTACAATCATGCAATGGCAATGTAGATGTGGTGGAACATGTCATGGTGGTAGTTGCATGTCAATATATCTCGGAATGACTTTGAAAAAGCCATAGTGGGTAGGTATGGTGGATGTTTTGAGGGAGGCTAATGGTGGGTTTTGTGCACCGGCGAAAGTTGCACGGCACTAAGAAGATAGTGATGGTGGAAGGTGAAAGTGCATCTAAACCATGGACTCAACATTAGTCATGAAGAAATCATATACTTGTTGCAAAAGTTTTATTAGTAATCGAAACAAAGCATTCTACGCATACTCCTAGGGGAAGGGTTGGTAGGTATAAACCATCGCGCGATCCCGACCGCCACGCAAAGGATAACAATCAATAGACTACTCATGCTTAGATTTCATCACATAGAGGTTCACAATACGTGCATGCTACGGGAATCACTAACTTCAACACAAGTATTTCTAGATCCACAACACCTTACTAGCATGACTTTAATATTACCATAACCACAACTCAAAACTAATTGAGATGAATCAAACTTCTCTAACTATTCAATGCACATGAAGGTGGAAGTTTTCGTATCCCTTTGGATAACTACCCCTTTTGAGACTACTTTCAAAGCATAGATCAACTACCAAGCCACGCACTGCTGTGCTCTAAAAGATATAAGTGAAGCACATAGAACAAAAGTATCTAGCTCAAAAGATGTAAGTGAAGCACATGTGAGCTGAATTGTCTACCAAAAGATATAAGTGAATCTCGACAAAATCATGGTGTGTGCATGTCTCTCTCTCTAGGTGTGCATCAAGGATGATTGTGACACAACAAAAATAAAAGACTCCTACGATACAAGACGCTCCAAGCAAAAACACATAACATGTGGTGAATAAAAATATAGCCCCAACTAACGTTACCAATGGATTGAAGACGAGAGAGGGGATGCCTTCCCGGGGCATCCCCAAGGTTAGGCTTTTACGGCATCCTTGAATCTCTTGGGGTGCCTTGGGCATCCCCGATCTTGAGCTTTTGCCACTCTTTATATCTTTGTCCATAAGAACTTCACCCAAAGCATGAAAACTTGAAAACACAAAACTTAAACAGAAACTTGTGATAACATTAGTACAAGAAAGCAAACCACCACTTCCTTAGGTACTGTAGCAAACTTAAATTCTCCTTGTGCTGATGTTGGGTTAGTTTACTTTCAATCTTCCATGGCTAATACCCCCCGATACTATCCATAGTTTCATCAAAACAAGCAACCAACACAACAAAAAACATAATCTGTTAACAGCAAATCAGTCTGTTGCAATATGTATATTTCGTATACCTATGGTACTTCAACAATTCTGAAAACTTACGACAGTCTGAAGAAGTTTCGTAGAAATCAGCATAAAAAAGAATCAACTAAAAAGCTCTTACAGAAAGAAAATGAAAATTCTTTTCATGAGCAGAAAGTCTCTGTCTTTTTCCAGCATGACCAAACGATCATCCCCAAGACTAATCATAACGGTTTTGCTTGGCACAAACGCAAAAAGAAACACAAAAACACAATCATAACAGAATTATGAAAGTGTGGAAAACACAAAACAGAAAGAAAAATGATAGATTCGTTGGGTTGCCTGCCAACAAGCGCTTTTTTTAACGCCCTTAGCTAGGCGAAAGTGATGGAATCACGTATAGTCATCTTTGGTGCTCAAACCATAGGTAGCCCTCATCATAGATTCATAAGGCAATCTTATTTTATTTCTAGTAAAGTGCTCCATGCCCTTCTTTAAAGGAAATTGAAATCTAATATTCCCTTCCTTCATATCGATGATAGCACCAATAGTCCTTAGGAAAGGTCTACCAAGAATAATGGGACATGAAGGATTGTAATCTGTGTCAAGTACAATGAAATCCACGGGTACATAGTTCTTATTTGCAACAATAAGAACATCATCGATCCTCCCCATGGGTTTCTGGACAGTAGAATCCGCAAGATGCAAATTAAGAGAACACTCTTCAATC
This sequence comes from Hordeum vulgare subsp. vulgare, assembly GCF_904849725.1. Lineage (NCBI taxonomy): Eukaryota > Viridiplantae > Streptophyta > Magnoliopsida > Poales > Poaceae > Hordeum > Hordeum vulgare. The sequence goes on from NC_058521.1 coordinate 85,593,423, forward strand.
TCATGAAAACCAAGAATATCATATAAAGACTTTGGAATCGCGGAAACACTAGCACCCAAATCACACAAAGCATTGCACTCATAGTTTTCGATCTTGATTTTGATAGTAGGTTCCCACTCATCATGAAGTTTTCTAGGTATAGAGACTTCTAGTTCGAGCTTCTCTTCAAGAGATTTCATCATAGCATCTACGATATGCGCGGTAAAGGCTTTGCTTTGGCTATAAGCATGTGGAGAGTTTGCAATGGATTGCATCAAATAAATGCATTCAAAGAAGGAGAAATTATCATAATTGAATTCCTTGAAATCCAAAGTGGCAGTTTCATTACTACCCAAAATTTTGACTTCTTCTACTCCACTCTCCACACCTTTATCATCAGAATAGGTGGACTCCGAATCATTGGGGCGTTTTTCAACCAAAGTGGATTCATATCCAGCCCCTCCAAAAGTAGGTTTGACACGCGAAAACCAAGATTCAAGAGGATACACACCAAGCACTTTAAGATCTTCGTGATTTGCATCACTAGAACGCACCCTTTTAAACAATTCATGTCTAGCATGAATTTGGGCGGTTCTTTCTTTGCTCTCATTGATGGAGATACGCATAGCTTTCAAAGTTTCATCCAAGTTGACCTTGGGAGGATCGCATCTAACTTTCAAAGCATCAATATCACAAGACATCCTATCAACGCTCTTAGCCAAATCGTCTATTTTGAGTAGTTTTTCCTCTATGGACGCATTGAAAATCTTTTGAGAGTTGATGAACTCTTTGATATTACTCTCTAAATCAGAGGGTAATTTGTTGTGATTTCCATAAGTGTTGTTGTAGGAATTGCCATAATTGTTAGAGGAGTTACTAGGAAAAGGCCCAGGAACATAGTTTCCTCTAAAAGCATTATTGTTGCCAAAATTGTTCCTACCAACAAAATTCACGTCCAAACTAGCGTTGCTACTCTGAATCAAAGAAGATAGTGGCATGTCATTAGGATCTACAGTAGCGTTTCTACTAGAAACCAAATTCATCAACTCGTCCATCTTAGCACTAAGCGAGTTAATCTCTTCTATAGCGTGCACCTTTTTGCTAGCAGGCGACCGTTCAGTGTGCCACTGCGAGTAGTTGGTCATGATATTGTCTAGGAGTTTTGTAGCGTCTCCTAACGTGATTTCCATGAACGTTCCACCTGAGGTGGAGTCCAAGATATTGCGAGAAGCGAAATTCAAGCCATCGTAAAAGATTTGTATAATCATCCACAAACTCAAGCCATGAGCGGGACAATTTCTAATCATAAGCTTCATCCTCTCCCAAGATTGTGCAACGTGTTCATGATCAAGTTGCTTGAAATTCATGATATCGTTACCTAAGGAGATGATCTTAGACGGCGGAAAATAGTTGGATATGTAAGCATCTTTACACTTATCCCAAGAATCGATACTATTTTTAGGCAAAGAAGAAAACCAAGTTTTTGCGCGATCTCGCAACAAGAAAGGAAAAAGATTCAACTTAATCACGTCATTATCAACATCTCTTTTCTTTTGCATATCTCAAAGCTCAATGAAGGTATTGAGATGGGATGTGGCATCTTCACTAGGAAGGCCAGAGAATTGCTCTTTTATAACAAGATTCAGCAAAGCTGCGTTGATTTCATACGATTCCGCACTAGTGGCGGGAGCAATCGGAGTACTAATAAAATCATTATTATTAGTGCTCGAGAAGTCGCAAAGTTTGGTGTTTTCAGCCATGATGACTTCAACAAACAAACAAGCACACAAGCAAGCAAGAAACTCGGCAAAAGCAAAAGGAAACGGTGAAGGCGAAAGGCGAATGAAAACGGCAAATGTGAAGTGGGGGAGAGGAAAACGAGAGGCAACTGGCAACAAAAGTAAATGCAAGAGAAGAGTTTGTGAGACCTACTTGGATAGATCTTGATTTATCCTCCCCGGCAACAGCTCTAGAAGTACTTCTGCTACGGCAACAAAAGACCTTCCAACGGCGCCAGAAATAGACACGTCGACGAGAGAATACTTGGCTTGATCTTTCGGCTGCGGCTACGCCTTAAGGGACTTCCTAGGCAAGTGTGCAAAGTATTTCCCCCGTGGCCTTGGAGCCTTGCGTTGGTGTTCCCTCGAAGCGGAAAGGGTGATGTAGCATAGCGGTGGTAAGTATTTCCCTTAGTTTGAGAACCAAGGTATCAATCCAGTGGAGGAGTATCTCAAGATCCTGCACAAACACAAAAACTTGCTCCCAACGCTATGAAGGGGTTGTCAATCCCTTATAGATTGTTTGCCAAGCTAGAACTGAAAGCAACAAAGTAAAAAAACAAAGTAAAAGCAAAGATGTAAACGATGGATGTGAATAGACCCGAGGGCCGTAGTGTTTACTAGTGGCTTCTCTCATGAAAGCAAGTAGACTGTGGGTGAACAAATTACTGTCGAGCAATTGATAGAACCGCGCAAAGTCGTGACGATATCTATACAATGATTATTTCTATAGGCATCACGTGCAAAACAAGTAGACCGATCCTGTGTGCATCTAATACTATTACTCCACACGTCGACCGCTTTCCAGCATGCATCTAGTGTATTAAGTCCATAAGAACAGAGTAACGCCTTAAGCAAGATGACATGATGTAGAGGGATAATCTCAAACCAATGATAAAAACCCCTTCTTTTTACCCTTGATGGCAACTACTTGATGTGTGCCTTGCTGCCCCTACTGTCACTGGGAAAGGTCACCACATGGCAGAACCCAAAACCAAGCACTTCTCCCATTGCAAGAATCATAGATCTAGTTGGCCAAACAAAACCCAAGACTCGGAGAGACTTACAAGAATATCAAATCATGCATATACATAATCTGATCACAAATCCACAATTCATCGGATCTCGACAAACACACCGCCAAAGAAGATCACATCGGATAGATCTCCATGAAGATCATGGAGAACTTTGTATTGAAGATCCAAGAGAGAGAAGAAGCCATCTAGATACTAACTACGGACCCGTAGGTCCGAAGTGAACTACTCACGAGTCATTGGAGGGGCGATGATGATGATGAAGAAGCCCTCCAACTCCAAACTCCCCTCTGGCAGGGTGCCGGGAAGGGTCTCCAGATGAGATCTGGCGGAAACGGAAGCTTGCGGCGGCGGAAAAGTATTTTCGAGGCTCCCCTGATTTTTTGCGGAATATTTGGGAATTTATAGGCCAAAGATCTAGGTCAGGGGGCAGCCAGGGAGGCCACAAGCCTATCCACCGCCGCCTCCCCCTGGTGGCGGAGTGGGGGCTTGTGGGCTCCCTGGAGCCCACCTGGCTTGGCCCAAAGGCCCCCTGATCTTCTTCCGTTCGGGAAAAAATCATTTCGGTGTTTTTCTTCCGTTTGGACTCCGTTCCAAAATCAGATCTGAAAAGAGTCAAAAACACAGAAAAACAAGAACTCGCACTTGGCACTGAATTAATAAGTTAGTCCCAAAGAAGATACAAAAGGTACATAAAACAACCAAAGAAGACAAGATAACAACGTGAAACCATCAAAAATTATAGATACGTTCGAGGCGTATCAATGGTATCTCGCTAGCTCTTTGTGAGACCGCAAAACATAAATGCATAGCACCTTCAAAGACCAAGGGCTGACTAAACATTGTAATTCATGGCAATGAAGATCCAGTCTTAGCCATACTCAACACAGTTAAAAGCAAATCATAACAATGACAGAGGTGCTCTCTAATTGGTGCTTTTGTAAGAGGAGGATGACTCAACAGGAGCATAAATAGACAGGCCCTTCACAGAGGGAAGCATTGATTTGCAGAGGTGCCAGAGCTCAAGCTTTGAAAACCGAGATAATAATTTTTGGTGGCATGCTTTCATTGTCAACGCAATGATTAAGAGTTCTCAACATCTTCCACGCTACACATGCTATAGGCGGTTCCCAAACAGAAAAATAAAGTTTTGACTCCCCCACCACCAATCAATCACACTCCACGGCTAGCCGAATCCTCGGGTACCGTCCATACCAACATCAATCCTGGGGGAGTTTTGTTTGCAATTAACTTTTCGAATTGAGCATGGAATTGGTAATTCCAATTACCGGCCCCTTTCTCGTGAATGATAAAGAATAAACACATATCAATGATAACACGCCTAGCATGGAAGATACCAATAGCCCCCTGTCACCACATGAGCGGTCCGGGCATGCAAAACAGATTATTTCTTAAAGGTTTAGAGAGTGGCACATGCAAATTTACTTGGAACGGAAGGTAGATACCGCACATAGGTAGGTATGGTGGACTCATATGGCACAACTTTGGGTTTATGGAAGTGGATGCACTAGTAGTATTCCTGCTTAGTACAAGTGAAGGCTAGCAAAAGATTTGGAAGCGACCAACTAGAGAGCGACAACAGTCATCAAAATGCATTGAGATTAACTAACATTGAGTGCAAGCATGAGTAGGACACAAATCTCCATGAACATGAACATCATAGAGGCTATGTTGATTTTGTTTCAACTACATGCATGAACATGCGCCAAGTCAAGCCACTTGAAACATTCAAAGGAGGATACCATCCTATCATACTACATCATAATCATCTCAACATTCATGTGGGCATCCATGTCAAACCATTATAAGCTCCTAGCTGAGCAAGCATGACATAAGCAACTATGATCTCTAAGTTTTCATTGCAAACATGTTTCTCTCACAACAAAGCTGAATCAGGCATGATGACCTAGTCATATTTACAGAAACAAAATAGATCGAGTTCATACCAGCTTTTCCACGCTCAGTCACTTCATGATATATCGTCATTATTGCCTTTCACTTGCATGGCCGAACGATGTGAACAATAATAAGAGTGCTCGTGCATTGGACTAAAGCTGGAATCTGCAGGCAAACACAAAGGAGAATACAAAGTAATATGGCTCTTGGAAAGCTAAACAGGTATGCATGCAAGAGCCACTAAACATTGTAACCAATATCTTCTACTTTGACCCAAAGAAAAATAAAACTATCTACACGGGAAAGCTCCCAACAAGAAAAAGAAGAAAAGAAAATCTTTTTGGTTTTTCTCAAACTAGACAGACACACGAAAAAAAAATGAGAAAAAGAAAATAAACTAGCATGGATGATACAGTGGCAAAGTGTGAACACCGGCTAACAAAGTGAAAGCATAAGCAAGAATGTAAAGTCGGTGAGAACACGTACTCCCCCAAGCTTAGGCTTTTGGCCTAACTTGGTCTACTCCCATGGATGGTCCTGGCGAAACCCAAAATAAAAATGGGGGTTATACGGGAGCGCTGCAACCACTACCTGAATAGCTGCCTCACGAAGACGAGCAGGCTTTGCCTCCCTCTCATACTCCTCTTCCTCTCCTCTGGTTATTTAATATCTCCGATTTACCTGGAAGTCAAAGAGAGCAGGAGCAGGAAGGGTAATATGGAAAACATGTTGTCGTTTAAATATCAATCGGTATAGGAGGGATTCGTCATCCCTCTCAAAGAACTGGTAGCATGTCAAAGCGACGCGATCAAGGAAAGTTGTATGGAGCGGGGGATCTCCTTCGCGGATGGGTACTCCAAGAAAATTTGCTATGCGAGTGGCATAGATGCCACCAAAGAAATCCCCTTCAATAGCATTCTTATTCAGCCTCCTTGCTATAATAGCTCCCATGTTGAAACTTTTGTCACCCGTCACTGTGCTCTTAAGGATACTAAGGTCGAGTGCGCAGAGGTGACAATGCTCAATCTTGCCATTAATGCATCTTCCTATGAAGAGGGCAAAGTAATGCAAGGCGGGAAAATGAATACTCCCCATGGTAGCTTGCGTAATGTCTCTAGTTTCTCCAACCGTAATACCAGCGCAAAAATCTCTAACCGAAGATTTAGGAGGATCACTGAGGCTACCCCAAGTAGGTATTTTGCAAATTCTATTAAAATCCTCTAAATCCATGGTATACGATTTATCATAGAGATCAAACAGTACCGATGGATCACGGCCAACTGAAAATTTGAATCTATGAACAAAAGAGGCAGTGAGAGCAACATACTGTTCACATTTATCGGAGATGAATTCTTTGAGTCCGACATTTTGAACAAGTGCATCAAACTCATCTTTGAAACCTGCCTCAATCATAAATTCATCAGAAGGCCATTCACATGGTTGTACGTGCGCGTCCCTAGGTTGGTAAGGATCAGGCTCCCAAATCGCAAGACGGGGACCTCTCTTGCTTGAGAAACCACCATGAAAGTTTCTCCTGAACATCTTCCTTTTCTGAAATTTTCAGTGACCCAAAGGAAAGGTGAACAAGGCTCAAATAAACTCGTAGCAACTACTCCCACAAGTGCCTAGACACCATATTACGCATCAAAACTACTTGGGACCAACTAAAATCAGCATGCAAAGCTCAAGAACATGGTCACCAAGGCAGCAAAAATATGCGGAGTAAAGGCACTAGAGCAAAAACTAATTGGACCAATTGAGGAGTCACTTACCAAGGAGTAATTTCCCCAAAATAGTTCGGAGAACGGTGATTTGAGCAAAGAGATCAAAAATCCCAGCAAGAGGAGCAAGAACACGGGTTTGAGCTGCGAAACGATTTTTCTGGAGGTAGGAGAAGCGGATGAGAGCAAGAATGAGTGGAGGGGGTTCCTGTGGGCCCCACAAGGCTGGGTCGCGCGGCCAGGGGGTGCCCGCGCCCCTAGGTCTTGTGGCCCATTGGTGTGGCCCCCAGACAGACTCTTTGTTTCATAATTTTTCAAAAAAACCAGAAAAAATCATACTTGATTTTCCCAGTGTTCGGAGAACTTTGATTTTTGTGGTACTTTTCCACTGGACGCTAGAACAGAAAACTGGGAGAACTAAACTACTCTATCATTTTTCTTCTAAGCAACCTAAAGTCAAAGCTTGGAACAGAGGTTTGTGACTCCTCGATTCATCCATCTCATGGTCATCGAACGAAATCCGTCAATGGGGTTGATCACATCCCCTCGACAAAAATTTCTCGAATCGCAAAAGAAGACGGACAATTTTCGAATAGTCACTAGGTCACCTCATTGGGGATGTGTATCTCCCCAACAAAAAAGTCATACTTCATCTTGACACGAGGAATAGGGCATTCAAAGCTACCAATGAGAATCGATGAAGTTTTTTCGATAGCATTGATGCAATGTACTCGATATTGTTTCTTCGGAAAGTGCACCGTATGCTCATTACCGTTGAAATGGAAAGTGACATTTCCTTCGTTGCAAACTATAACAGCCACTGAAGTGTTTAAAAAGGGTCTTCCGAGGATGACAGCCATGGAATCGTCCTCGGGAATATCCAAGATAACAAATTCTGTTAATATAGTGGTGTTAGCAAAAACAACAGGCACATCCTCGCAAATGCCGATAGGGAAAACAGTTGATTTGTCGGCCATTTGCAGAGAGATTTTAGTGGGTGTAAACTTATCCAGTTCAAGTCTACGATAAAGAGAGAGAGAGAGGCATAACACTAACACCGGCTCCAAGATCGCATAAAGCAGTTCTAACGTAGTTGCCTTTAATGGAGCAAGGTATAGTGGGCACACCGGGATCACCCAGTTTCTTTGGAGTTCCACCCTTGAAAGTGTAATTCTCAAGCATGGCGGAGATCTCAAGATCAGGTATCCTCCTCTTATTAGTCACAATATCTTTCATGTACTTACACTACAAGAAATAAGGTCAATTATGACTCCCTATATTGGTCATTGATTCGTCATTGTTATCGTTTATTGACCTTTTTTTGACCAAATTTACAACGTCAACAGTTGGCCGTCAAGAATGAACAAAGATGAACTTTTATATAATTTTGGTCAAGGTTGTCCTTGACCAAAATTTTGGTCATAACATCTATGACCAAAATTATGGTCAATACTAATGAGTCTAAAACACATAGGATCTGATGTGCCCAAGCCAATGTGGCAATATCCATGTGGCATGTCTGATGACGTGGTAAAATCAATGATGTGGACGCCACGTAGGATCGGTCAATATCTGTTTTTTAATGGACCAAGCCCAGAAATTTAGACCATTTTCTTTTGGGCCAAAACTATGGGTCAGCCCAATAATTCAGCATGATCTACTTTTGGGCCAGAAGCATGGGCCAAGCCCAACAAATCAGCATGTTAATATTATTGTTGGGCCAAGGCAATGTGCAACCAATTATTCATTCCATTATTAATTGAGCCAGCCCTTTTATTCAGCCCATTATTTGTGTTAACAAAAGCTAAATGGGCCTCAAAAGGGTCCAGTCCACCCTTATTCGTTATCATCCAAAAGCACATGAGAATATAATCATAACAGTAATATAATTCTAAAATAACACATCATTGTCATTACACCACAGGACCTCAAAATAACACAAACACAGGATTTCGTCAACTTTGTCCCAATAGTACCAACCAGTGCAACATCATCAAACCACACATCCAACCCCAAGCCAATATCAAAGTTACCAGGTCCAACCCCAGGCCATCAATATTACCAGGTCCAACCTAGGCCAACATCATCAAACCACACATCCAACCCCAGGCCAACATAAAGAAATACCAGGTCCAAACAGCCAAGCATCAAAATTACCTAGCATCACTTGCCTCAGGCCAACATCAAACATACCATTCTAAGCTATTTTACCTTCGAACAGATCTATGAGGCGAGCAAATTTAGCATCACTTGCTTTAGCCCTGACATCGGTGTCCTCAACTCGTTTCAATAACAACTGATATTCTACAACTGATATTCTGCGGCGCGTGTAGCATCAACCTCCTCTGAGTTCTTCTTGGCCTCAACAAGCTCCTCCCGCATCAACTCAACGGCTTGCCTCTCCTTCTCAAGCCTGTACTCCAGTTCTTGTACATGAGCATCCAAAGCAGACGCAGATCTGTTGAATTTCTTCTTGGAGGTTGACTGGACACCAACATTTTGAAGGAATCTGCTGGAGGGACATTCTTTAGTGAGAATGCCAGCAACAACAGCAGCAACACTCTTTGGTTCTTCATTTTCTATCACCTCTTGTTCCATAGCACTTTCCATGTCAGCCTGACATTTAAAGAAATATGTACACATGAGCGGAGTACTAAGCCCATCAATATATTCAGCCATGAATTTTACTAATAATGAAGCCTACAAATTGCACATGATACTTTTACCATAATTTCATCCAATACTGAAGTCAAGAACACAACCAAAGAGATTTGAAAATAAAAAAGAGAAGGGCATCCTCTTACTTAAAGCATGCACGGGACTCGCTACATAATTCTGTACTATTGAATATAGTAACTCAACTACAACCAGGATATCGATATTCAATTAAATATTTAGCAAAGACATGACAACAAGTACTTATATCAATGGGATGTAACAACCAGGTTGAGAAGTTAGATCTCAAGTGAATATAACAATAGTAACAGTAACAAATATAAATTCAATAGTGCTACACCCGAGCATATCCGTCAAACGCATTTGCAGAAAGACAGGTCTGATCATTTCAACGAATCGCTCAAAATCTTCATCATCCTTTTTCTTGGATGGTTTGGGAGGAAAGGGCCTAGGTTTCTGAACCCATGGCTCCCTTTCTTTACTATGCTTCCTAGCAGTGAAGTCATTCTTATCGTATCTTCTAGTCTTAGGTTGTGGGTTATCACGATCAACACTAGGTTCAATCTCCACATCCTTATCATTGCTAGGTTGAGCATCATCATGAACATCACTATTGATATCATCATTAGGCTCATGTTCATCACCAGATTGTGTTTCAGCATCAGAAATAGAGGCATCGTTTGGACTCTTAGGTATAGCAGCAACATGGTTACTAGCGTGCAGGTTCCTATCATCTTTCTTCTTCATTCTAGGATGACTAGGTGCATGAGTGCTAACTCCTTGAGAATCTTGTTCAATTCTCTTCGGATGACCCTCAGGATACACAGGTTCCTGGGTCATTCTACCGCCTCTAGTGATAACTCTGACGGAATTGTCATTCAACTTATTGAGCAAGTCATTTTGAGGTTTAAGTACTTGTTCTACCTGAGTAGTAACCATAGAGGCATGTTTACTCAGAAGTTTAAGATCATTGACATTTCTGTCCACACAAGCACTTAAATGACTAAGCATACGAGCATTCTGTTCCAATTGCCTGCTAACATAATCATTGAAACTCAGTTGTTTGGCAACGAAGTTATCAAATTCATCCATGCATAAGCTAGTAGGTTTATCAAAAGGAATATCACTCTCATCAGACCTATGCAGAGAATTTACTTCTACTACCTGTATCGGGTTATCAAGACCATGGATCTCTTCGATAGGTGGCAGATTTTTGACATCTTCAGATTTAATGCCTTTCTCTCGCATAGATTTCTTGGCTTCTGGCATATCTTCAGGACTGAGGAGTAGAATACCTCTTTTCTTCGGAGTTGGCTTAGGAGGTGGTTCGGGAATAGTCCAAGCATTCTCATTGCACAAGATGTTATTCAATAGAATCTCAGCTTGTTCTACAGTTCGTTCCCTAAAAACACTACCGGCACAACTATCTAGGTGGTCTTTGGAAGCATCGTAAGTCCATTATAGAAGATATCAAGTATTTCATTCTTCTCAAGAGGGTGATCAGGCAAAGCATTCAGTAGCTGGATAAGCCTCCCCCAAGCTTGTGGGAGACTCTCTTCTTTAGCTTGAGCAAAGTTGTATATTTCCTGTAAGGCACCTTGCTTCTTATGGGCAGGGAAATATTTTTCAGCGAAGTAGAAGACCATATCATGGGGACTACGCACACAACCAGGAGCAAGAGAAGTGAGCCAGGTCTTTGCATCATCCTTTAGCGAGAAAGGAAACAACTTGAGCATATAGTAGTGGCGGATCTTTTCCTCACTAGTGAATAGGGTGGCTATATCGTGCAGTTTGGTAAGATGGGCTACAACCGTTTCAGACTCAAAACCGTGAAAAGGATCAGATTCGACCAGAGTGATTAACTCAGGGTCGATAGAGAATTCATAATCCTTATCGGTCACAAAGATAGGCGAAGTGGCAAACTTCTGGTCATATTTCATCCTAGTGTTCAGAGATTTTTCTTTCCACTTGCGCAGAAGTTTCTCAACATCATAGCTTTCCTTATATGCAAGAAAGTCCTCAGCTATCTCTCCCTCCGTAACATAGCGCGTATCAGGCATATCAGGCTGTTCAGGCATAGTAGCATGTTCTACTTCAATAGTATCAGCAGTTTCAGAAGTATCATCACATCTAGCAGCAACTCCAGCAATATGTGCATCAAGGGCACCAAGTGGCAAGGCAGTATCAGGCACAACATCATCAGGCATAGTATCAAGCATAGCATCATCAGGCATAAGCATAGCATCATCAGGCATAGTATCAAGCATAGCTTCATCATAAGCATCATGGGCAGCAGAAGGAGCATCATAAAGCACACACGACATATCAAGATTTCAAGCATGAGGTGATGTCGCAAACTTACTCATAATTCAAGGTGAATCAAGTGCAGAGCTAGATGATAATTCCTTACCTCTCCTTGTAGTGGAAGGCAAAATTTTAGTTCTTGGATCTTTCGGATTCCTCATAGTGATCAACAGACGTCAATCCCAAGTGACTCAGAGAATATAGTTGTGCTTCCCCGGCAACGGCGCCAGAAAATAGCCTTGAGAACTCACTAGCGTATGGGATCGAAGAAGTTTTCGAGGGTAGAGTATTCAACCCAAATTTGTTGGTTCGCCAAGGAGAAGCGAAAGAATATTCTCAAGTATTAGCAGCTGAGTGTGTTAGATTCAACCACACCTGAAAGATTAGTATCTCCAAGCAAAGTATCAGTAGCAAAGTAGTATGATAACAACGGTGCTAGAAACGATATGTTGACGGCAGACTATTCCTAACTGTTGTATCAGTGGCGCCAGAAAAAGGTACGGTGATGAGCAGAAAAGTAACAGCAGTAGCACCAGTAATAAAGTGACAACAGTAGCAACAGTAGCAGCAAAGTGGCCCAATCCCTTTTGTAGCAAGGGACAAGCCTAGACAAAGTAACGTAGGGAGGACCAGTAGTAAAAGACTCGTAGGCAGTGGATCGGTGATGGATGAGTATGACGGATGTGATTCATCATGTAACAACTATAACATGGAGAGATATGTGACTAGCTCCCGTTCATCAATATAATGTAGGCATGTATTCCGTATGTAGTCATACGTGCTTAGGGAAAAGAACTTGGATGACATCTATTGTCCATCCCTCCAGTGGCAGCGGGGTCCTAATGGAAACTACGGGATATTAAGGTCCTCCGTTTAATAAAGAACCGGACCAACGCATTAACACGAGGTGAATACATGAACTCCTCATACTATGGTCATCTCCGGGAGTGGTTCCGGCTATTGTCACTCCGAGGTTGCCGGGTCATAACACATAGTAGGTGACTACAACTTGCAAGATAGGATCTAAAACACACATATATTGGCGACAACATAATAGGTTCAGATCTTAAATCATGGCACTCGGGCCCTAGTGACGATCATTAAGCATACCCAAGTAGTAGCAACATCAATCTAGAACATAGTGGATACTAGGGATCAATCCCCGTCAAGAAATAACTCGATTACATGATAGATCTCATCCAACTCATCACCGTCCAGCAAGCCTACGATGAGATTACTCACGAACGATGAAGAGCATCATGGAATTCTCGATGGAGAAAGGTTGATGATGACGATGGCGACAATTTCCCCTCTCCGCAGCCCGAAACGGACTCCAGATCTGCCCTCCAGATGAAGAACGGGATGTGGCGGCGCCTCCATATCGCAAAACGCGATGAAACCTTCTCTCTGATTTTTTTCCGGGCAAAACGGAAGATATAGAGCTGAGTTTGGGGGCGGTGGTGCCACGTGGGCCCCACAAGCCTGCATGGCGTGGCCTAGGGGGGTGGCCGCGGCCTGTGGGCTTGTGGCCCACTAGCACGCCTCCTCCGGTGGATCTTTGCATAGGTATTTTTCTTTTATTCCAGAAAAAATCTCCATAAATTTTTAGGACATTCCGGTAACTTTTATTTCTGCACAAAAACAACACCATGGCAATTCTGCTGAAAACAGCGTCAGTCCGGGTTAGTTCCATTCAAACCATGCAAATTAGAGTCCAAAACAAGGGCAAAAGAATTCGGAAAAGTATCTACGGCGGAGACGTCTCACCCTGCGCTCAGCGCGCACATGGTGTGCGTCGGCCATGGGCTTGGTGAAGTTGGAGCAAAACCGGAGTGGAAGAACGGTTGCGCACCCCTACTTGGTGCACAAAATGTCAGAACCGGGGCTTCGCGGACCCAAGGAAAGGGTCGAACACTGGGGTGCGCTCGCCCTCCTACCCTGTTCAACATCTCAACCTCACGGCAGCTCTAAAGTGGTGCGAGCTAAGGTGACGATCTAGGACGAACGACAGTTTACCAAGGTTCGGGCCACCGTGTGGTGTAAAACCCTACTCCTTCTTTGATAGATTATTCGAGGTGGAAGATGGGTACAAAGGTGGGTTCTTGCCATGGTACAACAAACTGAGCTTCGATCCCTCTCTATGGAGGCTGGGCTTCTCTTTTATACCGGCCTCGGTCCTCTTCCACGAAAACACCTTCAGTTGGAAGGGTAGCCACAACGGCCATTTTGAAAGGGGACAAGACTGCAGTTCTCCCTAGCAAAGCTGGTCTTCGCCTGTAAAAGCTTCCCTTAGTGATGCACAGGTGGGCTCGGGAGTGACTTTTCTCCTGTTGAGCCCCCGGCTATGGTCCTCTTGCACTGATGAGGAAACCTTTGGCGGGTCGCCTTCGGAACTCGCAGCTGCCCTCGATTACCTTAGCACCAAATGGAAAAGCCCCCCTTCCATGATGCTCGCACCAGTCCTCGCACGGCACAAAGCGGCTCACATCACTCACATGGGGAAGCCAGGCCATGTAACCCTGGGAAGCCGCCCTTTGCAGATCTGCCCCTCAGGAGGAACGATGTCTAGAGGTGCCTCCCCTGTGCGAGCCTTACGAGGAACCTTCTTGGGAGAGGGCCCCACGAGCGACCCCTCACTAGGAAAGGTCCTCGCGAGTGCCATTTCCATGGGCCTTGATAGGGGGCGCTCCGAGGCCCGCAAAGTGGAGTGGGCCCTGGACCCCCCTGGACTGCAGGCCGGCGGGCCTGGATACCCCCTTTCCCAGAGCCCCGACAACGATACTCACGGGGAATGGCCTCGGGGAAATCTCAATGTTCAGCGCCTCTCGAGGAGAGGCCCTCACAATGGCCGGACCCCTAGGACTGAACGGGGAGCATCCTCGAGCTCACAGCGTGCACCGGACCCTGGGCTGCAGGCAGGAGGGCTTGGGTACCCCTAGTCCAAGAGCCCCAACAGTAGCCCCCGAGGCGAGGAGGAGTGAGATGGTGTGGGCTCTCACCGCCTTCGGTCTAGGCCAAATGCACAGCGCGCGACACAGCACGGGGCACCCCGCCTTTTCACACCGCTTTGGTATCCGCCCAAGCAAACATAAAGCGGGCACGTAGGGTGGAACCATCATTACTCACCTTCACACCATTCCCACCTTTATGCATCTTGTTCCTCCATGCAAGGCCACTCCATATGGAATCTCTGAGTGTATCACCTTCTCGCCCCTCTCGCGGCTCCGGTCCACGGATGGCACCCACTAGAAAGAAAGGGAAGGTCGCGGCTTTCGACGTGAGCCCTGCCGCTACCGGGCATGTTTTTTTGACCTCCCGCATCTCAAAGGCGGAAGACCTAGCACTACTAGGAAAAGGGCTATAGATGATATAGATACTAATGGCGCACCACACAAGCAGTGCGCCACTACTATATAGTAATGGCGCACCATGTGAGGTGTGCCATTAGTGTGGTGGATACTAATGGCGCACCACACTCTCGGTGCGCCACTACTATCTTTTTTTTATTTTTATTTTTTTGCAAAACTACTAATGGCGCACCAGTACATGGTTTTCCATGATTAACCTTCTTAGCAATGGCGCATCTGTTAGTAGTGCGCCAGTACTATAAAAAAAATTTGGTCTTTTTTTGCAAACTACTAATGGCGCACCAAAGCTAGTGCGCCATTAGTAACCAGTGTTACTAATGGTGCATCTGTTGGTGGTGCGCCACTACTAAATTTTTTTTATTGAACTACTAATGGCGCACCACAGGAGGTGCGCCATTAGTAACCAGGGTTACTAATGGCGCATATGTAGGTGGTGCGCCATTAGTAACCTCGGACCAGCTAGATATTTTGGACAGCCACCTACCACACTCACTTTCCCCACATTCATTCTCTCCACCTCCTCCTCCAAGCTTGTTTCGGGTGCCTCCTCCTCCTCGCCTCATTTGCATCATAGATTCACCCAAATTAAGTGGTTAAATTACCTTTTTTGATAGGTAAGTAAGGGGAAAGCTTTTATGTTGTAGATCTACTTTTTTCTCCCTCCAACAACGTGCACATGCACTTTTTATGGCCTAGCTAGATCTATGTATGTTTGTTGTGTTGCATATGTTTGTGGTGTTGCATATATGTTTGTGTTTGCAGGTACCGGTATTTGAAATGCGATAGTTGCCAATATTTTCCCGGAATGTTGATTCATTTCCGTTTCGGCGAGCATTTGGCACTATGCATTCTTTTTTGTCCTATTTTTAGGCAAAGTCATGCCAATTTTTTTTGGTTCAAAAATTATCGTTTTGCTCCACCCCGCAGGCGACCATGGTCCGCACGATGACCGAAGGCATCGTGAATAGGTTTTTGAGCTCCGCGAAGGCCGAGATGCTTCAAAAGAACGAGATAGAGATAAGATGTCCGTGTCGAAGATGCAAGCTGAAGAGCCTTATGGACCCGGATTCCGTAAAGGTGCGGGACCACCTGCTCTTGCGTGGTTTCATGGATGGCTATCGGTGGCAAGGTGATGAAGATGATTATGAAGTCGTCCATGGGGGCCGGGAAAGAAATGAGGAAGGGCATGAGCAAGACAACCGTGGCGAGGGCGGGCGAGAAGACGAAGAATCTCCAGGACACAATCATCATGTAGAAGATGTCGGACATGATGATGAGGAAGATGCCGGAGCAGACGAAGGGCATGATCATGAAGATGAAGATGCCGGAGCAGACGACGAAGGACCATCGATGGCCTGGGTGCAGGACCCTCATATTCAAGAGCTGCTTC
Source organism: Hordeum vulgare subsp. vulgare (assembly GCF_904849725.1). Classification (NCBI taxonomy): domain Eukaryota; kingdom Viridiplantae; phylum Streptophyta; class Magnoliopsida; order Poales; family Poaceae; genus Hordeum; species Hordeum vulgare. The sequence continues at coordinate 85,609,590 of NC_058521.1, forward strand.
TCAAGCAGACGGATAACGCAAGAGCTGCCGCCCGAGAGAAAGCCAAGCTGGATCAACTGGAGATAGACGCGGTTACTCCATTGTATGAAGGATGCAGGCCCGAGGATACCCTCGTGAAAGTAACGCTCATGGCTCTCGAGATGAAGGTAAAACACAAAATGACCGACGCATGCTTCGGCGAGAACATGTCATTCTGGCACGAACGTCTTCCCAAGGGAACAAGTGCCCGACCAGTTTCGAGGAGGCAAAGAAAATCGTGTGTCCTCTAGATTTACCGCACGTGAAATACCATGTGTGCATGAACAATTGCATCATTTATCGGGACGAGCACGCGGAGTCTACCATATGTCCGGTGTGCGGCGTCAGTCGATACAAGAAGACGAAGAAAGCTCCTCGAAAAGTGGTGTGGTACTTTCCGATCACTCCTCGTCTGCAACGGTATTTCGCGGACCCTAAGGTATCAAAGCTCCTGCGTTGGCATGCGGATAGGGAGGAGAAAAAGCGAGAAGATGACGGAAATGATCCGGAGATAAATAAACAAGACAAGATGCTGAGTCACCCTAAGGATGCGAGCCAGTGGCAAGCGTTGAACTACGAATACCCAGAATTTGGGGACGATCCAAGGAACATCGTGCTGGGCGCGAGCACCGATGGAGTCAATCCGTTTGGCAACCAGAGAAGCACACATAGCACCTGGCGTGTGTTTGTGTGGATGTACAACCTTCCCTCCTGGTTGTGCATGAAGAGGAAGTACATTCACATAAGTATGCCAATTGAAGGGCCGAAACAACCAGGGAACGACATCAATCTATATCTAGGGCTGCTGAAAGAGGGTTAGACACGCTGTGGAAAACGCCAGCCAATACGTGGGACGCCGCAGAGAAAGAATATTTCCCTATGAGAGCCGCACTGCTCACGACTGTGCACGACTATCTCGGTTACGGATATGTCGCGGGGCACGTGGTCCACGGATTTTCTGGATGCGTCAGGTGCATGGATGACACAATGTATCGCCAGCTAGATAGAGATCCCGGGTCTTCAAAAACCGTGTTCATGGGACATCGAAGGTGGCTTCGCGACAATGACACATGGAGAAAACGCAAGGATCTGTTCGATGGTGAAACTGAACCCCGAAGACGCCCCCTTATGAGGAGCGGCGAGGAAATATACGAGCTGTTGAAAAATTGGAAAGAGTGCCCACCGCCGGGAAAGGCGGCAGAGCCGGGAAAGAAGCGAAAGGCGCCAGAGCCGCTGCTGAAGGTATGGAAAACGAGGTCTGTTTTCTGGGACTTGCCATACTGGAAGATCCTCCGTGTGCCTCACAGCCTTGATGTCATGCATATCACGAAGAACGTGTGCGAGAGTCTGCTTGGTACCCTGCTCAACATGCCAGAGAGGACCAAAGATGGACCGAAAGAAAGGGCAGACTTGAAATCAATGGGCATCAGGGAGGAGCTTCACGCTAATAATGATGATGATGATGAGGCGAAGCAGGACACGAAAAGTCGTCGCAAAGGCAAAAAGTCCAAGAAGACCGGAAATGACTTCCCTCCCGCGTGCTTCACTCTAAGTCAGGAGGAGATCGATCAGTTTTTCACCTGCCTCGTAGGAGTAAGACTTCCTTACGGTTACGAGGGGAAGATAAGCAGATACCTAGACTCAGTGAAGCAGAAGTTTAGCGGGATGAAGTCTCACGACTGTCACATGCTGATGACGCAGATACTTCCAGTTGCAATCCGTGGGATCATGGACGCGCACGTCCGTGAAACGCTATTTGGCCTATGCAACTTTTTTGACGTCATCTCTCAAAAGTCGGTTGACGTGAGGCAACTCAGAAGGCTACAGGAAGAGATCGTGGTGATACTATGCGAGCTTGAGATGTACTTCCCACCTGCATTCTTCGACGTTATGGTCCATCTGCTGATCCATATCGTGGAGGATATCATCCAACTCGGGCCGACGTTCCAGCACAGCATGATGCCGTTCGAAAGGATGAATGGTGTCATCAAAGAATATGTTCGCAACATGTCACGTCCAGAGGGAAGCATAGCCAGGGGCTTTCGGACCGAAGAGTGCATCTCCTACTGCAGGAATTATCTACGTATCGAGAACCCCGTTGGTCTGCCCGTCAACAGGCACCTCGACAGGCTCGCAGGATGGGGTCACCGTGAGGGTCGCCGGAAATGCATGTCAACTTCGAGGGTCGTCTCGCCGACTATGAAAGAGCAAACCTAGTCGCGCTACAACACATCAACGTGGTCGATCCTTGGGTCGTAGAGCACAAAACCTTTATTGAAAAGACGTACAATGACCGAGGCCAACAGAGGACGGACGGAGATATAATAAAAGAGCACAACTAATGTTTCACGCGTTGGTTCAAGCAGAAGCTACTGTCGTACCCTTTACATGAGGATTCATCCACGGCAGAACAACTCATATTCGCCTTGTCACAGGGCCCCGAGCACAACCTGATAACGTATGAGGCGTACGATACCAACGGCTACACATTCTACACCGAGGGAAAGGACATGAAGAGCGATGGTTATCAGAACTCCGGGGTAACGATGGAATCCTACATCGGTAACGACAAGGACAAATACTACGCAAGGATCGAGGAGATCTGGGAGCTGAGCTATGCTGGAGAGAAGGTCCCGATGTTCCGTGTCAGATGGGCCAAGAGCGTCATAAAAGAAGACCGGTATTTCACCACCATGGTTATACCCGAAGCCAAATCCAAGACCGCGGGCGCAAACGTCACCGCGAAAAATGAGCCATGGTTACTGGCTTCCCAAGTGGACCAATGCTTCTTCATTACCGACCCGCCAAAGCCCAGTCGTGTTGTCGTGAGGAGAGGCAAAAGGAAGATCATCGAAATGGATGGAGTCGCCAATGAGCAAGACTTCGACAAGTACGGCGACCCGAAGATGGAACATGACGACGATGATGAAGTACCAGCATACACCACAAGAAGAAGCACGACCACCCTACCTAAAGGACGTCCGTTCAAGAGAAGAACTCCATTTACGAAAAATAAGGGCAAGAAGATTGAGAACAAATAGCTAGCTAAGATCGATTGTACTTAAATTTGATGATATTTTTTCATATTCAATATGAAAAAATATTGAATATTCATGAGGACACTCGATCTCGATCCCCTCCATCTCGATCGCTATCACCCCTCGAAAGATCCCCCTCGCCGCCGAGCACCCCCCGCGCCCTCCCCCGCTCCACCGCACTAGATGTTGTTGTGAGGCACTAGATATTCATAGGCATCTAATTGCAAACATAAAAAAAATACTAGACATCTACTTGCAAACATCAAAAAAAAAATACTAGGCACTTCTCAAACCAAGGTGCAACAAGCACAAGAAAACAATGCATAGAAAAAAATAAGGAAAAAAAGAGGGGGGAAGAGGATTCGAACCCGCAACCTCCTGCTAGGAGGCAAAACCCACGGACCACTACGCTGCTACTTCGGAGATTAACAACATAGAGAAGGCGCACCTCATATACATGCGCCATTACTATATAAAAACATTCTAATGGCGCACCGCTCGGGGTGCGCCATTCCTAAGCCGGGTCGCGCCCTCCTCTTCTCCCGCGGCCTCCCCCCTACCCCCTTTCCACCAAACAGCAGCGCCCGCCGTCTCCCCGCTCGCCGACCGCCACCAGACCTGCTTGCTTTCTTTCTTGGTTCGTGGGATTCGGCCGGGTTCCGACGCCGCCCGGCTCGATCTAGAGGGCCGCCGCCCAGCCCAGCCCAGCGGCCGCGCCGGAGGCGTGGGGGATCGGTTTTTTCGGAGCCCGCTGTCCTCCTCCACCTACATCTCGTCCCCTCTACGGTCGCGATGCCGTTCGTGGTTGGGCTTCGACGAGGTGAGTAGCAGAGCACCACCGATGGCTCCTTCTTCCTGCATGGGCCGGGGTATCTTATTACTTAATTAAGTTGGATCAACTGCCCCTTTATTCTTGCTGCATTAAACCATAGGTGGCAATAGAGCCAAGTGATTAGGCCCAACTTTTTGACCAAACTTTTTTCCTATTGAGAGTGAAACATGGCCCACAACGATGAGGCCGGCGGTTCGGGCAAGCCATTTTGGGAGCTGTCCCAGGAGATGGAGGAAGAACCTCACTGCTATGAGGACGCCGCGGAAGACACCGATCCCGAGTACACAACCCCTAGTGGCGTCGGGAATGACACCACTGATGGTGCCGCCGAGGATGCCACCACTGATGATGGCAGCGCACGCACAGATGGCAGCCAATCGAAGAGGCAACGGAAGAACCGGCGCCCGAACATGCTCAACACCGTAAAGGAGGAATTTACTGAAGTGAACTCCGACGGGTATCCAACGGCGCCCAAAGAAATAGGCAAGGGGTACGCGGTTCAGCTCGGGTGCATTCTCCGGAGCACTGTCTCGATCAACACCGAGAACCTAAGGCATAAGGACCGAGAGAATTTGCGCAACCTCCATTTCATGAAGCTGCACGAACGATACAAGTTCCCCGGTGACGTCGCAAACACATGCCTCTCAAGGAATAAAGTGAACAGTGCCGCCCTCACGAAGATGAGCAAGGCCCTGTCTACTTGGAGAAGCGTGGTGAAGAGAATGATTGACAAAGGTGATAGTTATGAGAAGATCAAGGCGAAAAATCCTTCGATCAGCGAAGATGACTACAAGGAGTTCAAGATCAAGTGCGAGAGCAAGGCAACCGCGGGAGTTGAACTTAGGGGTCCACCAACTCGGTCCCGGCGGTTACAGAGTGGTGGAACCTATATGGGACAAGGAGGACGCGGAGCCTGCCGAGCAAGGCCTACCACCCTATTTCGAGAAATACGGTGACAAGCAGACGAGGAACTATGTTAGGGCCCGGTACAAGGTGGACCCAGTAACAAAGGAGCTTACCACGGATGCGAAGACCAGGGCGCTTGAGCGTGTTCTCGTAAGGAATACACCCCACGTAATTAGCTCCATATGATTGCATTCTAATTAATGAAGCCAAATTTCTAAATGGTTCATTCCTTCCACAGGACACTGAAAGCAGTAGCGCGGGGTCGTCTCAGAGCTCCCATTGGGACACCAATTTAAATAGGGCGTTTGACATAATGAAAAACAAGGATAAGTCCAGTAAGCCATCGTCAGCTGGTCGTGTGGCCGGCAAAGGCTTGTCCACGAAATGGTCGTCATACTATAACGCTGGTGGGCGAAAGGAGAAAAATACCAACTTGGTAAGCGAGTCGCGCGAGGTTGAAGAACTCAAGGCAAAAGTGGCGCGGATTCCGGAGATGGTCCAAGAGCTAGTGCAAGACCAAGTGGGAGGGGTGATCACCGCCATTGCGCCTACCTTGATTGAGGGGCTGCAGGCGTGGATTGCGGGCGGCCAACAGGGGCCGCCCCCGATTCCCAGCTTCACGACCAGCAACTCGCACAACGCGCATGCGACGCCATTGGTGTCTCCGTCACCGGTGCCATTCGTGTCTCCGGCACCTCGGCAGCAAGCGACCCCTCCGTCACATGCAAGCCCGCCATTGGCGGTGCCTCGACATTAGCCAAGCTCGACGCCATCACGGTAACTAAGCCTCTCTCAGCCGATGACTTCATCTCCTTGCCTTTGACTGGGCATCCCCTGACGCCCTACATGTTTTCGCAGGGCGCCGGCGCCGACGTTCCATGCACTCTCTTGCACTTCATGGGCGGCGAGTTGATCGATGTCGCCAAGTCCAGAATCGTTCAACCGGGCAACCCCATGTTCCACGGTAAACCGATGCCACCCGCCACGTATAGGGTTCAACTGGTTCGGGTGCTGCCAGGCTGCGACGACTTGTTACCTCCGTTCCACCCCGCTGGGGCCGACATAGATAATGTGATGACCCTCAGCGCCTGCTTAAGCTGGCCCTTGCTTTGGCCGAAGAGCCAGATTTGTTTGGGGGCGGGGGACACCACCCCACAGACAACACCACTAGTCATGCCGGCGCCAAGCCATGGCAAGACCGCCGCAACGCTACCGGACATGCATATGGCACAGGATCCGGACATGCATATGGCACAGGTTCCGGACGACGATGATGACGACGATGGTACATTTACCAAGGTCGATAAGTACTTTGCCGAACATGGGTACGATGAGGAATTCTTGGGGCCTCCTTCTCAAGAACCCAACCCTGCAAAAGACGACCGCGATCTAGCTGGTACCGCGGAGAAACCCAATTGCAACAGGCGTTGTCTGGCGTTTAGTTTTGAGAAGACGCCTCCAGCTGTCGCCTTCACCGAGCCTCAGATAGCCGAGGTGCGAAATATTGTCAGCCCCAACACACTCAAGAAGGTGGTCTCTGAGAAGATGAATTGGATCCCATTACATCAGCAGAAGAAGGGACGTAAAAGAAAGACTAACAAGGGCGCGAGCCAGCCGGCACTGAGTACGGTCCGTGCTATGTAGGGGCCACCGTCACCTAAGGATATCTCAAGGAGGGTGCATGTGGCAGGTAGGCCGATGCTACCGACTAATCTGCTCAATGCTGCAACCAGTGCTATGTGGAGTCTGCATGACAGTGTTCTTTGTTTGGAGAAGCGGCGTCTCTCCGAGAATAATGTGGCATACCCGGTTTTCGTGGCCAAGGTGCCAGAGGGCAAGGGCTTTGTCGATAGCGCCATCGGGGGTATGATCGTCCTGCGGTTTGCTGACATCTTCGCTATGTTTAACCTTCATCCGCTGCACTACACCTTCGTTCGGCTATTTTCGCTGAGTATGGAGATGCGGATCATTAGAGACAAGACCCCGGACCTAGTGATAGTCGACCCCTTCTATATGCGTGCCAAGATCTTGGGCAGCGCTGGGGACCGGCAAGTCGCGAGTTCATACCTCGAAGGCGTCATTATGGCAAAGTCACAAAAGGATAACTTCCTCGTGCCTTACTTTCCCTGGTAAGTTATCCCCTCATCGCCACGTAACATATGATTTCTTATATTTTGATCATCCTTTTTATTCTAACATTTCGTGTTTTGTGCAGTGACACACGTTGAACACTCATCCTCTTAAGCCTGAAATATTCCACGGCCACGTATTTTGACTCGGACCGTCAGTCAAAAAAAGACTACACAAATATCAAGAAAGTTCTTGATGAAGCTCTTCCCGGCTACGCCGTATCTGGAGGCACCTTCAGCAGGACAAGTCTCAGGCACGGCAAGCACGTGTTCACCCATAATACGACGTTCGCCTGCATCAAGTAGCCCCCTGGCAGTCAGAAGGATGCCTACTACGCCCTCCATCACATGCGGGCGATCATACGGGACAGTAATCACCTTCGGCTACCAAATAATCTCATAGATTGGGCCGCACGCTTGTCGGCAATCCAGGATGCGGACATCAGACAAGAATTCTTCCGCATCCAGTCGGAGTTTGCGGAAATCATCCATCAAGATGTCCTTCGTACCTCGGGGCAGTTCTACCTCAGATCTCCACTGTCCAATAGTGAGATAGATACAATGCTACAAATGCAGGCTGACAACGACCGCAATTTCATGACCATCACGAAAGACGGCGGCTTCATCCTCGTTCCCGTGAATCGCTACTAATTTATGTTGCAATATTAAACTTTAATGAACTGGTATGTCTCTTAGGTTTGGACACTCGTTCAACTTATATATAATCGATGCTATTTATTAGTAGGACCATGAATCGTGCTATTATAGTTGTAATATTAAACTTTAATGAACTTGTATGTCTCTGTGAATTGCTACTAACGTTTTGTTTGGCTAGTGCATAGAGATGCCGTCGTATGTCGTGTACAAGGGTAAGGTTCCCGGAGTCTACGACGACTGGGAGGAGTGTCGGAGACAGGTTCACCGATTCAGCGGTAACAGTTACAAAGGGTACACCACAAGGGCGGAGGCGGAAGTTAGATACGCGCACTATCTAGCGGGAGAGAGGAGGGAGCGTTGGAGGAACCGGATGAAGACCAGTTTCATTGCGATTATGCTCATCGTGATGACCGCAACTCTCTTCTATATGTGATGGTAGTTTAGATGGTCGATATATCGACTTGTAATGTAAAGACAAACTCGCTACTCGCGGTCTCGAGACTTGTAATGTTCTAACTTTGTTCGGTATTTTAAATTCGGAGACTAATATGATTAATTGTATTCGGAGACTAATCTTCTATTGTATTCGATAAATCTGTTGTTTATATGTTGTGCAATCTATATTCTGTGCAATAATATATTTTGTAATCTGTGCAAATATCAGAAAAAAATAAAATAAATACCTAATATTCATACTAGTGGCGCATCACTCAGCACACTAGTGGCGCATCACTCAGCACACTAGTGCGCCATTAGTAAGCCGGAGCATATGGGTAAATATGGCCCTGGGAGGCATACTAATGGCGCACCAGAAGCTATACTAATGGCGCACCTAGATCTATAATAATGGCGCACCAGGATCTATACTATTGGCGCACCGGGATCTATACTAATGGCGCACCAGGATATATACTAATGGCGCACCGTGAGCAATACTAATGGCACACTACCTGGTGAGCCATTAGTTTACGAGATACTAATGACGCACTTGTGGTGCGCCATTAGTAAAAAAATCTAATGGCGTGATGCTAGTGGCGCACCTATAGTGCGCCATTAGTAGCAAAAATAGGTGCGCCATTAGCAAGCCTTTTCCTAGTAGTGTAGGCCGGGTGCTCCTACTGGTGGTCGGCAACACGAATGATGGGGAGTGACTGCCAGAAGGCCGGGCTTAGCAGCACCGAGTAGCCTGGTGAGGACTTACTACCCCTTCTTCCGCCACAACATTTACAATAGGCTGGTCCCACCATTCTCTGATTTCTTCTACGCCATCCTTTCCCATTACCATATCCGATCCCTACACCTTCATCCCAACTCCGTCCTTCTCATGGCCATCTTGACCTTTTAATGTGAGGCCATCATGGGCGTGAGGCCCTTGATGGCACTCTTCCACCACTTTTTAAGCTTGCGGTTCACCGCCCAGGGCAAGTGTTCCGCATGTGTACCTTTGTAGATGTCAATATCCTGAAGGCCGGGATGTAATAGCCCGAGACTGACACTCCAGAAGATTCCCCATTTAGTCCATTGCCATCGTGTGATTAGTTTGTTTCTCGCGTTCATCATCGCATCAATCGAATCATCTGCATTGCATCGGCACTCCGTTGCCGCTAGTTTTCAAAACTCGCTTCAGTTATTAGTTTTCGGTTCCCTCTGTTTTCGTCGTTAACCATTTTGAGCACAACCACACATGCACGAGCGTGCGACATTGATAAAATATTGTTTTTAAAAGTCTGTGAAAATATTCTCGGACTGGGTTGAAACTTAGTGTGTGGTCTTATTTTAATATAGGTATGTCGCCTGCCAAATTTCGTCGCAATAGGAGTTCGTTTGATACCCGTACCGTTAATTATATAGAGGCACTATAGCCGGTTTAATTATCCGACGTTTCAGTGTTTTAAAACTCTGTCACGGGCCGCACCATTTCCCTCTCATCCCTACATAGCCCAACTACACAGCCCACTAGACCCGTCTAGCCACTTCCTCCGTTCGTGGCTGTCGGTTCGCGATCGGGCGGACGAGGTCCATCCCACCATAGACCAAACCCTACAAAAGAACCATCCCATGAAGAGACCTCACTCACTCCACTAGGGTCCGCTTAGCAAAATTTGCAGCCACCCCCCTAGAAAACCACACCTGCTAGCTTCACCTCCTCTCTCTCCCGAAATTCCATCTTAGGGCAAATCTGTACCATTGGATCACTAACTGAAACGCCACCTACCAGTCATGTCCACGGCCAAATCGGACATATCCGGGGGACCACAGTCTCCCCGCAGCCATGGAGGAGCCCGAGCTCCACCGCGCACACACTGCACCCTAGCGCCGTGGGAACCCCATCTCCCGCCGGCGACTGCCGCCGTTGCGTCCGAGCCTCGCCTGGCCGCCGGAGGACCTCACCGGAGCCTGAGCAGCTCTGCCCCAGGAGATTCCTCCTCCGCAGCCGCCATCCTCTTCCAGCCACCTCCAACCATGGATCCAGCGGGATCCAACTACCCCGGCCCGGATCCGTGCCACCTCGCCGCTCCTCGCCGTCAGCCTACTGCGCCTCGCAGAGTGGTCGCCGCCGGGATCCTTCATCGTTTGCGCGGAATGAGGCCGAACGCCCGCTCGCCCACCTCGCTTGCCCCTGCCTCGTGCCTCGCCAGTGTCCAGGCGGCCCAACAGCCAGGCTAGCCGAGCCGCTCCGCTTTTGGCCCACCCAGCGCCCCTAGTTGGCCTCCTCAGCCAGCCGAGCTTCGCCGTTGACCACGACCCAGCAACTCCCCAAGGCCGAGCCCATTGGTGAGCAAACCCCCTATGTTCTGCCCCATGTGGGTTTTTGTTATCCAACGCTAGTAGTTTTGGCCCATGCATGTTTTTTCTGTCCTGCGTTTTTAGCTAATTACGAAAGATTTCAAAATATTGCACGGTTTTGAAACGCTCGTAACATTTAATCCGTGCATCGGATCACAACAAGTTGCATATGTAAAATGTGTAGAATTTCATGTAAATTAATATTTTACAACTATCATGCGCATTTAAAACTCTTAACCTTGTTGTTTTCCTCATTTTGCATGATGCCATGCTAAATCGGTTAAATTCGTACCATGTGATCCGTAGCTCCACTGGAGATGATCTATATATGTAAACCGACTAGAATGACGTGTAGTTTCACGTGCACCACTTTTTTGTCGTTTGACAAACATAAAACATGTTTAGGTCAGATCTGGTCAGATTTTGAAATTAACACATGGGGTCAATTCGGAGATGCTATATGTCGTTTCCGACCTTATTTAAAATGCCTAGATAGGTAGGTTAGTTGTGCTTCACCTCTTGCCATGTTTAAGCAAAATTTAATATTGATGTTTATCTAAACGGGAGGGAACTAAATAATTTGTATGCGGAGTTTCGGCAGTATGCAACTCGTTGCATATTGAGGTTCACTTAATGTGTAGCATTTGATTGTTGTGAACTGTCATGCCATGCCTTGCATAATTTAAGTGGACATGCATCATATTAGGGTATGCATCCTATCGTGCATGTTCCGTGGTGAATATCTTGTGTTGATTCTTGTTTCTGGTCAGCTTCGTCTCGATAGAGTTCCGTAGACATGTCGGAATTTGAGGATCCGTTTGACTACAATGGTTCGTATGTTTCACGGAGTCAATCCTCTTCCTAGCGGGATCTCAGGCGAGATGATCATTTCCCTGGATACCATTACTATTAATCCCATGCTAGTTGTCTCGTTTCTTTCGATATGTCATGCTGCCTACCACTTAAATGTCAGCCTTTCAATATTGCCTTGAAAAACCTTCAACCTTTCTACAACCTAGCAAACCACTAATTGGCTATGTTACCGCTTGCTTAACCATGTCTTAGCGTTGCTAGTTGCAGGTGCAGTTGCTTTCATGTGATAACATAGGTTCCTTGTTATATCACCATATAATTGTTATATAATTTAACGGACCTATATACTTGGTAAAAGGTGGAAGACTCGGCTTTCTAGCCTGGTGTTTTGTTCCACCTTTCCCGCCTTAGTTTCGGCTACCGGTGTTATGTTCCATATTTGAGTACTCCTAACATGATCGGGGTTGTTATGCGGACCCCCTTGATAATTCATCCTAGATTAAAACTGGTCTGGCAAGGCCCAAATTTGGTACTATATTTGCCAAATTAATTAATGAACCACATAGGGTTTGATCGCCCCATGGACAATTAATCAATCCCCAAGCCAGTGCTCCTCATGAGTGTTAGTCCAAAACAGGCTGCCTACGGGTCCACGACGAGGAAACTCGAGGTTTGGTTTTACTCGTAGCTAGTCCCATTCGGCCGTGTCCTGAGAACAAGATACACGGCTCCTATCAGGTTCGTCGACACGTCGGGCGGCCTTGCTGGACTTGTTTTACCTGTGACAAATATCTTGTGGACTGGGATTCCGGTGATGCTTTGGGCTATCTAAGAGTTGAGGTTTTCCACTAACGAATCCGAGGAGATCGTGAGTTTTGTTACCAAGGCATTCTATGCGGCTTGTGGTAATTTGTGATGGACTAGTTGGAGCACCGCTACAGGGTTAAATCTTTCATAAAGTCATGCCCGCGGTTATGTGGCAAATGTGGAAACTTTATTTAACATCCGGTTCTAGAAAACTAGAAGTTAACTTAATTAAAAATAGGCCAACTGTGTGTAACCGTGGTTGTTTCTTTCGTGAGTTCCTTCTCCGACTGAGGACACTGTGGTGTTATGTATGACGTAAGTAGGTGTTCAGGATCGTTCATTTCATCATCATTAATTCACGTCTGTTATGCATAAGTCATCCCCCTCTTTTATTCTTGTACTCGTAAGTTAGCCACCTCAATTAAATGCTTAGTCGCTTGCTGCAGCCTCATCACTTATCCATACCTCACCCATTAAGGTTTGCTAGTCTTGATACCTTTGGAAATGAGATTGGTGAGTCCTCTTTGGCTCACAGATTACTACAGCAGTTGCAGGCACAGGTAAAGCAATACTTTGACGTGAGCGCGTCTATTTGGAGTTTTCTGCTTCTTCTTCTTCATAGATCTATGATGGGTTCCCGGTCAGCATCCTACCATAGCACGGATGGACGTCATTCTTTTATCATTTGTTTTTGTCCGTAGCCGGACCCTGCTGTGGAGACCCCGACTTACAAGTCGAGATTGCCGAATGCAAGTGTACGGTGATCCCAGAGATCAATGCTCACTGAACACACAAATACTGAATAACAAGAGTCTTACATCTGAATTTAATGTCTGATACAAATTGGACCATTACGGCCAAGTCTTACAAGGAAAGGCCATTGAGGCCAATCACACTATCACAACTACTAGCGGAATACTTGGTAGAAAACGGGAACCCATTGCCATCAACCTTAACCAACATGCATTCTGACTAGGAAGCGTCCTAGATCGCGTGTCCATCTCCGGCATACTCTTCTCCGAACTCTGGTTCCTCCATGTCTGGTCAATAAAATAACCAGTGGCAAGCGAATCAATACTTTGAATGTACTCGCAAATAGCCCATGATATGGATAATGTAATTGGTATGGTAATTAAGTAATACACAGCCTTTGCGTAAAGCAAGTTTGATTATAAATAAACATGATCAACTACTTGTATGGAGATGCATCATAATCTAGATGGTATTCAGAAGAACAGGTCACAGATATCAACATATCTGCTGAGGGTTGAACACCACAGGTTCACCCTATATGCCAAGTCATCGAACTTGTCATATCATCTCCCTCAGATCACACACACACACACAATTGGTTTATGCAGAAATGACTGGACGTAGTCTAAGCAGGATTACCCAACTGTCCTCGACCATGGACATCAGCTATTCGAATAGTTTTACACTCTGCAGAGGTTGCACGCTTTACCCACGAGATCCGGGAGACTTCCGTGTCATCCACGACTTGTGATATATAAGACACCCGAGGTAAGTACAAGAACATTGCCTTTCCTTTGACGTTTCTAGACAAAGAGTCCACTCGATGGGTACCCAACCCACATGATGTACGTCTTAAGAGAACCAACTCTAGACCGTATCATCCATGCGGGGACCAACGGTGTGCACGGAACACGCGAAAACGGCATAGTCAACCTTCCTGGTATGACCCCGTCACGAGAGTGATCACATATCACTTCCGCCACTAGTAATGCGGCTCTTTGCTAGCACCGACCAAAGTAATCAACAAAGCCCCATCCGATAAAAGGGTATCGCGGTCGCAGATGTAAGGTTGGGATGGTCAGCAATTCTTAAATATAATCCCATTTTCGAAACCACTCACACAAAACCTTTCCGGTACACCACTTCTTTCTCAAGTGGTCATCCATCTCAACACATCACCCTCGGGCATTACCGGCACCCGACGGGGTTTTCGTAAAACATTTGATACCACCTTGTTTACCATCATCATGGATATGCTCATCCTATGTGTAGCATTACTACTACTACCCGTCAATATTTGCCAGCATGTCCCTCAAAGATGGTTGGGTCATGCTCAATGCAGGTTCTCAAGAGGAGCCACCGGTGACACCATATCTATGGTTCACCAACTACTCATGATCGCATGCAACGGGAATATTTATTCTACATGGCATGCATACACATTTTCTCAGACATGGTCAAAGGGATGCTTGCCTTGGTCAGCAAGGTATCCGGGGTCATCGAGGTCTTCGGGTCAGAGTCCTTCGTCTAATGCGTGATCTAACGTCGTAATAATAATTTTTTTAATAAGAAGCACAATAAAAAACAAAGCACAAACTCACTTTCAAAATGTTACCCTATTGTGATAAATCTATATTATAGTTTTAAAAATGTTTGTCTCTGGTTTTGAGAAAGGTTATTATTTTGAAAATCAGTTTAAGAGAAGTTAAAGTAATGAAAATGAGCCTTTTAATTATCGATGTACAAAAAAGTTGTCATAAAAATTTGTTCAATGGCTCTATTAAATTCTACTCATTTATAGAAGAATTATGGTGGAATAATAATTAATTTATACTCGATAAAAAATTCTACTAAAATCTACTAAAACATAATCAAAATAGAAAAAGAAAAATAGGCTAAGCCCTGGCTGGGCCGGCCCAGCTGGCCAACCGGCCAGCCAACCGAGGCGCGCGCGCCGTCAGGTTCAAACCTGACGCGGTGGCTCGAGCGGTCAGCGGCTGCGAGGAGAGAGGGGGAGAGAGATGAGCCGCCGACAGGTGGGGGCACACCTGTCGGGGGCATCTTCTTCCTCGGAACAGAGGGGAGGGGAGGTGCGTCGGCGGTGATATCGATGCCCTCGAGCCCCAACGACGGCAGGAATGGAACAAGTGCTTCGCCTACTACGTGCTAGTGGTCGAATGAACGACGGGGAGGCCTTGGTTCACCGGCGACGAGGTGGCTGCAGCGGAGCCGAATCAGGAAGTAGTTGAAGTGGGTTCTACGAGAAGGGGGTAAGCTCGGGGGAGTGGCTGGGAAGCTTCCTGAGCTTGCTACGGTCACGGAGGTGGAGAGAGGAGCACCGGAGCTGGCCGGTAACTCGAGATCGACGGAGCCCCGAAGCGGTGGGGCCTCGGTCGATTTCAAGCACCGAAGCTCGCTCTGCTCGAATGGGGTGGCTAGGGGTGTGATTGAGGATCTGGAGGAGTGGGGTGAGGGTGTTGGAGCGAGGTGGAGGCCTATTTATAGGGCCTCGACGGTGCACCGAGCGGGAGGTGCCGGTGGTTTCACCGTGGTTCGCAAGAGAGGACGAGAGAGCTCGGGGTCGAAACCGTGGTATTGCGGACGTGGTTTTGGACCCCTGCGACTCATTGAGAGGGGGAGAAAGCGAGGAGGAGCGTGCATGCGTGACCACAGTCTTTTGGCCGAATCTGACGCGCGCGGGCACGCATCGCTCCGGTCAAGAGGAGCGAGGGAGGAAGGGCCGTGCGGCTGCCCTGATGTAGGAGGAGTGTCGGGGACATGGAGAGACATCAAGGGGAGGCTCGAACCGGCCGGGGATCGCCACCTTTGCCTTTGGTGCGCCCTCTAGCATGCCCAGAGTGCAGTTTTGGCATGCCACGTCATGTTGGTGCCCTTTGGGGCACATTGGACGTGTCTAGCGTGTCCTACGGTTGGGTTGGAAGGTCCCTAGCTGTTTGAGAGCCGAGAGACTCACTGTTGGTCAAAAGGATTGATTAAAGAGGTGATGCCAGGCTTTGACCGGAATCTAAAATGAAGATTTTGGCTCTTTTGCTTGGAATCAAAGAGGGGCCACTCATGTGCTGTCATGGAGTGGTGCTGGCTACTTGCTCTATGAGTTTGGCGGAAAGTGTATGGGTGTGGACTGAGTTAGGAGTTGTTTTGCTAATCTGGCAGAAGGTGATCGACATGTGTTTGGGGTAGCTACACTTCACCACTGGAGATGAAAGTTAACATGATTAAGTTTGAGGTAAGGATAGGTTGCTATACCTAATTTGAGCTCCATCGGACAAGTTTGACAATGAAAACTTGAAAATACCCCCTAATGGATAGTTCTGTCTTCACAAGTGAAATTTCGGGTAAATTAGTCCCCACAAATCCCATTCCTGGCATGAACTCCTTATTTGGGGTATTGAAGCCTCCTACAAAGGTCATTTTGATAAACTTTGCAATGTAGAGTTGCTCAAATTTGATTCTCGCCAGAGAGGGATTTAGGATTAATTGGTGAACCAAACCACCTTGGAATGAGGTGAGGCTTGGCATAGTCAACAAATATAGCCTGGAGAACATGCTAGAATTTACTGGGAATTTATTGAGAATATTTCCTTTGGAAATATTTCAAAAGGTCAGACAGAATAGTTTTCAGAGGTTTAATAAAATATTCATAATATAAATAAGGGTTAAAAATCATATATATGGAAAATATATGTCCTCTGACTATCCTCTAATTTTCCTATAGTTTTCTAAGTTAGAAAGGTAATTTTCCATATAGAATATCATTTCTGGCCTCAGAAAAGGGCATTCAAATAAAATTAAAATGTAATTTTAAAAATATGAATTTTATGATTTTGGAGGTTCATAACAATGATGGTCTCAAAATGCAACGCCTGGGTGATGGCACTCCCTAGGAATCAAGGTCTTGTAGTGCAAACCCCCAAGCAAGGTTTTAATTTGCAAAAATAGGAAAAAGTAATTTCTAGCAAGTTTAATTTGAGAAAGCCAATTTTAAGGTCCACACACTTAAGCATACATACAATCAATGACAAAGATGGCACCCATGGCATTTGATTAAAAAAATTAATTGGTTCCAAATTTTAAAGAGGTTACATCAAGGTGAGTGAAAATCAGGGTTTGATAGACCTATCCCCCTTACAAGAATCTCGTCCCCGAGATTCCAAAGCTAAGAGTTAAAAAGGTACGGAAACTCGGATCGGAGGTAATCTTCATGTTCCCATGTGGCTTCTTCTTCAGTGTGGTTCCTCCACTAGACCTTGTACTACTTGATGGTGTGACTCCTGGTACATCGCTCAGCTTCATCTAGAATGCGGATCAGTCTCCAACGTTAGGTGAGGTCGGGCTAAAGATCAATGGCCTGGTGATCAATGTCCTTATAAGGATTTGGACGGTTTGGCCCTTGAAGGCACTTCCGAAGTTGTGACATTGGGCACACCCGAAAGTTCTGGAGGTAGCTCCAACTGGTAAGCAACTTCTCGACGCCTTGATGTGACCTTAAAAGGACCGATGAACCTTGGAGCAAGTTTTCCCTTGACGTGGAAATGCTTTGTAACCTTGAGAGGTGTGACTCGGAGGTACACATGGTCTTTGGGGTTAAACTCCACTTCCCGTTGATGGGAGTCTGCATAGCTCTTTTGTCGCGACTTGGCAGCCCTTAGGTGTTCCCTAACGAGCTGCACCTTCTCTTCAGCTTCGCAGAGAACTTCCGGCCCAAAAATCAAAGCTTCACTAGTTTCAGACCAGTTGAGCGGAGTGCGGCAGTTGCGTCCATATAGCACTTCAAATAGGGCCATCTGGCGACTGGTGTGATAGCTGTTGTTATAAGAAAACTCAGCAAAAGGCACACAATCCTCCGAGTTGACTCCATGTGCCATAACACAAGCCCGGAGCATGTCCTCAAGTATATGGTTTACTCGCTCCATTTGTCCGCCCGTCTGAGGGTGGAATGCGGTGTTGAAGGAGAGCTTGGTTCCCAAGGCTTCTTGAAACTGTTTCCAGAATCGCGAGGTGAATTGCGTCCCCCTGTCAGACACAATTTCCTTAGGAACTCCGTGGATGCTCACAACTCGCTCAATGTAGAGGTTGGCCAATTTGCTACCGTCGTAGGTGGTGTTGACAGGAATTAAATGGGCCACCTTGGTCAAGTGATCGACAATGACCCATATGGAGTCGTGCCCCATGCTTGACTTAGGTAGTCCGGTGATGAAGTCCATGCCAACTTTATCTCATTTCCATTTCGACACTTGAAGAGGCTGAAGTAGTCCAGGGGGCCGTTGGTGTTCAGCATTGACTCGCTGGCATACGTCGCACTTGGCGACATATGATGCTATTTCCCGCTTCATACCATGCCAACAGAATCTTTCTATAAGGTCATGGTACATCTTGGTTCCACCAGGATGGATCGAGTAAGGATTGTCGTCGGCTTCTTGCAGGATCAAGTCCTTGAGTTCAACCTTGTTGGGTACGCATAAGCACTTCCCAAACCACACAACTCCTTGTTCATCCACTAAGAATCTTGGGTCCTTGCCATCCTTGATCTTCTCCTTGAGGCCTTCGATACTCTTGTGCCCCTTCTGAGCTTCCTTGATGTCATCTGCTAGAGTGGGTTTGACTTCGAGGTTACCCACGAATCCTGGTTCGACCAGCTGTAACCCGAAGTTTTCCAGCTCTTCATACAAGGCGGGTATCCTTTCCTTGATTGCAGCATTCAAGGTGCAAGACTTCCGGCTCAAGGCATCGGCCACCACGTTGGCCTTATCGGGGTGGTATTGTATGCTAAGGTCATAGTCGATGATTAGCTCTAACCACCTTCGCTGCCTCATGTTCAATTCCCGCTAGGTGAAAATATATTTTAGACTTTTGTGGTCGGTGTATATCTCACATTGCTTCCCTAGAAGGTAATGTCACGAGGTCTTCAAGGCATGCACTACAACTGCCAACTCAAGATCCTGAGTGGTATAGTTCTGTTCATGCGAGCACAGTTGCCATGACAGATAAGCCATGACTCTGTCGGCTTGCATGAGGATGCCACCGAACCTGATTCTTGAGGCGTCACAGTATATTAGAAATTCCTTGTTGATATGTGGAGTGGCCAATACCGGGGTAGTGGTTAGTCTCTTCATTAGCTCCTAGAAGTTTTCTTTGCATTCACGCGTCCACTCAAACTTCTTGCCTTTCTTTAGGAGCTGAGTCATTGGTAGGGCGATGCGGGAGAATCCTTCCACGAACTTGCAGTAGTATCCCGCGAGTCCGAAGAAGCTTTTGACTTCCTTCACATCAATTGGTGACTTCCAGTTGGTTACCGTGACAATCTTGGCAGGGTCGACTGCCAATCCTTCTACTGTCCTGGTATGACCCAAGAATCCAATTTCATTCAGCCAAAACATGAACTTGCTGAACTTGGCGTAAAGTTGGTGCTCTCGAAGCTTTTCCAACACCAACCTCATGTGTTGTTCATGCTCTTCTTAGGATTTGGAGAAGATTAGTATGTCGTCGATGAAGACGACAACAAAATTATCCACATATTCCAAGAAGACCTTGTTCATGAGGTACATGAAGTATGTTGGGGCATTGATCAACCCAAATGACATAACCGTGCACTCATAAAGACCATATCTGGTCATGAATGTCGTTTTAGGTATGTCTTCGGGCCGATTCTTCAGCTGGTAACACCCAAACCTTAGATTGATCTTGGAGAATACCTTGGTACCATTTAACTGGTCAAATAAGTCTTTAATATTGGGGAGTGGATACTTGTTATTTATTGTGACCTCATTGAGGGAACGATAATCATTGCAGAGTCTGGTTGTTCCATCCTTCTTGGACACCAATAAAACTGGTGATCCCCAAGGTGAGGCACTTGGTCGGATGAATCCCTTCCTCAGCTGCTCGGCCAGCTGCTTCTTCAACTCTGCCAGCTCTTCGGATCCCATCATGTATGGATTCTTATAGATAGGTCTTGACCCGGGCATGAGTTCAATAATGAACCTGATGTCTCGGTCTGGAGGCATCCCTGGCAGCTCATCGAGAAATACGTCCGGGTATTCGCACAACACTAGTACTTGGTCCATGCTTTCTTCCGAAAGGCAGTTGACCTGAGGGGCTTCAGTAGTGGTAGTCTCAGGGACATATTTGACCTTGACCCCTTGATCGCTTGTCATGGTGATATCCCTCTTGGTGGAGTCGAGCACGCTCTGGTGCCTAGCCAGCCAATCCATGCCAAGGAACACGTCCAAGCCTTGCGACTTAAGGACGATGAGATCTGCGGCAAAGTCTACCCCGTTAATGTTGATCCCAACTCCTCTACATCCTAAGTTGGTCTTTAGTACTGCCCCCGGGGTATGAACTAACATGTGCCCATGAAGGAAGGTTGGTTTTAATCCACTCTTTGCAGCAAACTTTTGGGTGACAAAAGAATGTGAAGCACCACAATCAAACAATACTGTCGCTGGGGTTGAGTTGAGGAGGAATGTACCCAGAATGCAGTCCAGGTCTTCCTGGGCTTCCTCATTAGAGATGTGATTCACACATCCCCTGTGGTGGTATAGCTGGTTGTGGGGTGCCTGATTCCGGTTTGGTGCTCCCTGACCTTGATTTCGCACATTGGGGCGCGGTGCATCAGGCTTGTTGTTAGGACACTGCATGGAGAAGTGTCCTAACTGACCACACCCAAAGCAGGTGACCTGTCCTAGAATGACTTGCTTGCCCCCACTATGGTTGGGCGGGTTGGTTGCTGGCTTGGGGTTGGCAGACTGCTGGGGCTAAAAGCTTGGGTGAAAGGTAGGAGTCTTGTACTGCTGCTGCTGATAGTTAGGCTTGTCCTGGGCGGATTGCCATGGAGGAGCCCTCGGTAGGTTAGACCCACCAGTGCCCATCAGCTTGCGCTTGCGAGTATCATCCATAGCACGACGCTTGTCTTCCTACATAAGCGCCTTGTTTACAAAATCACAGAAAGTTCGGCACTCACATACAACAAGATGGTATTGCAGTGACTGTTGCAGCCCTTCCATGAAGTGCTCCACTTTGGCGGCTTCAGTGCTAACATCTTGAGGCGCATACCTTGACAGGAGGTTAAACTTCTGCATGTCTTCCTTGACCGTGCCGCTGCCTTGCTTCAGTGCACGGAATTCCTGCTTCTTGATGGTCATCATCCCTGGGGGAATGTGAACAGCGCGGAACCCATTCTTGAAGAGAACCCACGTGATAGCCTGCGCGCCTTGCATAACTGGGAACCCATCCCACCAAGCTCTGGCAGTGCCTCCAAGATAGTAAGTAGCATAAAGGACCTTCTCATGATCATCACTGCACTTTACTAGCGCGAGGAGGTCTTGATGGTGCAGATCCAGTCATCGGCATCCAGGGGTTTAGTTTTGTCGGTGAATACTGGAGGCGTAGTCCTCATGAACTCAGACATAGTAGAGCGACCATTGCCATTTCCACCTTGCGGTTCACCAAGGCCTGAGCTATCTGCTGGATGGTGGCGTTGTAGGCTTGGCGTTCATCTCGGAGAGCTTGGAAGAAATGTGCCACAGTCATATTCTCCGAAGGTGGTGGTGGCGGAGGAATGTCGTGCTGCTGCTCCGGGTGATCTCCAGCTTGGGTGGTTTCATCGTCTCCTGGCTGCTGGCTAGACTCACCAACGCCGAGGTTGCCGAAGACACTGGTGCACGTAGCAGTCACCATCCTGCAGGGAGAAACCAGGTCAACACTATGAAGTGGTTGAGGGGGAGCATAAAGCAACGAGGCGCCTAATAAGGGGTTTCGGCAGGTGCAAGTGTGTCAAATTAAGAAGGCTCGAAGAACCTTGCAACTACGTTAATTAAGATAGGTGATCCAGTCGCTTACATGTTGCCTAGGCAAAAGCGCGGCTTGCATCATAACACAAACAACAAAGCACACATACTACAAGCATTCATGGTTTCACACGAACTATTACATGGACTCAACTTTGCATGGGAAACTCCTAACTTATCCTAACGTACAACCTAGGCAGCAGATTGCTCAGTCTCGTACTCATGCTCTTCATGTTCTACCTATTCGTCATCATCGGTGTGATCATCTTACTTTTTCAGGGGTGTGGGTGAAGGAAGAGTTCCATCATGGCGACGTTTAGTCGGGGAAGCCGTGAGGAGTTCAGTGCATTTCTCGGCCGTCAGTCAACGACTCTAGATAGCAATGGCTAAGAGTGGAGGTATCCCTCCCCGAAAAGCAATGGCAGACTACCCTCCGAGTTCTCCTTCTTTCTTGACCTTCCGAGTCTTCATATTTTCTAGGCTGAGTAGGTCTTTGACTTGGTGAATCTCTTGGCGGAGCGTCACTGACTCCTTAATCAGTAGGTGAGCCAAGGTGTCGGTGGAGAGGATGTAGTAGGTCTGGAACCGAAGAGGTGTTCCATCCTCTGGGGACGGGTTAAGAGTCCAGCTCCCGTCGTGTCCGTCCTTAACAAAGGGCAGATGACGAGTAGCCGGGTCTTCAGCTATCTTGGTAAGAAGGTCGTGGAGATGCACGAGCACCTCCTGTGCTGCTGTCTCGACAGCTAGCACTATGGTCTCCATCTGTGGTGCTTCTAAGAAGCAACTAGTGGGAGAGTGGTTTGCCTTCACAATCACGTCCACGTGATATTCCTTGGTGTCGACATTGACCCAATGCTCGTGGAAGAGAAATGTCACACCCTGTTTTTCACCACAAGTATTTTATGTTGCAAAAATCAGAGCTTGTTAAAACTTTTTCAAATAATGTTGTGAGTGCAATGTAAACCACTGTATGAGTGAATGCTTGCTTGTTTGATGACTCAAACCCATGAAAAACTTATTATTTTGCTCTCTTCAAAAACCCTTTTTCCTTTATATCAAGATCACCTTCATCATGTTGGGATACACTACTAGCTCATGAAGCCAAGTGGCACTTCCAACCAAAGTTGGTGATCTGATCCACATATTATTTTCATTCATTAAAAACATTAATTGGTGATTTAAAATACCATTTTCCTATTTTATATTTATGTCTATTTCTAAGGCCAGGAATGATATTCCCACAAGGAAAATTACTTTCCTGCCTTAGAAAATTCTGAGTAAATTCATGGAAGCTCAGAAGGAAATATATTTTCCATATATAAGATTTTTAACCCTATTTTATATTAATATTATTTGAGTAAAACACTGAAAACCATTTCTGTCTGTTTTAGCTTTTTGAGATGTTTCCAAAGGAAATTATCTCAATAAATTCCCATAAAATTACAGGAGCCCTCCCAAGCCGTATTAGGTGCTCACATAAATCTCACCTTGATCCAAGGTGGGGAAGTGCACCTAATGAGCCCAAAACCCTCTTTGTCCAGAGAAGAGGTGGAACAACTCTACATTGCGAAGTTTCTCCAATGGAGCTGAAACTTTGCAGAGGTGGTTGACACCCCAAATGAGGACTCCACACCAAAGATGGGATTTGTGAGACTCTGATTGGCCACACTTCCTTTGTAAAGGACATTACTGGTCACTTTGAGGCATTATCAAGTTTACAAAGCCAAACTTGTTCAATGGAGCTCAAATTTGGTGAAACCCCATGTTTTTACCCCAAGACCAAACCTGTTAAGTTTCAGTTCCAGTGGTGGAGTGGAAGCACCCCAAGTCACTGTCGAACACCTACTGACAGGAAGGTAAAAACCCTCATAGCCACTGTTTTACCCAATGTCAAGGCCCCAAACTTGGTGGGTTAGAGCCCCAGAACACCCTGAGCACCCAGTCTACCAACCCCTCCCCAACTCCAAGCACTAGTGACAAGAACTCCAATTTGAGCCGCAGGGCAGTACTGGCAACACTAGTGTTCCTTGCTCCCTTGACCAGCTCGAGCTCCCACTAACCCACAACGGCTAGGCACACTCCCAGCAACACTCAGGACATGGAGGACACGTCCCAAGTGCCCCAGACCGCGCCAGCATGCCGTGGCATGCCAAAACAGCGCTCTAGGCGCGCTGCAGAGGGCCTCCAGCAAGGGGACGACGCCCCGGCCAGTCCCAACCTCCCTAGTAATGTCCAAATGCTCCCCCGACAGCCATTCAGTGCAAAGCTACCCCCAGGGACCCTCTCCCGTCGCGCAAGAGCTCAGGTGACGCCTGCCCGTGCGCGCCCGACGCGGCCGAGCATGCACAGTCGCTGCGGCTCGACCCCACTCGCTTTCCCTCCGCGGCCGATGCACCAGGAAGTCCTAAACCACGTCCCAAACCCGTGGTTTCGCGGCCAGCACCTCACTGTGCTCGCACACGCGCCACGGTGAGTCATCGGCGCGCCCGAGTCGGCTTACCGCCGCTGGCCTATAAATAGGTCCCCTCGGCACCCCAGCAACCTCCAAGCAGCTTCAGCACAACCAGTAGACACCCCCTAGCCACCCAATCGAGCTCGTAGAGCCCCGGTGCTCGAGATCGACCGAGGCCCCTCCGCCTCAGAGCTCCGGTCGATCTCCGGCTACACGCCGGCTCCTGCGCTGCCCGACCTCCCATTACACTCCCCTTGACGCCAGGACCATTTCCCCCAACTTCCCCGAGCGAATCCGTCCCCCTAGCCACTAGTTCGACACCAACCCGAAACCCTTCCGTCACGGTCGCCTCGTCGCTGGCGACCCAGACCTCCTCCGGTGATGTCCCGACCACGAGCAGGTAGGCGGAGGAACGAGGGACCCGTTCCCGCTCTTAGATTGGCCTGAGGACAACGGCAGCCTCGCCGGCATCCGTCTCCACCTCTCTGGCTGGAGGTAGGAGAAGGACCCGACAGGTGGAGCCCACCTGTCGGTGTCCTGGGGCAGCCAACGCGCGCAGCCGCTGACGCTGACACCAGGGGCCCGCAGGTCATTTTTGAACCTGGCCCACGCGCGCCTGGTGGCCAGGCCTGCTGGCTGGGCCGGCTGGATCTTTCCCCCTGGTCCTTTTCTTTTCTTTTTAACCTGCAACTTAAATGTTTTTTATAAAAAGATTTAGCCAGTAGAAAAATATGATTCTTCCACCAGTAATTTTCTAAAAATGTGTAGTAATTGATTCTCTAGAGTTTGACATTTATCAAAAATAGAAACTATTTTGGTATAATAAAATGATATTAAAAGCATTTGTTTGCTTCTGTTTGCTATTAAATAAATATGCTTAGCTAATAAAAACTATAGAAAACATTTTCCAAAATAATAAACTGAATTTATTCAAACTTTGCAACATTTTTAAAAGCACTTTGTGATCTGTTTTAGTGAGAGCTATTATTTATTTATTCCTTTTTTGATGGTATAGTTACCGAGTGACGGAGGATCCGGAGCGGAAGACCTCGAAGACCCCGGATACCTAGCTGACCAAGGCAAGCAGCCCTTTGACCATGACTTGAGCATATAAAATGATGCATGCTAGTATAGTTGGTACTTTCCCGTTGCATATGATCACGATGCCGGTTCATCATTGTGGTGATGGTACCGAAGGCTTCTTCGAAGCACTTGCATGGTAGTGATGTTATTCATATGGATCCTTGGAGCACAAGCAAGATGAGCTTGACCCTACCATCTACGAGGATCATGCTACTGTCATGCTGACCAGTAGAGTTATAGGATCATTGCATTGAGCTTGACCCTACCCCGTGAGGGTCATGTTAATACCATGTTGACAAGTAAAAGCAGATTATCACAAGCATGATGATGAGTTAAATAAAGAGTTTATGAAAACCCCGTCGGGTGCCACTAATGCCCGAGGGTGAAGATGAGTTGGTGATCATTTTTGGTGAAGTGATGCACCGGTGTTTTGTGTGAGTATGGTTTCGGAAATGGGATTAGATTTATGATGTGTCGACCGTCCCAACCTTACCAGTACGACCACGATACCCCTTTATGGGACGGGGCTTTGTTGATTACTCTGGTTGGTACTAGCAAAGATCGACATTACTAGTGGCGGGAGTGATCGGTGTCACTCTCGTGATGGGGTCGTGCCAGGTAGGACGACTATGCCATTATTATGAGTTCCAGGCACACCGTTGGTCCCTGCATGGTTGATACAGTCCAGAGTCGGTGCTCGTAAGACGTACAACATGTGGGCTGGGTACCAATCGAGTGGACCTCTTTGTCTAGTATCGTCAGGGGAAAGATGATGATCGGGTACTTACCTCGGGTATATGTGATATACCTCGAGTCGTGGATGACACGGAAGTTTCCCGTTTCCCGTGGGTCCAGCGTACTACATCTGCAGAGTGTAAACTATTCGAATAGCCATGTCCACGGTCAAGGACAGTTGGGTGGTGCTGCTTAAACTACGTCCAGTGTTTCCGCATAAACCAAGTGTGAGTGTGTGTGTGGTGTTAAAAACGTGTTGTTATAATCTTGATAATAATATGACCAAGTTCGAAGACTTGGCATATAGGGTAAACCTGGATGGTTTAGCCCTCATTAATAGATTGAGGTTATGACAAGTCCGATGACTTGGCATATAGGGTGAACCCGGAAGGTTCAACCCTTAGTAGATATGTTGATATCTGTAACTGCTCTTTAAGAGTAGTTCTTTAACTTGTCGCATATACCTGATCATTCCACGAAATTGCATTCCACTAAAGATGCATGTTACTGTTATTTTTTTACTATAAATGTCCATATCATGGGTTGTTTGCGAGTACATTCAAAGTACTGATTGGCTTGCCACTGGTTATATTATTGACCAGACATGGAAGGACCGGAGTTTGGCGACGAGTACGCCATCGGAGACGAACCTGCGATCTAGGACGCTTCCAAGTCAGAATGCCTGTCGGTGTAGGCTTGATGGCATGGGCACCGCTTAGCCCTTACGAGTTTCCGCTACTCGATGTATCTGTTTAATTTGGCTTTAGGCCTCGCTCTTGAACCTGAGCTTCTGGTCATTTCATGTAATAATTTCGGTACTTGGTTGTAAGACTCTATTATTCAGTATCTCTGTTCAGTGAACATTGATCCTTGGGGTCACTGGGCATGGCGAACTCGACTTGCTATTCGGGGTCCCCACAAGAAAGATGGGCGTGCAGTGTACGTAACACTTCTGCAGGCTATCTCCCAAAAGTAGGGGGAAGCCAGTCTCTAGAAGCGTATCAGGTACGACATCCATCTACAAGGTCTATAGGAGAGGGTTAGAATTTAATGGGTGCAATGAAAAGATGGTAGGGTGAAGAAAAACTTCTAGTGTTGGATCTGAGAGGGTTATCTGCCTTGGCTAACGTCCATCCTACCTAAGGCTTCCTACAGTCAGGATAGCTCGGAGATCAGCTCTGTGGGGACCCCGACTTACAAGTCGAGATCGCCGAATGCAAGTGTACAGTGATCCCAGAGATCAATGCTCACTGAACACACATATACTGAATAACAAGAGTCTTACATCTAAATTTAACGTCTGATACAAATATGACCATTACGGCAAAGTCTTACAAGGATAGGGACATTGAGGTCAATCACATTATCACAACTACTAGCAGAATACTTCGTAGAAAACGGGAACCCATTGCCATCGGCCTTAACCAAAAGGCATTCTGACTGGGAAGCATCCTAGATCGTGTGTCCGTCTCCATCATACTCTTCAACGAACTCTCGTTCCTCCATGCCTGGTCAATAAAATAACAAGTGGCAAGCCAATGAGTACTTTGAATGTATTGGCAAACAACCCATGATATGAATAATGCAATTGGTACGGTAATTAAGTAATATGTAGCCTTTGCAGAAAGCAAGTTTGATTATAAATAAACATGATCAACTACTTGTATGGACATGCATGATAATCTAGATTGTATTCAGAAGAACAAGTCACAGATATCAACACATCTGCTGAGGGTTGAACATCACAGGTTCACCCTATATGCCAAGTCACCGAACTTGTCATATCATATGCCTGATATCACACACACACATGGTTTATGCGGAAATGACTGGACGTAGTCTAACCAGGACTACCCAATTGTCCTTGACCATGGACATCGGCTGTTCGAATAGTTTTACACTCTGCACAGGTTGCACGCTTTACCCACGAGATCCGGGAAACTTCCGTGTCATCCACAACTCGCGGTACATAACATACCCGAGGTTAGTACTCGAACATTGCCTTTCCTTTGACGTTTCTAGACAAAGAGTCCACTCGATTGGTACCCAGCCCACATGATGTACGTCTTACGAGCACCAACTCTAGACCATATCATCCATGCGGGGACCAACGGTGTGCCCGGAACACGCGGAAACGTCATAGTCGACCTTCCTGGTACGACCCCGTCACGAAAGTGACCACATATCACTCCTGCCACTAGTAATACGACTCTTTGTTAGCACCGACGAAAGTAATCAACAAATCCCCGTCCCATAAAAGGGTATCGTGGTCGCACATGTAAGGTTGGGATGGTTAGCAATTCTTAAATCTAATCCCATTTCTGAAACCACTGACACAAAACCTTTCCTGTACACCACTTCTTTCTCAAGTGGTCATCCAGCTCAACGCATCACCGTTGGACATTAGTGGCAGCCGACGGGGTTTTCATAGAACATTTGATACCACGTTGTTTACCAGCATCATGCATATGCTCATCCCATGCGTAGAATTACTACTACTACTTGTCAATATTTGCCAGCTTGTCCCTCATAGATGGTAAGGTCATGCTCAATGCAAGTTCTCCAAAGGAGCCACCGGTAACACCATATCTATGGTTCACCAACTACTCATGATCATATGCAACGGGAATGCATATTTTACATGGCATGCATAAACATTTTCTCAAACATGATCAAAGGGCTGCTTGCCTTGGTCAACTAGGTATCCGGGGTTTTCGAGGTCTTCGGGTCCGAGTCCTTCGTCAAGTGTCTGATCTAACATCGTAATAATAATAAATTTAATAAGAAGCACGATCAAAAACAAAGAACAAACTCACTTTAAAAATGTTACCCTATTGTGATAAATCTATATTATAATTTAAAATGATTGTCTGTGGTTTTGAGCAAGGTTATTATTTTTAAAATTAGTTTAACAAAAGCTAAAGTAATCAAAATGAGCCTTTTTAATTATCTCTGTATAGAAAAATTGTTATAAAAATTTGTTCAATGTCTCTACTAAATTCTACGTATTTTTAGAAGAATTGTGGTGGAAAAATAATTAATTTATACTGGATAACAAATTCTACAAAAATCTACTAAAATAGAATTGAAATAGAAAAAGAAAAATGGGCTAAGCCCTGGCCTGGCTCGGCCTGTGGCGAGGCTGGCCCAGCTGGACAACCGGCCAGCCAACCCAGGCGCGGGCGCCATCAGGTTCAAACCTGACATGCGAGCCCGAGCGATCAACGGCTACGAGGAGAGAGGAGGAGAGAGATGAGCCACCGACAGGTGAGGCACACCCATCAGGGTCGTCTTCTTCCTCGGAACAGAGGGGCGGGGAGGCACGCCGGCGACGATACCGGTGCCCTCGAGCCCCAACGACGGCAAGAATGGAACCAGTGCTTCACCGCCTGCCTGCTGGTGGTTGAATGAACGACGGGGAGGCCCTGGTTCACCGGCGACGAGGTGGCTGCGGCGGAGCCGAATCGGGAGGTGGGTGAAGTGGGTGCTATGGGCAGGGGTAAGCTCGGGGGAGTGGTTGGGAAGCTTCCTGAGCTTGCTATGGTCAAGGAGGTGGAGAGAGGAGCGCTGGAGCTGTCCTGTAACTCGAGATTGACAGAGCTCCGAAGCGGCGGGGCCTCGGTCAATCTCGAGCACCGGAGCTCGTTGTGCTCGAATGGGGTGGCTAGGGGTGCGATGGAGGCTCTATAGGAGTGGGGTGAGGGTGCTGGAGCGAGGGGTGGAGGCCTATTTATAGGGCCTCGACGGTGCATAGAGCGGGAGGCGCCGGTGGTTTCACCGTGGCTCACAGGAGAGGAAGAGAGAGGTCGGGGTCAAAAGCATGGTATTGCGGACGTGGTTTTGGACCACTCTGACTCACTGAGAAGGAGAGAAAGCGAGGAGGAGCGTGCATGCGTGGCCGCGGTCTTCTGGCTGAATTTGGCACGCGCGGGCATGCGTCGCTCCGGTCAACAGAGCAAGGGAGGAGGGGCCCTGGGGTTGCCCTAATGCGGGAGGAGTTTCGGGGACGGGGACAGACAACGAGGGGAGGCTAGAACCGGCCGAGGCTCGCTATCTTTGCCTCGGGTGCACCCTGTAGCATTCCTAGAGCGCAGTTTTGCATGCCACGACATGCTGGTGCGCTCTGGGCGCTTTGGCCCTGTCTGGCATGTCCTGGGGTTGGATTGGAAGGTCCCTAGCCGTTTGAGTGCCGACAGACTCACTATTGGTCAAAAGGAGTGATTAAAGAGGTGATGCCAGACTTAGACCAAAATCTAAAATGAAGATTTTCGCTCTTTTGCTTTATTCAAAGAGGGTCTACTCATCTGTAGTCGTGTAGTGGTGCTGGCTACTTGGTCTATTAGTTTGGAGGAAAGTGTATGTGTGTGGAGTGAGTTAGGAGCTGTTTTACTAATCTGGCAGAGGGTGTTTGATACGTGTTTGGGGTAGCTACACTTCACCACCGGTGATGAAAGTTAGCATGTTTGAGGTAAGGATAGGATAATATACTAAATTTGAGCTCCATTGGACAAGTTTGACAATGTAAACATGAAAATACCCCCAAATGGACAGTTTTTCCTTCACAAGGGAAATTTTGGGTAAATTAGTCCTCACAAATCCAATTCTTGCCATGAACTCCTTATTTGGGTTATAGCACCCTCCTGCAAAGTTTCAGGTTATTTGGATAAACTTTGCAATGTAGAGTTGCTCAAATTTGATTATGACCAGAGAGGGTTTTAGGAGTATTTGGCAAACCAAACCACCTTGAAATTTACTGAAAATCTTTTCTTTGGAAATATTTCAAAAGGTCAAAAGATACATAATAGGTTTTCAGAGCTTTACTCAAATATTCAGAATATAAATAAGGGTTGAAAATCATATATATGGAAAATATATGTCCTCTCAGTATCCTCAAATTTTCCCAGATTTTTCTAAGGTAGAAAGGTAATTTTCCATATAGGAATATCATTTCTGGCCTCAGAAAAGGACATTCAAATAAAATAAAAATATAATTTGAAAAATAAGAATTTAATGATTTTGGAGGTTCATAACAATGATGGTTTCAAAATGCAATGCTTGGGTGATGGCACTCCGTAGGAATCAACGTCTTGTAGTGTAAACCCCCAAGTAAGGTTTTAATTTGCAAAAATAGGAAAAAGGCATTTCTAGCAAGTTTAATTTGAGAAAAGAAATTTTTAAGGTCCACACACTCAAGCATACATACAATCAATGACAAACATGGCACTCATGGCATTTGATTAAAAAGTTTTAATTGGTTCAAAATTTTAAAGAGGTTACATCAAGGTGAGTGAAAATTAGGCTGTGACAGCTGCTCTTCTACATGATGATTGCATATTGTTGTACTCATGTGATCTTGATGTAGCTTGTGGAAAAGGTAAGCCAATTCCATATACTCATCTGTTAAGTACATGTACTTGTAACGATATCCATTCTTGCAAAACGACGGGATGCGCTTCTATCCTTGTCGAGACCCTCGTGCCAAAACTAAGAATAGGACTGCATCTTGGGCATTACAAGTTGGTATCAGAGCGGTACTGACATAGGAGCCCCCTTGATTGATCGAACTTGGCCGAGTCGAATCTAGTGAAAAAAATGCTTTGAGTCTAGTTATATATCGGAGAGTAGGATTGTTTTTTGTCCTCTTCTATGTTTTGTTGAGGAATCTTGACAAAAGAATTTTAATTCTTCTCCTCTTCTCACTCAAAACAAATTTAGGATCATGCGTATATTACAGGAATTTATATGATGTCGATGTGACAGAGTTCTGTTTTGGCGCCTCCTATCTGACTTGATTTCTTCCGGGTAGTTGAGCTCTAGGAGATTCTTGAGCACATCGTTATCATTCAGATTTCTTAGTATCTCAGTACGAAGGTGATACGTCCCAAACGTATCTATAATTTTTGCTTGTTCCCTGATCTTTTGGGTGACATTGTTCTACTACACTTTTATATCTTTTTCCACATATTTGGACTAACCTACTAACTCAGCGCACCCAGTGCCAGTTTGTGTCTACTGATGTCTTTTTTTGCACAGACTTTTACCCAAATTTCCAGAGTCCCAAAGATCCCAAGAAAAGTATATAAAAATCAGCATGACGGAAGCTTCCGGAGCACGAAAGGTGGGCCAGAGGGGAGCCAGGGCTGCCTAGGTGGTCTCCCTGCGCAGCCTGGCCCTTGGCCGCGCCCACAGGTCGCCTGGGTGGGGCCCACCTCCTCTAACGCCCTCCTTTGGCCTATATTTACCCCTCCAATCGGAAACCCTTTCAATCATATCCAGAATTGTGAATTTCTCCATCGTTCCGCCGCCGCAGCGCTTTGGAGATCGGGAGCGTCAGGAGACCTCTTCCGGCACCCTACCGGAGGGAGGATTGACCTCCGGGAGATAGTCAACCGCCATGGACACTTCCTGGACATGTCGTGAGTAGTCCTCCTTGGACCATGAGTCCATGACCAGTAGATATGTGATGTCTTCTCTCCAATCTTGTGCTTCGATGTTTAGCCCTTGTGAGCTGCCCTACATGATCAAGGCACCTATGTACTTTTCCTGCTATTGCTATGCTTGGTTTGTTGGGATCCGATGGATTATGAGATTATGTTCAGATTGTGATGAGTTATATACTTGATTATCCTTTTTTATTATATTCTTTAGTGATTCATGCATGTTCTCTATTGCTCTTTATTTCTTTGGCCGAGTAGTAGATTGTAACTCCAAGAGGGAGCGTTATGCATGATTGTGGGTTCAAGCCCCATGATGTCTAGCTTGAGTGACAGAAACATGAGACTAGGGGATGTGTTGTTGCCACCAAGGAGAAAACAACGGTGCTTGTGACCGCGGTTGCAATGATTGTTTGCCTTACGCAAAGTTCAGTAATGCAGTTGTCCGTTGCGTTAATTTTACACTTCGGGTGGGGCTCGCAACTTAATACCAACGAGATTTTCTGGATAGAAATCTCAAGGTGGATGATTAGTAAGTAGATGCTGATGATTAAACGGTCTACTTGTCTTGGCGTACTGCCCATTACTATTGAGCCTCTAACTTTCAAGTAGCATAATTAGCAGTGCGGTGCGTTTGTAATTCTGTCTATTGTGGATGATTAGTAAGTAGATGCTGATGATTAAACGGTCTACTTGTCTTGGCGTACTGCCCATTAGTATTGAGCCTCTAACTTTCAAGTAGCATAATTAGCAGTGCGGTGCGTTTGTAATTCTGTCTATTGCCTAGCTGTAATTTGTTTACCCATGCATAGTTTTTTATCGTCTTTTGGGAGAGAGACATCACTAGTGAACTGTAACATCCCAATTTTCCTAACTGGGAATGTTTTACATTGTAGCTAAGCATCTATGCATATTGAGTGAAATAAATTTTAGCACGTGAATTTTCTTTCGTCTTTTTGATTTGCATTTTCATTTTTCCTCGCGCGAGAAAAGCCCGGAGAAAATACTCTCTTGCACGCAAGAGAGAGAGCGGAGGAAAATGACCCTCCAAAGTGCGGGCAAATTTCTGAAATATTTGAGCCAGGAAAACCCAAAGTTCTTTTGCAAAAATAATTGCAAAAACAAATAAAGCAAATTGGGAATTTCTGAAAAAAAACATTTTTTAAAAAGTTTTTATTTTTGCTTTGGAAAAATGTTATTCGGGTAGAGATTTTTTTTCTGAATTTTTTGGTATATAATACCCTATATAAATATTTTGATTTGTTTCCTTTTTATTAGGTTTTGTTTTCTGTTTCGGAAAAGTTAGAGATTAGGAAGTATTTTTTTTAGAAGCAGCCGCCCTGGGCGCCTTATAAGCTTGGGCCGAGATCCCCCACTACCCGGGATCTAAATCCCTAGAAACCGGCCAACCGACCCCTTCCCTCTCCTCCCCCTCTCTCTGCCCAAGGGCCCCACCCGACCGAGCCAATCTCCCGTCACCCTTCTTCCTCCTCCTACCATACTAGTGCCCGAGCCGAGCCCTCCCAGGAAACTCGGGATTTCCTACCCCGAGTCCTCTCTCTCCCTTCCATAGCTCTCTCCCTCATGGCCTATATAAGTACCCCCACCCGAGCCGACCCCGTTCCCAACCCTACCCCGAGCCGCCGCCCCTAGCCCCTGCAGCACCGCCACCTCGCCGGCAGCAGCCACCTTCGGCTGCCACCTTCGGCAGCCCCTGGAGCAGCGCCCCCCCGAGCCCCTTCGCTCCACCGCCGCCTCCCCTCGGAGGAGGACCCCGTCGCCGTCTCCCCACCTTCCCCACCGCCCCCGGAGCTCCCTCCCTCGCCGGCCAGCCCCTCCCTCGCAGGAGCTACTGTCCCAGCACGGTAGCTATCCCTCCACCTCTCTGTTCTCTCTCCCCTCTCTGTTATGTTTTTCTCTTTTTTTTAGTAGCCGTTGGATCTTAGCTGTAGGGCCTAGATTAGATCACTAGTTACCTCTTCGGTTTATCTTAGAAGAACAGTGGTTTTTTAGTTCACTTATATTTAGCCAGCAGTTTTTTTTGCTAGCCTTAGGCCGTTTGCTCAAAGCCATGCATCAAACAACACCCGCAGCCAACAGTAGCTTGCCACATGTACCCCATTGGTTAGCTAGCTAGTTTTATAGTTTTCTGCCTGTCTGCAAAAACAGAAACATTCTGTTTTGTTTTGGCCACAGCTTTTTATCCCGAAGTCCAGTGACATTGATTCTTTTTCCAGTATATCAAAAATTTCCTGTAGTTTTTAAAAACATATAATTTGTCTATGTTTGAAATTTTCAAATATAAGTTATAGCAGATTTAGTTTAAACCTTGTTTTGCCTATTCCAGGAGTTTGAAAAATGATTTTGAGTTGATTCTTTTTGCTACTGCTTTTTAGTGATAAAATCTTACTGTGGTAGAAGTTTACTGGTGTTTTCAACAAAAACAAGTTTCTGTCATACCGGCGCGTGATAAATTTATTTGCTTAGGCTTTCGCAAATCAATACTTGTGATGTTATTTTTACTTGTGGCATGATTGAAGTGCTTATGGTGTGCTTTGTGTTTGTATCGGTAGATCATCCGGAGTGCGAAGCGTGTTACTTAGAAGCGCTCGAGCAAGACAACTATCATCATGACAGGTCATTTTGATCATGTTATTTTACCTATGTTTTCGATGCATGGTAGATCACCTTCTTTGCCCAATTTGCATGCTGCCTAGGTGCTTGGAAACTTTAGTATAAGTTGTAGTATCATGTGGTAGGAACACTACAACCCCGATACTTGGCCCCGGGACAACAATTTCTTAATGCTATGCTTGAGTAGACGGGTTATCGGTTGAGTGTATACCACGAGTGTTGCGAGGTTGATATAATAATCAAGACTGGACTAAGACAAGACTTTCAAGACCTCGGACGCAAAGCAACTCTGGGTGAAGGACGGTTGATCGGCTCCCTGGAGAACCCAATGGATGCCCGGGATGCTGGAGAGGCCATGTCATCCTGCGGAAAGCTTCACCCAGGCTCAAAGGGACGGACGGATATTTTCAAGACCCAATGCTTACCTGCACAGCCACAAGTCATTATGGGCTATGGCTTGGTTGGACAACGCGGCGACTCTGGACAGGCGGTGCTAGCAGATGTAGAAGAACGGTAGGAATGGATGGGCACCGACAGGGATTCAGAGGGACCCGTTGAAAGACCATGTTTTGATCATCCAGTCTTCAAACACCCTGAAGTGCGAGGACAAACCCGGAGGCGATCAAATCTTGTGGGGAACGTGAGCAAAACTCTGCAGAGTGCGCAACCTAATCGATTAGCCGTGTCCACGGTCATGGACAACTTGAGCCGAAGGCATTGAATTTCCCCTGAACTCTCGACACAACTTAATAATGATGTGGGTGTTAACAACTATTCGGGTACGAGAATTGGTTGGCGGAACCATCTCGTTAACAACAAACAAGGTAGTAATATTTTGCTTTCAACCCCTCTTGTTGTAGGATAAAACTGGCTTTATGCAAAACTTAGCCCCACCGGCCAAATATACATGTAGAGATAGTTGATCATTTTACTCCTCTCTTTGATGACTTGCCGGCATATTCAATATGTTGACCGACACGGCTGCAACGTATCATGTTGCAAAGTACTTTTCCGACCAGGAGTGAGGCTACGATCTACGCTCAGCGACATGCCCTTGGAGTCGGATGGACTCGTCTACCTGATGCTTCCGCTTAGTCTTCGTTAGATAATCTCATGAGTTGGCCTTCAGCCACTTTATTGTAATCCTTTATTGTAATAGAGTACTCTTTATGAGATTTTGATTAATAAAGCTGTGTGATTGAACTCTCGAATATATACATTATGTACTGTGTCTGTACCAGCAAGATCTTGGGATGGTACTGAAACACCAGAGGCTTGACTCATCTTGAGTCGGGTCGCTACAGAAATGGTATCAGAGCACACGCTGACCTTAGGACGTAACCTCTAGGAATGGAAAATCCTTAGGAAGAAAACTATTTTCTCTTATGTCTATAAATCTTCTATTTCCTCTTCTGATCATTTCTGACTTCTCTCCGATTTTCCAATGTTTAGATGGCCACCTTCATCCCTGTTAAGTTCACGGAGTTTTGCCAGCCCGACACCACTATGCCGTTCGGAAAAGAGCTGGTGCAGATCACCAAATATTTGAGGATTGCTCTGCCGAATATCACAGGGAAGCCAACTTCGTCTTACCCGGAGGATTCACGCTACAGGATCGAGGTGCATATTCCCGGAAGGACATTCCAGCCGCGCACTAAGCCGATGGATTTCAAGTTCATCGCACCCAACTGGATTCTCGGAAGGGACATGGCGATCCATTGTGCACTCGGACGTATCAAGGAAGAATACAAAGGCTGCCCTATTTCTCCACACCTATCCACCGTATCCCGGAGAAACGAAGATGGAGATATAATCTCAAGCAAGACCAAGGACGCTCTCTTGTCTTATGCCCAGACCATGGAGAAGCACAGCGGGACTCTGGAGTATCACGTGATCAAGGACGCCAGGAAGATCAAGCAACTGTCACTCCGCGAGCTTGAACTTGAAGATGCAGCCCGGGAAGCCCACTATGAGCACGAAATGGAAGTGAAGGATTTTCTGGAGCGGATCGAGAAGCTGAAGACTCGAGTTGCATATCTGGAGGAGGAGCTGGACATGGGCGAGAACCTTGATCCCGAAGGAGACGTAGCCCCCGTGATCAGCAACGACGGGGACTATGAAGAAAGCTCCACCGAGGGACTCGTCACCATGCTTTTCTGAGGAGGACACTTAGACTAGACCACCAAATTTACTTTATCGTTATATGTTTTAGGCCGATGTTTAGGATAATGAATTTTGTATCCCCGTGTGAACCTTTGTGATGGTATTGTATGAAATGTGTGGTTTGATACTTGTGTGTTGCATTCATATGGGTAGTGAAATTCCTCTTAGACCATTGTTCTATGCTAATCTCACCCCTCCACAAACATCAGATGCCTCCGAGACGCGCCCCTGAGTCCAACTTTCCGCCGGAACTCACCCAGTTGATCCAGCAACAAAACACCCTGATCCAGCTGATCATCCAGAACCAGAACAACAACAACAACCGTCACCCACCCCAGGCCAACAATCTCACCCGTTTCTTGAGGTTGAACCCTCCAACTTTCTCCAGCAGCATTGAGCCCATTGTGGCAGATGATTGGCTCCGCAAGATGGAGCATGAACTTATCACTGCTGGTTGTACTGAAGCTGACAAGGTGCGTTTTGCCGCGCATCAACTTGAAGGCCCTGCAGCTGCTTGGTGGGAGAACTACACCACCACTTATCCCATTGCTGGAGTCACTTGGGAGCAATTCAAGCAAGACTTCCGCACCGCGCATGTCTCAGCTGGTGCAATGAGTCTGAAGAAGCATGAGTTTCGCAACTTACGCCAGGGGAATCGCTCTGTGGCCCAGTACGTTGATGAATTCAACATGCTCGCCCATTATGCACCTGGAGATGTGGCCGATGATGCGGCCAAGCAGGAAAATTTCTTGGAAGGACTCAATGATGAGCTAAGCATTCAGTTGACGGTAGCCACCTTCAACAACTACCAGGAGCTGGTTGATAAGGCCCTTATCTTGGAGGGGAAACATCAGCAGATGGAGAACCGCAAGCGAAAGTATGGGGTTGGAAAGTTCAACTCCGGCACTTAGCAGAAGCCTCGCTACACCCCTTATTCAGGGAATACCGGGACTGGATCCGGTAAGTTTGGAGGACAAGTTCAACATAACCACCCGGTACACAACCATGGAGTCCACAACCATGGAGGAAATGGGAACCACCGCAACAACAGCAACTTCAAGAATGGCGGTACTGGCACTCAGCAGCATTCAGCTCCAGCTCAGAAGGAACTGAATCACATCACATGCTTCAAGTGTCAGACGACAGGACACTATGCCACTGATTGTCCCCAGAACAAGCAAGGAAATGGAAACGACAACGGCAACTCTGCAGCAAAGAAGCCCAATCCTTTTCCTCGAGCTCAGGTGAACCACATTGATGTTGAAGAGGTCTATGATCACCCCGATACTGTAGTTGGTAAGTTTTTGCTAAATTCACATCTAGTATTGGTACTTTTTTATTCTGGTGCAACGCATTCATTCATATCAAGGGTAGTTGTGGAAAAATATAGTTTGCCAACTAGAACCCTCAGCCAACCTATTAAGGTCAGTTCCCCAGGAGGCATGATGACAGCCGGGATAGGATGCCATGCTTTGAGTCTCAACATCGGGAACCATAATTTTCCCACCGACCTCATTGTATTAGAGTCCCAGGGATTGGATGTAATCCTAGGCATGGATTTGTTGGCCAAGTATGAAGGGAATATTGATTGTGCCCTTAAGTCTATTTTGCTCACCACCCCCGAGTAGAAGCGGATTAAGTACGTGTCTCAGCGCCCGACACGGAGTAAGCGAGTAAACTCTCTCACGGGAGTAGTCCAGGAGGAAGTACCGATTGTACATGAGTACCCAGATGTATTTCCGGAGGAATTGCCGGGCATGCCACCTGATAGAGAGATTGAGTTCTTGATTGAGCTATTACCCAGAACAGCCCCGATATCCAAGAGACCTTATCGGATGCCCGCAAATGACTTGATAGAAATCAAGAAGCAAATTAATGAGTTATTGGACAAAGGGTATATTCGCCCAAGTTCTTCACCTTGGGGAGTCCCAGTGCTCTTGGTTGAAAAGAAGGACAAGTCCTTGAGAATGGTTGTCGATTATCGTGCATTGAACGATGTGACCATCAAGAACAAGTACCCCTTGCCGATGATTAATGATCTGTTCGATCAGTTAGTTGGAGCTCGAGTATTCTCAAAGATCGATCTTCGATCCGGGTATCATCATTTGAAGATTCGTGAACAGGATATACCCAAGACAGCCTTTACCACTCGGTACGGCTTGTATGAGTACACGGTCATGTCATTTGGACTGACTAATGCTCCGACATATTTTATGAATCTGATGAACAAAGTATTTATGGAATACTTGGACAAGTTTGTCCTGGTGTTCATCGATGACATACTGATATTCTCCAAGAACGAAGAGGAACACAAGGAACCTCTGCGTCTAGTTCTGGAGAAGCTTCGAGAGCATAAGCTATATGCAAAGTTTAGCAAATGCGAGTTTTGGTTGAAGGAAGTCGGATTCCTCGGACACGTCATCTCAGGAGAAGGAATAGCAGTAGACCCTGCCAAGGTCGCAGCAGTCACCGAATGGGTAGCACCCACTTCAGTCAAGGAGATCTGCAGTTTCCTCGGACTTGCCGGATATTACCGGAGGTTCATTGAGAATTTCTCAAAGATTGCCAAACCCATGACAGAGTTATTGAAGAAGGAATCCAAGTATATTTGGACTGAGGAATGTGAAACCAGTTTTCGAGAGCTGAAGAAACGTCTTGTTACAGCCCTAGTGCTGATATTGCCGAAGATTCGGAAGGATTTCCAGGTTTACTGTGACGCTTCTCGTCAAGGACTCGGAGGAGTGCTCATGCAAGAAGGCAAAGTTGTAGCCTATGCATCCAGACAGCTCAGACCTCATGAGTTGAATTATGCCACGCATGACTTGGAACTAGCAGCCGTAGTGCACGCTCTCAAGACCTGGAGACATTTCCTGATCGGAAATAGTTGTGATGTTTACACTGATCACAAGAGCCTGAAATATATCTTCACGCAGAAGGAGTTGAACCTCAGACAGAGGCGATGGCTAGAGTTGATCAAGGACTATGACATGAGATTGCATTATCACCCAGGCAAGGCAAATGTTGTAGCCGACGCGTTGAGCCGCAAGAGTTATGTGAACACGCTCACAGCTGGAGGATTACCCCCGGAGTTAGTCGATGATCTCCGAGAGCTCAAATTGGAGATAATTCCAAGAGGATTTGTTGCCACACTGGAAATTCAGTCCACCTTGACCGAAAAGATCCGTGAGGCACAGAAATCAGACAAGGAGATAGCTGAGATTAAGCAGAAAATGGAAGACGGGGAGGCTAAAGGTTTTCGTGAGGATGAACACGGAACTTTATGGTTTGAGGATCGCATCTATGTGCCCAATGATCCCGAACTCAGGAAGTTGATACTTCAGGAGGCCCATGATTCCCCGTACTCGATACACCCCGGCAACACCAAGATGTATCTGGATCTGAAAGAAAGTTTCTGGTGGACAGGATTGAAGAAAGACATTGCCGAGTACGTAGCTATATGCGATGTTTGTCAGCGAGTAAACGCCGAGCATCAGAAGCCAGCAGGTTTGCTTCAACCTCTGCCGATACCCGAAAGGAAATGGGAAAAGCTTGGTATGGACTTCATCACAGGATTACCTCGGACCCGTTCTGGCTATGATTCTATTTGGGTTGTGGTCGATCGTTTGACCAAGGTAGCTCACTTCATTCCGGTGAAGACTACTTACACGAGTGCCAAGCTGGCCAAGATATATATGACGAGGATCGTATGTCTGCACGGACTACCGAACAACATTGTGTCAGATAGAGGGACTCAGTTCACATCAAAATTTTGGCACCAACTGCATGAAACCTTGGGAACGAGATTGGAGTTCAGTACAACTTTTCACCCGCAGACAGATGGACAGACCGAGAGAGTTAATCAGATTCTGGAGGACATGTTGAGAGTTTGCGCACTAGACTATCGATCTAGTTGGGATGACAATTTACCGTATGCCGAGTTCTCCTACAACAACAGCTACCACACCAATCTGAAGATGGCCCCTTTCGAAGCTCTATATGGAAGGAGGTGCAGAACACCGTTGATGTGGGATGGAGTTGGAGACCGGCAACTTTTTGGTCCCGACCTTATCCGAGATTCTGAAGAGAAGGTCAAGCTTATTCGTGACCGACTCAAGATAGCTCAGTCCAGGCAGAAGAGTTATGCGGACAGAAAACGCAAGGAGGTAACGTACGAAGTGGGAGACCGAGCATATATTCGGGTGTCTCCACATCGAGGAATCAAGAGATTCGGTGTGAAAGGAAAATTAGCCCCTCGTTTCATTGGCCCCTACAAGATTCTTGAACGTAGAGGCGAAGTTGCATACAAACTGGAACTGCCGGAAGGATTGTCCGGAGTTCATGATGTCTTCCATGTTTCCCAGTTGAAGAAATGCCATGCTGAGATGGCCGATGTTCCGTTGAGAGATACAGTTCCCCTAGAGGCCATACAGCTTGACAGTTATCTCACGTATGAGGAGAAACCCGTCCGGATTCTCGAAACTGCCAACAGAGTTACCCGCAGCAAGATCATCAAGTTCTGCAAGGTGTTGTGGAGCCACCACACCGAGGAGGAAGCCACCTGGGAACGAGAAGAGGATCTTCGTCGAGACCACCCGCACCTGTTTTCCAGCCAACCCGAATCTCGAGGGCGAGATTCATCTTAAGGTGGGTAGGTTTGTAACATCCCAATTTTCCTAATTGGGAATGTTTTACATTGTAGCTAAGCATCTATGCATATTGAGTGAAATAAATTTTAGCACGTGAATTTTCTTTCGTCTTTTTGATTTGCATTTTCATTTTTCCTCGCGCGAGAAAAGCCGGGAGAAAATACTCTCTTGCACGCAAGAGAGAGAGCGGAGGAAAATGACCCTCCAAAGTGCGGGCAAATTTCTGAAATATTTGAGCCAAGAAAACCCAAAGTTCTTTTGCAAAAATAATTGCAAAAAGAAATAAAGCAAATTGGGAATTTCTGAAGAAAAAAAACATTTTTTAAAAAGTTTTCATTTTTGCTTTGGAAAAATGTTATTCGGGTAGAGATTTTTTTTCTGAATTTTTTGGTATATAATACCCTATATAAATATTTTGATTTATTTCCTTTTTATTAGCTTTTGTTTTCTGTTTCGGAAAAGTTAGAGATTACGAAGTATTTTTTTTTTAGAAGCAGCCGCCCTGGGCGCCTTATAAGCTTGGGCCGAGATCCCCCACTACCCGGGATCTAAATCCCTAGAAACCAGCCAACCGACCCCTTCCCTCTCCTCCCCCTCTCTCTGCCCAAGGGCCCCACCCGACCGAGCCAATCTCCCGTCACCCTTCTTCCTCCTCCTACCATACCAATGCCCGAGCCGAGCCCTCCCAGGAAACTCGGGATTTCCTACCCCGAGTCCTCTCTCTCCCTTCCATAGCTCTCTCCCTCATGGCCTATATAAGTACCCCCACCCGAGCCGACCCCGTTCCCAACCCTGCAGCACTGCCACCTCGCCGGCAGCAGCCACCTTTGGCTGCCACCTTCGGCAGCCCCTAGAGCAGCGCCCCCCCGAGCCCCTTTGCTCCACCGCCGCCTCCCCTCGGAGGAGGACGCCGCCGCCGCCTCCCCACCTTCCCCACCGCCCCCGGAGCTCCCTCCCTCGCCAGCCAGCCGCTCCATCGCCGGAGCTACTGTCCCAGCACAGTAGCTATCCCTCCACCTCTCTGTTCTCTCTCCCCTCTGTGTTATGTTTTTCTCTTTTTGTTAGTAGCCGTTGGATCTTAGCTGTAGGGCCTAGATTAGATCACTAGTTACCTCTTCGGTTTATCTTAGAAGACCAGTGGTTTTTTAGTTCACTTATATTTAGCCAGCAGTTTTTTTTGCTAGCCTTAGGCCGTTTGCTCAAAGCCATGCATCAAACAGCACCCGCAGCCAACAGTAGCTTGCCACGTGTACCCCATTGGTTAGCTAGCTAGTTTTATAGTTTTCTGCCTGTTTGCAAAAACAGAAATTTCCTGTTTTGTTTTGGCCACAACCTTTTATCCCGAAGTCCAATGACATTGATTCGTTTTCCAGTAGCTCACAAATTTCCTGTAGTTTCTAAAAACATATAATTGGTCTATGTTTGAAATTTTCAAATATAAGTTAGAGCACATTTAGTTTAAACCTTGTTTTTCCTATTCCAGGAGTTTGAAAAATGATTTTGAGTTCATTCTTTTTGGTACTGCTTTATAGTGATAAAATCTTACTGTGGTAGAAGTTTTAGAATTTTTAAACTATTTTTACTGGTGTTTTCAACAGAAACAAGTTTCTGCCATACCAGCGCGTGATAAATTCTTTTGCTTAGGCTTTCGCAAATCAATACTTGTGATGTTATTTTTACTTGTGGCATGATTGAAGTGCTTATGGTGTGCTTTGTGTTTGTATCAGTAGATCATCTGGAGTGCGAAGCGTGTTACTTAGAAGCGCTCGAGCAAGACAACTATCATCAAGGCAAGTCATTTTGATCATGTTATTTTACCTATGTTTTCGATGCATGGTAGATCACCTTCTTTGCCCAATTTGCATGCTGCCTAGGTACTTGGAAACTTTAGTATAAGTTGTAGTATCATGTGGTAGGAACACTACAACCCCGATACTTGGCCCCGGGACGACAATTTCTTAAT